>NC_088422.1:98015925-98215925 GCF_034236695.1 Oncorhynchus nerka
CAGTTATATCAGTAGTTAGGTATATGCTGGTACGTTACCTTGTTATATCAGTAGGTTAGGTATATGCTGGTACGTTATATCAGTAGGTTAGGTATATGCTGCTACGTTATATCAGTAGGTTAGGTATATGCTGGTACATTATATCAGTAGGTTAGGTATATGCTGGTACGTTATATCAGTAGGTTAGGTATATGCTGGTATGTTATATCAGTAGGTTAGGTATATGCTGGTACATTACCTTGTTATATCAGTAGGTTAGGTATATGCTGGTACGTTACCTTGTTATATCAGTAGGTTAGGTATATGCTGGTACGTTACCTTGTTATATCAGTAGGTTAGGTATATGCCGGTACGTTATATCAGTAGGTTAGGTATATGCTGGTACATTATATCAGTAGGTTAGGTATATGCTGGTACGTTATCTTGTTATATCAGTAGGTTAGGTATATGCTGGTACATTATATCAGTAGGTTAGGTATATGCTGCTATGTTATATCAGTAGGTTAGGTATATGCTGGTACGTTATATCAGTAGGTTAGGTATATGCTGGTACGTTATATCAGTAGGTTAGGTATATGCTGGTATGTTATATCAGTAGGTTAGGTATATGCTGGTATGTTATATCAGTAGGTTAGGTATATGCTGGTATGTTATATCAGTAGGTTAGGTATATGCTGGTATGTTATATCAGTAGATTAGGTGTATGCTGGTATGTTATATCAGTAGGTTAGGTATATGCTGGTACGTTATATCAGTAGGTTAGGTATATGCTGGTACGTTATATCAGTAGGTTAGGTATATGCTGGTACATTATATCAGTAGGTTAGGTATATGCTGGTACGTTATATCAGTAGGTTAGGTATATGCTGGTACATTATATCAGTAGGTTAGGTATATGCTGGTACATTATATCAGTAGGTTAGGTATATGCTGGTACATTATATCAGTAGGTTAGGTATATGCTGGTACGTTATTGTTATATCAGTAGGTTAGGTATATGCTGGTACATTATATCAGTAGGTTAGGTATATGCTGGTACATTATATCAGTAGGTTAGGTATATGCTGGTATGTTATATCAGTAGGTTAGGTATATGCTGGTACGTTATATCAGTAGGTTAGGTATATGCTGGAACATTATATCAGTAGGTTAGGTATATGCTGGTACGTTACCTTGTTATATCAGTAGGTTAGGTATATGCTGGTATGTTATATCAGTAGGTTAGGTGTATGCTGGTATCAGTAGGTTAGGTATATGCTGGTATGTTATATCAGTAGGTTAGGTGTATGCTGGTATGTTATATCAGTAGGTTAGGTATATGCTGGTATGTTATATCAGTAGGTTAGGTATATGCTGGTATGTTATATCAGTAGGTTAGGTATATGCTGGTATGTTATATCAGTAGGTTAGGTATATGCTGGTACGTTATATCAGTAGGTTAGGTATATGCTGGTACGTTATATCAGTGGGTTAGGTATATGCTGGTACATTATATCAGTAGGTTAGGTATATGCTGGTATGTTATATCAGTAGGTTTGGTATATGCTGGTATGTTATATCAGTAGGTTAGGTATATGCTGGTACGTTACCTTGTTATATCAGTAGGTTAGGTATATGCTGGTACGTTATATCAGTAGGTTAGGTATATGCTGCTACGTTATATCAGTAGGTTAGGTATATGCTGGTACATTATATCAGTAGGTTAGGTATATGCTGGTACGTTATATCAGTAGGTTAGGTATATGCTGGTATGTTATATCAGTAGGTTAGGTATATGCTGGTACATTATATATCAGTAGGTTAGGTATATGCTGGTACGTTACCTTGTTATATCAGTAGGTTAGGTATATGCTGGTACGTTACCTTGTTATATCAGTAGGTTAGGTATATGCCGGTACGTTATATCAGTAGGTTAGGTATATGCTGGTACATTATATCAGTAGGTTAGGTATATGCTGGTACGTTATCTTGTTATATCAGTAGGTTAGGTATATGCTGGTACATTATATCAGTAGGTTAGGTATATGCTGCTATGTTATATCAGTAGGTTAGGTATATGCTGGTACGTTATATCAGTAGGTTAGGTATATGCTGGTACATTATATCAGTAGGTTAGGTATATGCTGGTACATTATATCAGTAGGTTAGGTATATGCTGGTATGTTATATCAGTAGGTTAGGTATATGCTGGTATGTTATATCAGTAGGTTAGGTATATGCTGGTATGTTATATCAGTAGATTAGGTGTATGCTGGTATGTTATATCAGTAGGTTAGGTATATGCTGGTACGTTATATCAGTAGGTTAGGTATATGCTGGTACATTATATCAGTAGGTTAGGTATATGCTGGTACGTTATATCAGTAGGTTAGGTATATGCTGGTACATTATATCAGTAGGTTAGGTATATGCTGGTACGTTATATCAGTAGGTTAGGTATATGTGGTATTATATCAGTAGGTTAGGTATATGCTGGTACATTATATATCAGTAGGTTAGGTATATGCTGGTACATTATATCAGTAGGTTAGGTATATGCTGGTACGTTATATCAGTAGGTTAGGTATATGCTGGTACGTTATTGTTATATCAGTAGGTTAGGTATATGCGGTACATTATATCAGTAGGTTAGGTATATGCTGGTATGTTATATCAGTAGGTTAGGTATATGCTGGTACGTTATATCAGTAGGTTAGGTATATGCTGGTACATTATATCAGTAGGTTAGGTATATGCTGGTATGTTATATCAGTAGGTTAGGTATATGCTGGTACGTTATATCAGTAGGTTAGGTATATGCTGGTACATTATATCAGTAGGTTAGGTATATGCTGGTATGTTATATCAGTAGGTTAGGTATATGCTGGTATGTTATATCAGTAGGTTAGGTATATGCTGGTATGTTATATCAGTAGGTTAGGTATATGCTGGTATGTTATATCAGTAGGTTAGGTATATGCTGGTATGTTATATCAGTAGGTTAGGTATATGCTGGTATGTTATATCAGTAGGTTAGGTATATGCTGGTATGTTATATCAGTAGGTTAGGTATATGCTGGTACGTTATATCAGTAGGTTAGGTATATGCTGGTACATTATATCAGTAGGTTAGGTATATGCTGGTACGTTATATCAGTAGGTTAGGTATATGCTGGTACATTATATCAGTAGGTTAGGTATATGCTGGTACGTTATATCAGTAGGTTAGGTATATGCTGGTACATTATATCAGTAGGTTAGGTATATGCTGGTACGTTATCTTGTTATATCAGTAGGTTAGGTATATGCTGGTACATTATATCAGTAGGTTAGGTATATGCTGGTATGTTATATCAGTAGGTTAGGTATATGCTGGTACGTTACCTTGTTATATCAGTAGGTTAGGTATATGCTGGTACGTTACCTTGTTATATCAGTAGGTTAGGTATATGCTGGTACATTATATCAGTAGGTTAGGTATATGCTGGTATGTTATATCAGTAGGTTAGGTATATGCTGGTACGTTATTAGGTTATATCAGTAGGTTAGGTATATGCTGGTACGTTATATCAGTAGGTTAGGTATATGCTGGTACTTGTTATATCTTGTTATATCAGTAGGTTAGGTATATGCTGGTACGTTTATATCAGTAGGTTAGGTATATGCTGGTATTTATATCAGTAGGTTAGGTATATGCTGGTACATTATATCAGTAGGTTAGGTATATGCTGGTATGTTATATCAGTAGGTTAGGTATATGCTGGTATGTTATATCAGTAGGTTAGGTATATGCTGGTATGTTATATCAGTAGGTTAGGTATATGCTGGTATGTTATATCAGTAGGTTAGGTATATGCTGGTACGTTATATCAGTGGGTTAGGTATATGCTGGTACATTATATCAGTAGGTTAGGTATATGCTGGTATGTTATATCAGTAGGTTTGGTATATGCTGGTATGTTATATCAGTAGGTTAGGTATATGCTGGTACGTTACCTTAGGTTAGGTATATGCTGGTATGTTATATCAGTAGGTTAGGTATATGCTGCTACATTATATCAGTAGGTTAGGTATATGCTGCTACATTATATCAGTAGGTTAGGTATATGCTGGTACGTTATATCAGTAGGTTAGGTATATGCTGGTACGTTATATCAGTAGGTTAGGTATATGCTGGTATGTTATATCAGTAGGTTAGGTATATGCTGGTACATTACCTTGTTATATCAGTAGGTTAGGTATATGCTGGTACGTTACCTTGTTATATCAGTAGGTTAGGTATATGCTGGTACCTTGTTATATCAGTAGGTTAGGTATATGCTGGTACGTTCTATCAGTAGGTTAGGTATATGCTGGTACGTTATATCAGTAGGTTAGGTATATGCTGGTACATTATATCAGTAGGTTAGGTATATGCTGGTATTATCTTGTTATATCAGTAGGTATATGCTGGTACATTATATCAGTAGGTTAGGTATATGCTGGTATGTTATATCAGTAGGTTAGGTATATGCTGGTACGTTATATCAGTAGGTTAGGTATATGCTGGTACATGTTATATCAGTAGGTTAGGTATATGCTGGTACGTTATATCAGTAGGTTAGGTATATGCTGGTACATTATATCAGTAGGTTAGGTATATGCTGGTACGTTATATCAGTAGGTTAGGTATATGCTGGTACGTTATATCAGTAGGTTAGGTATATGCTGGTACATTATATCAGTAGGTTAGGTATATGCTGGTATGTTATATCAGTAGGTTAGGTATATGCTGGTATGTTATATCAGTAGGTTAGGTATATGCTGGTATGTTATATCAGTAGGTTAGGTATATGCTGGTATGTTATATCAGTAGGTTAGGTATATGCTGGTACATTATATCAGTAGGGTAGGTATATGCTGGTATGTTATATCAGTAGGTTAGGTATATGCTGGTATGTTATATCAGTAGGTTAGGTATATGCTGGTATGTTATATCAGTAGGTTAGGTATATGCTGGTATGTTATATCAGTAGGTTAGGTATATGCTGGTACGTTATATATCAGTAGGTTAGGTATATGCTGGTATTATATCAGTAGGTTAGGTATATGCTGGTACATTATATCAGTAGGTTAGATATATGCTGGTACATTATATCAGTAGGTTAGGTATATGCTGGTACATTATATCAGTAGGTTAGGTATATGCTGGTACATTATATCAGTAGGTTAGGTATATGCTGGTACATTATATCAGTAGGTTAGGTATATGCTGGTACATTATATCAGTAGGTTAGGTATATGCTGGTACGTTATATATCAGTAGGTTAGGTATATGCTGGTACATTATATCAGTAGGTTAGGTATATGCTGGTTTACCTTATATCAGTAGGTTAGGTATATGCTGGTACGTTACCTTGTTATATCAGTAGGTTAGGTATATGCTGGAACATTATATCAGTAGGTTAGGTATATGCTGGTACGTTACTTTGTTATATCAGTAGGTTAGGTATATGCTGGTACGTTATATCAGTAGGTTAGGTATATGCTGGTACATTATATCAGTAGTTTAGGTATATGCTGGTATGTTATATCAGTAGGTTAGGTATATGCTGGTATGTTATATCAGTAGGTTAGGTGTATGCTGGTATGTTATATCAGTAGGTTAGGTATATGCTGGTATGTTATATCAGTAGGTTAGGTATATGCTGGTATGTTATATCAGTAGGTTAGGTATATGCTGGTACGTTATATCAGTGGGTTAGGTTATATCAGTAGGTTAGGTATATGCTGGTATGTTATATCAGTAGGTTTGGTATATGCTGGTATGTTATATCAGTAGGTTAGGTATATGCTGGTACGTTACCTTGTTATATCAGTAGGTTAGGTATATGCTGGTATGTTATATCAGTAGGTTAGGTATATGCTGGTACGTTATATCAGTAGGTTAGGTATATGCTGGTACATTATATCAGTAGGTTAGGTATATGCTGGTACGTTATATCAGTAGGTTAGGTATATGCTGGTATGTTATATCAGTAGGTTAGGTATATGCTGGTACGTTACCTTGTTATATCAGTAGGTTAGGTATATGCTGGTACGTTACCTTGTTATATCAGTAGGTTAGGTATATGCTGGTACGTTATATATCAGTAGGTTAGGTATATGCTGGTACATTATATCAGTAGGTTAGGTATATGCTGGTACGTTATTGTTATATCAGTAGGTTAGGTATATGCTGGTACGTTATATCAGTAGGTTAGGTATATGCTGGTACATTATATCAGTAGGTTAGGTATATGCTATATCAGTAGGTTAGGTATATGCTGGTACATTATATCAGTAGGTTAGGTATATGCTGGTATGTTATATCAGTAGGTTAGGTATATGCTGGTACGTTATATCAGTAGGTTAGGTATATGCTGGTACGTTATATCAGTAGGTTAGGTATATGCTGGTATGTTATATCAGTAGGTTAGGTATATGCTGGTATGTTATATCAGTAGGTTAGGTATATGCTGGTATGTTATATCAGTAGGTTAGGTATATGCTGGTATGTTATATCAGTAGGTTAGGTATATGCTGGTATGTTATATCAGTAGGTTAGGTATATGCTGGTACGTTACCTTGTTATATCAGTAGGTTAGGTATATGCTGGTATGTTATATCAGTAGGTTAGGTATATGCTGCTACATTATATCAGTAGGTTAGGTATATGCTGGTACATTATATCAGTAGGTTAGGTATATGCTGGTACATATCAGTAGGTTAGGTATATGCTGGTATGTTATATCAGTAGGTTAGGTATATGCTGGTACGTTATATCAGTAGGTTAGGTATATGCTGGTATCAGTGGTTATATCAGTTATATCAGTAGTTAGGTATATGCTGGTACATTATATGCTGGTACGTTATATCAGTAGGTTAGGTATATGCTGGTATGTTATATCAGTAGGTTAGGTATATGCTGGTATGTTATATCAGTAGGTTAGGTATATGCTGGTACGTTATTGTTATATCAGTAGGTTAGGTATATGCTGGTATGTTATATCAGTAGGTTAGGTATATGCTGGTAGGTTAGGTATATGCTGGTACATTATATCAGTAGGTTAGGTATATGCTGGTACGTTATATCAGTAGGTTAGGTATATGCTGGTATGTTATATCAGTAGGTTAGGTATATGCTGGTATGTTATATCAGTAGGTTAGGTATATGCTGGTACATTATATCAGTAGGTTAGGTATATGCTGGTACGTTATTGTTATATCAGTAGGTTAGGTATATGCTGGTACGCTACCTTGTTATTAGGTTAGGTATATGCTGGTACGTCAGTAGGTTAGGTATATGCTGGTACATTATATCAGTAGGTTAGGTATATGCTGGTACGTTATCTTGTTATATCAGTAGGTTAGGTATATGCTGGTACATTATATCAGTAGGTTAGGTATATGCTGGTATGTTATATCAGTAGGTTAGGTATATGCTGGTACGTTATATCAGTAGGTTAGGTATATGCTGGTACATTATATCAGTAGGTTAGGTATATGCTGGTATGTTATATCAGTAGGTTAGGTATATGCTGGTATGTTATATCAGTAGGTTAGGTATATGCTGGTATGTTATATCAGTAGGTTAGGTATATGCTGGTATGTTATATCAGTAGATTAGGTGTATGCTGGTATGTTATATCAGTAGGTTAGGTATATGCTGGTACGTTATATCAGTAGGTTAGGTATATGCTGGTACATTATATCAGTAGGTTAGGTATATGCTGGTACGTTATATCAGTAGGTTAGGTATATGCTGGTACATTATATCAGTAGGTTAGGTATATGCTGGTATGTTATATCAGTAGGTTAGGTATATGCTGGTATGTTATATCAGTAGGTTAGGTATATGCTGGTATATCAGTAGGTTAGGTATATGCTGGTACATTATATCAGTAGGTTAGGTATATGCTGGTACGTTATCTTGTTATATCAGTAGGTTAGGTATATGCTGGTACATTATATCAGTAGGTTAGGTATATGCTGGTATGTTATATCAGTAGGTTAGGTATATGCTGGTACGTTATATCAGTAGGTTAGGTATATGCTGGTACATTATATCAGTAGGTTAGGTATATGCTGGTATATCAGTCTTATATGTTATATCAGTAGGTTAGGTATATGCTGGTACGTTATATCAGTAGGTTAGGTATATGCTGGTACGTTATATCAGTAGGTTAGGTATATGCTGGTACATTATATCAGTAGGTTATATGCAGTAGGTTAGGTATATGCTGGTATGTTATATCAGTAGGTTAGGTATATGCTGGTATGTTATATCAGTAGGTTAGGTATATGCTATATGTTATATCAGTAGGTTAGGTATATGTATGTTATTATATCAGTAGGTTAGGTATATGCTGGTATGTTATATCAGTAGGTTAGGTATATGCTGGTATGTTATATCAGTAGGTTAGGTATATGCTGGTACGTTATTGTTATATCAGTTAGGTATATGCTGGTACGTTATATCAGTAGGTTAGGTATATGCTGGTACATTATATCAGTAGGTTAGGTATATGCTGGTACATTCTATCAGTAGGTTAGGTATATGCTGGTACGTTATATCAGTAGGTTAGGTATATGCTGGTACGTTATATCAGTAGGTTAGGTATATGCTGGTACGTTATATCAGTAGGTTACGTATATGCTGGTACGTTATATCAGTAGGTTAGGTATATGCTGGTATGTTATATCAGTAGGTTAGGTATATGCTGGTACATTATATCAGTAGGTTAGGTATATGCTGGTACATTATATCAGTAGGTTAGGTATATGCTGGTACATTATATCAGTAGGTTAGGTATATGCTGGTACGTTACCTTGTTATATCAGTAGGTTAGGTATATGCTGGTACATTATATCAGTAGGTTAGGTATATGCTGGTACGTTACCTTGTTATATCAGTAGGTTAGGTATATGCTGGTATGTTATATCAGTAGGTTAGGTATATGCTGGTATGTTATATCAGTAGGTTAGGTATATGCTGGTACATTACCTTGTTATATCAGTAGGTTAGGTATATGCTGGTACGTTATATCAGTAGGTTAGGTTATATGGTACAGTATATCAGGTTAGGTATATGCTGGTATGTTATATCAGTAGGTTAGGTATATGCTGGTATGTTATATCAGTAGGTTAGGTATATGCTGGTATGTTATATCAGTAGGTTAGGTATATGCTGGTATGTTATATCAGTAGGTTAGGTATATGCTGGTATGTTATATCAGTAGGTTAGGTATATGCTGGTACGTTATATCAGTAGGTTAGGTATATGCTGGTACATTATATCAGTAGGTTAGGTATATGCTGGTATGTTATATCAGTAGGTTAGGTATATGCTGGTATGTTATATCAGTAGGTTAGGTATATGCTGGTATGTTATATCAGTAGGTTAGGTATATGCTGGTACGTTACCTTGTTATATCAGTAGGTTAGGTATATGCTGGTATGTTATATCAGTAGGTTAGGTATATGCTGGTACATTATATCAGTAGGTTAGGTATATGCTATATCAGTAGGTTAGGTATATGCTGGTATGTTATATCAGTAGGTTAGGTATATGCTGGTATGTTATATCAGTAGGTTAGGTATATGCTGGTACGTTACCTTGTTATATCAGTAGGTTAGGTATATGCTGGTACGTTACCTTGTTATATCAGTAGGTTAGGTATATGCTGGTACATTATATCAGTAGGTTAGGTATATGCTGGTATATCAGTAGGTTAGGTATATGCTGTTATATCAGTAGGTTAGGTATATGCTGGTACATTATATCAGTAGGTTAGGTATATGCTGGTACGTTATTATATCAGTAGGTTAGGTATATGCTGGTACATGTTATATCAGTAGGTTAGGTATATGCTGGTATGTTATCAGTAGGTTAGGTATATGCTGGTACGTTATATCAGTAGGTTAGGTATATGCTGGTACGTTATATATCAGTAGGTTAGGTATATGCTGGTATATATCAGTAGGTTAGGTATATGCTGGTATGTTATATCAGTAGGTTAGGTATATGCTGGTATGTTATATCAGTAGGTTAGGTATATGCTGGTATGTTATATCAGTAGGTTAGGTATATGCTGGTATGTTATATCAGTAGGTTAGGTATATGCTGGTATGTTATATCAGTAGGTTAGGTATATGCTGGTACGTTATATCAGTAGGTTAGGTATATGCTGGTACATTATATCAGTAGGTTAGGTATATGCTGGTACGTTATATCAGTAGGTTAGGTATATGCTGGTACATTATATCAGTAGGTTAGGTATATGCTGGTATGTTATATCAGTAGGTTAGGTATATGCTGGTATGTTATATCAGTAGGTTAGGTATATGCCGGTACGTTATATCAGTAGGTTAGGTATATGCTGGTACATTATATCAGTAGGTTAGGTATATGCTGGTACGTTATCTTGTTATATCAGTAGGTTAGGTATATGCTGGTACATTATATCAGTAGGTTAGGTATATGCTGGTATGTTATATCAGTAGGTTAGGTATATGCTGGTACGTTATATCAGTAGGTTAGGTATATGCTGGTACATTATATCAGTAGGTTAGGTATATGCTGGTACGTTATATCAGTTTAGGTATATGCTGGTACATTATATCAGTAGGTTAGGTATATGCTGGTACGTTATATCAGTAGGTTAGGTATATGCTGGTATGTTATATCAGTAGGTTAGGTATATGCTGGTACATTTATATCAGTAGGTTAGGTATATGCTGGTATGTTATATCAGTAGGTTAGGTATATGCTGGTATGTTATATCAGTAGGTTAGGTATATGCTGGTATGTTATATCAGTAGGTTATATATGCTGGTAGTTATATCAGTAGGTTAGGTATATGCTGGTACATTATATCAGTAGGTTAGGTATATGCTGGTATGTTATATCAGTAGGTTAGGTATATGCTGGTATGTTATATCAGTAGGTTAGGTATATGCTGGTACCTTGTTATATCAGTAGGTTAGGTATATGCTGGTACGTTATATCAGTAGGTTAGGTATATGCTGGTAGTAGGTTAGGTATATGCTGGTACATTATATCAGTAGGTTAGGTATATGCTGGTACATTATATCAGTAGGTTAGGTATATGCTGGTACGTTATTATATCAGTAGGTTAGGTATATGCTGGTATTATATCAGTAGGTTAGGTATATGCTGGTACCTTTATATCAGTAGGTTAGGTATATGCTGGTACGTTATATCAGTAGGTTAGGTATATGCTGGTACATTATATCAGTAGGTTAGGTATATGCTGGTACATTATATCAGTGGTTAGGTATATGCTGGTTTATATCAGTAGGTTAGGTATATGCTGGTACGTTACCTTGTTATATCAGTAGGTTAGGTATATGCTGGTACATTATATCAGTAGGTTAGGTATATGCTGGTACGTTACCTTGTTATATCAGTAGGTTAGGTATATGCTGGTACGTTATATATCAGTAGGTTAGGTATATGCTGGAACATTATATCAGTAGGTTAGGTATATGCTGGTACGTTACCTTGTTATATCAGTAGGTTAGGTATATGCTGGTACGTTATATCAGTAGGTTAGGTATATGCTGGTACATTATATCAGTAGTTTAGGTATATGCTGGTATGTTATATCAGTTAGGTATATGCTGGTATGTTATATCAGTAGGTTAGGTGTATGCTGGTATGTTATATCAGTAGGTTAGGTATATGCTGGTATGTTATATCAGTAGGTTAGGTATATGCTGGTATGTTATATCAGTAGGTTAGGTATATGCTGGTACGTTATATCAGTGGGTTAGGTATATGCTGGTACATTATATCAGTAGGTTAGGTATATGCTGGTATGTTATATCAGTAGGTTTGGTATATGCTGGTATGTTATATCAGTAGGTTAGGTTATATCATAGGTTAGGTATATGCTGGTACGTTACCTTGTTATATCAGTAGGTTAGGTATATGCTGGTATGTTATATCAGTAGGTTAGGTATATGCTGGTACGTTATATCAGTAGGTTAGGTATATGCTGGTACGTTATATCAGTAGGTTAGGTATATGCTGGTACATTATATCAGTAGGTTAGGTATATGCTGGTATGTTATATCAGTAGGTTAGGTATATGCTGGTACGTTATATCAGTAGGTTAGGTATATGCTGGTACGTTACCTTGTTATATCAGTAGGTTAGGTATATGCTGGTACATTATATCAGTAGGTTAGGTATATGCTGGTACATTATATCAGTAGGTTAGGTATATGCTGGTACGTTATATCAGTAGGTTAGGTATATGCTGGTACATTATATCAGTAGGTTAGGTATATGCTGGTACGTTATCTTGTTATATCAGTAGGTTAGGTATATGCTGGTACATTATATCAGTAGGTTAGGTATATGCTGGTATGTTATATCAGTAGGTTAGGTATATGCTGGTACGTTATATCAGTAGGTTAGGTATATGCTGGTACATTATATCAGTAGGTTAGGTATATGCTGGTATGTTATATCAGTAGGTTAGGTATATGCTGGTATGTTATATCAGTAGGTTAGGTATATGCTGGTATGTTATATCAGTAGGTTAGGTTATGCTGGTATGTTATATCAGTAGCTGGTACGTTATATCAGTAGGTTAGGTATATGCTGGTAGGTATATCAGTAGGTTAGGTATATGCTGGTATGTTATATCAGTAGGTTAGGTATATGCTGGTACATTATATCAGTAGGTTAGGTATATGCTGGTATGTTATATCAGTAGGTTAGGTATATGCTGGTATGTTATATCAGTAGGTTAGGTATATGCTGGTACGTTATATCAGTAGGTTAGGTATATGCTGGTACATTATATCAGTAGGTTAGGTATATGCTGGTACGTTATATATCAGTAGGTTAGGTATATGCTGGTACATTATATCAGTAGGTTAGGTATATGCTGGTATGTTATATCAGTAGGTTAGGTATATGCTGGTACGTTATATCAGTAGGTTAGGTATATGCTGGTACATTATATCAGTAGGTTAGGTATATGCTGGTACGTTATATCAGTAGGTTAGGTATATGCTGGTACATTATATCAGTTTATATATGCAGTTATATCAGTAGGTTAGGTATATGCTGGTATGTTATATCAGTAGGTTAGGTATATGCTGGTATGTTATATCAGTAGGTTAGGTATATGCTGGTATGTTATATCAGTAGGTTAGGTATATGCTGGTACATTATATCAGTAGGTTAGGTATATGCTGGTATTTATATCAGTAGGTTAGGTATATGCTGGTATATATCAGTAGGTTAGGTATATGCTGGTATGTTATATCAGTAGGTTTTGGTATATGCTGGTATGTTATATCAGTAGGTTAGGTATATGCTGGTACATTATATCAGTAGGTTAGGTATATGCTGGTATGTTATATCAGTAGGTTAGGTATATGCTGGTATTATATCAGCTTAGGTATATGTTATATTATATCAGTAGGTTAGGTTAGGTATATGCTGGTACGTTATATCAGTAGGTTAGGTATATGCTGGTACATATCAGTTATATCAGTAGGTTAGGTATATGCTGGTACATTATATCAGTAGGTTAGGTATATGCTGGTACGTTATATATCAGTAGGTTAGGTATAGGTATATGCTGGTACATTATATCAGTAGGTTAGGTATATGCTGGTACGTTACCTTGTTATATCAGTAGGTTAGGTATATGCCGGTACGTTACCTTGTTATATCAGTAGGTTAGGTATATGCTGGTACATTATATCAGTAGGTTAGGTATATGCTGGTACGTTACCTTGTTATATCAGTAGGTTAGGTATATGCTGGGTTAGGTATATTGGTACATTATATCAGTAGGTTAGGTATATGCTGGTACGTTATATCAGTAGGTTAGGTATATGCTGGTACATTATATCAGTAGGTTAGGTATATGCTGGTATGTTATATCAGTAGGTTAGGTATATGCTGGTACGTTATATCAGTAGGTTAGGTATATGCTGGTACATTATATCAGTAGGTTAGGTATATGCTGGTATGTTATATCAGTAGGTTAGGTATATGCTGGTATGTTATATCAGTAGGTTAGGTATATGCTGGTATGTTATATCAGTAGGTTAGGTATATGCTGGTATGTTATATCAGTAGGTTAGGTATATGCTGGTATGTTATATCAGTAGGTTAGGTATATGCTGGTACGTTATTATATCAGTAGGTTAGGTATATGCTGGTACGTTATATCAGTAGGTTAGGTATATGCTGGTAGTAGGTTAGGTATATGCTGGTACATTATATCTAGGTTAGGTATATGCTGGTACATTATATCAGTAGGTTAGGTATATGCTGGTACGTTATATCAGTAGGTTAGGTATATGCTGGTATGTTATATCAGTAGGTTAGGTATATGCTGGTACATTACCTTGTTATATCAGTAGGTTAGGTATATGCTGGTACGTTACCTTGTTATATCAGTAGGTTAGGTATATGCTGGTACGTTACCTTGTTATATCAGTAGGTTAGGTATATGCTGTTATATCAGTTTAGGTATATGCTGGTACATTATATCAGTAGGTTAGGTATATGCTGGTACGTTATCTTGTTATATCAGTAGGTTAGGTATATGCTGGTACATTATATCAGTAGGTTAGGTATATGCTGGTATGTTATATCAGTAGGTTAGGTATATGCTGGTATGTTATATCAGTAGGTTAGGTATATGCTGGTACATTATATCAGTAGGTTAGGTATATGCTGGTACATTATATCAGTAGGTTAGGTATATGCTGGTATGTTATATCAGTAGGTTAGGTATATGCTGGTATGTTATATCAGTAGGTTAGGTATATGCTGGTATGTTATATCAGTAGGTTAGGTATATGCTGGTATGTTATATCAGTAGGTTAGGTATATGCTGGTATGTTATATCAGTAGGTTAGGTATATGCTGGTACGTTATATCAGTAGGTTAGGTATATGCTGGTACATTATATCAGTAGGTTAGGTATATGCTGGTACATTATATCAGTAGGTTAGGTATATGCTGGTACATTATATCAGTAGGTTAGGTATATGCTGGTATGTTATATCAGTAGGTTAGGTATATGCTGGTATGTTATATCAGTAGGTTAGGTATATGCTGGTACGTTATATCAGTAGGTTAGGTATATGCTGGTACATTATATCAGTAGGTTAGGTATATGCTGGTACGTTATATATCAGTAGGTTAGGTATATGCTGGTACATTATATCAGTAGGTTAGGTATATGCTGGTATGTTATATCAGTAGGTTAGGTATATGCTGGTACCTTGTTATATCAGTAGGTTAGGTATATGCTGGTACATTATATCAGTAGGTTATATATGCTGGTAGTAGGTTAGGTATATGCTGGTACATTATATCAGTAGGTTAGGTATATGCTGGTATGTTATATCAGTAGGTTAGGTATATGCTGGTACATATCAGTAGGTTAGGTATATGCTGGTACATTATATCAGTAGGTTAGGTATATGCTGGTAGTTATATCAGTAGGTTAGGTATATGCTGGTATGTTATATCAGTAGGTTAGGTATATGCTGGTATGTTATATCAGTAGGTTAGGTATATGCTGGTATGTTATATCAGTAGGTTAGGTATATGCTGGTACATTATATCAGTAGGTTAGGTATATGCTGGTATGTTATATCAGTAGGTTAGGTATATGCTGGTATGTTATATCAGTAGGTTAGGTATATGCTGGTACGTTACCTTGTTATATCAGTAGGTTAGGTATATGCTGGTACGTTATATCAGTAGGTTAGGTATATGCTGGTACGTTATATCAGTAGGTTAGGTATATGCTGGTACATTATATCAGTAGGTTAGGTATATGCTGGTACATTATATCAGTTAGGTTAGGTATATGCTGGTACATTTATATCAGTAGGTTAGGTATATGCTGGTACATTATATCAGTAGGTTAGGTATATGCTGGTACGTTATTTGTTATATCAGTAGGTTAGGTATATGCTGGTACATGCTGGTATATCAGTAGGTTAGGTATATGCTGGTACGTTATATCAGTAGGTTAGGTATATGCTGGTACATTATATCAGTAGGTTAGGTATATGCTGGTACGTTATATCAGTAGGTTAGGTATATGCTGGTATGTTATATCAGTAGGTTAGGTATATGCTAGTACGTTACCTTGTTATATCAGTAGGTTAGGTATATACTGGTACGTTACCTTGTTATATCAGTAGGTTAGGTATATGCTGGAACATTATATCAGTAGGTTAGGTATATGCTGGTACGTTACCTTGTTATATCAGTAGGTTAGGTATATGCTGGTACATTATATCAGTAGTTTAGGTATATGCTGGTATGTTATATCAGTAGGTTAGGTATATGCTGGTATGTTATATCAGTAGGTTAGGTGTATGCTGGTATGTTATATCAGTAGGTTAGGTATATGCTGGTATGTTATATCAGTAGGTTAGGTATATGCTGGTATGTTATATCAGTAGGTTAGGTATATGCTGGTACGTTATATCAGTGGGTTAGGTATATGCTGGTACATTATATCAGTAGGTTAGGTATATGCTGGTATGTTATATCAGTAGGTTTGGTATATGCTGGTATGTTATATCAGTAGGTTAGGTATATGCTGGTATGTTATATCAGTAGGTTAGGTTATATTACCTTGTTATATCAGTAGGTTAGGTATATGCTGGTATGTTATATCAGTTATATCAGTAGGTTAGGTATATGCTGGTATGTTATATCAGTAGGTTAGGTATATGCTGGTACGTTATATCAGTAGGTTAGGTATATGCTGGTATGTTATATCAGTAGGTTTGGTATATGCTGGTATGTTATATCAGTAGGTTAGGTATATGCTGGTACGTTACCTTGTTATATCAGTAGGTTAGGTATATGCTGGTATGTTACCTTGTTATATCAGTAGGTTAGGTATATGCTGGTATGTTATATCAGTAGGTTAGGTATATGCTGGTACGTTACCTTGTTATATCAGTAGGTTAGGTATATGCTGGTATGTTATATCAGTAGGTTAGGTATATGCTGGTACATTATATCAGTAGGTTAGGTATATGCTGGTACGTTATCTTGTTATATCAGTAGGTTAGGTATATGCTGGTACATTATATCATGCTGGTATGTTATATCAGTAGGTTAGGTATATGCTGGTACGTTATATCAGTAGGTTAGGTATATGCTGGTATATTATATCAGTAGGTTAGGTATATGCTGGTATGTTATATCAGTAGGTTAGGTATATGCTGGTATGTTATATCAGTAGGTTAGGTATATGCTGGTATGTTATATCAGTAGGTTAGGTATATGCTGGTATGTTATATCAGTAGGTTAGGTATATGCTGGTATGTTATATCAGTAGGTTAGGTATATGCTGGTATGTTATATCAGTAGGTTAGGTATATGCTGGTACATTATATCAGTAGGTTAGGTATATGCTGGTATGTTATATCAGTAGGTTAGGTATATGCTGGTACATTCTATCAGTAGGTTAGGTATATGCTGGTATGTATATCAGTAGTTAGGTATATGCTGGTATGTTATATCAGTAGGTTAGGTATATGCCGGTACGTTATATCAGTAGGTTAGGTATATGCTGGTACATTATATCAGTAGGTTAGGTATATGCTGGTACGTTATCTTGTTATATCAGTAGGTTAGGTATATGCTGGTACATTATATCAGTAGGTTAGGTATATGCTGGTATGTTATATCAGTAGGTTAGGTATATGCTGGTACGTTATATCAGTAGGTTAGGTATATGCTGGTATGTTATATCAGTAGGTTAGGTATATGCTGGTACGTTATATCAGTAGGTTAGGTATATGCTGGTACATTATATCAGTAGGTTAGGTATATGCTGGTATGTTATATCAGTAGGTTAGGTATATGCTGGTATGTTATATCAGTAGGTTAGGTATATGCTGGTATGTTATATCAGTAGGTTAGGTATATGCTGGTATGTTATATCAGTAGGTTAGGTATATGCTGGTATTATATCAGTAGGTTAGGTATATGCTGGTATGTTATATCAGTAGGTTAGGTATATGCTGGTATGTTATATCAGTAGGTTAGGTATATGCTGGTATGTTATATCAGTAGGTTAGGTATATGCTGGTATGTTATATCAGTAGGTTAGGTATATGCTGGTACATTATATCAGTAGGTTAGGTATATGCTGGTACGTTATATCAGTAGGTTAGGTATATGCTGGTACATTATATCAGTAGGTTAGGTATATGCTGGTACATTATATCAGTAGGTTAGGTATATGCTGGTACATTATATCAGTAGGTTAGGTATATGCTGGTACGTTATATCAGTAGGTTAGGTATATGCTGGTACATTATATCAGTAGGTTAGGTATATGCTAGTACGTTACCTTGTTATATCAGTAGGTTAGGTATATACTGGTACGTTACCTTGTTATATCAGTAGGTTAGGTATATGCTGGAACATTATATCAGTAGGTTAGGTATATGCTGGTACGTTACCTTGTTATATCAGTAGGTTAGGTATATGCTGGTACGTTATATCAGTAGGTTAGGTATATGCTGGTACATTATATCAGTAGTTTAGGTATATGCTGGTATGTTATATCAGTAGGTTAGGTATATGCTGGTATATATCAGTGGTTAGGTATATGCTGGTATTATATCAGTAGGTTAGGTATATGCTGGTATGTTATATCAGTAGGTTAGGTATATGCTGGTATGTTATATCAGTAGGTTAGGTATATGCTGGTACGTTATATCAGTAGGTTAGGTATATGCTGGTACATTATATCAGTAGGTTAGGTATATGCTGGTATGTTATATCAGTAGGTTAGGTATATGCTGGTATGTTATATCAGTAGGTTAGGTATATGCTGGTATGTTATATCAGTAGGTTAATATGCTGGTACGTTACCTTGTTATATCAGTAGGTTAGGTATATGCTGGTATGTTATATCAGTAGGTTAGGTATATGCTGGTACATTATATCAGTAGGTTAGGTATATGCTGGTACGTTATATCAGTAGGTTAGGTATATGCTGGTATGTTATATCAGTAGGTTAGGTATATGCTGGTATGTTATATCAGTAGGTTAGGTATATGCTGGTATTGTTATATCAGTAGGTTAGGTATATGCTGGTACGTTATATATCAGTAGGTTAGGTATATGCTGGTACATTATATCAGTAGGTTAGGTATATGCTGGTACGTTACTTGTTATATCAGTAGGTTAGGTATATGCTGGTACGTTATATCAGTAGGTTAGGTATATGCTGGTACATTATATCAGTAGGTTAGGTATATGCTGGTACGTTATTATATCAGTAGGTTAGGTATATGCTGGTACATTATATCAGTAGGTTAGGTATATGCTGGTAGTTATATCAGTAGGTTAGGTATATGCTGGTACGTTATATCAGTAGGTTAGGTATATGCTGGTACATTATATCAGTAGGTTAGGTATATGCTGGTATGTTATATCAGTAGGTTAGGTATATGCTGGTACATTATATCAGTAGGTTAGGTATATGCTGGTATGTTATATCAGTAGGTTAGGTATATGCTGGTACGTTATATCAGTAGGTTAGGTATATGCTGGTACATTATATCAGTAGGTTAGGTATATGCTGGTACATTATATCAGTAGGTTAGGTATATGCTGGTATGTTATATCAGTAGGTTAGGTATATGCTGGTATGTTATATCAGTAGGTTAGGTATATGCTGGTATGTTATATCAGTAGGTTAGGTATATGCTGGTATGTTATATCAGTAGGTTAGGTATATGCTGGTACGTTACCTTGTTATATCAGTAGGTTAGGTATATGCTGGTACGTTATATCAGTAGGTTAGGTATATGCTGGTATTATATCAGTAGGTTAGGTATATGCTGGTACATTATATCAGTAGGTTAGGTATATGCTGGTACATTATATCAGTAGGTTAGGTATATGCTGGTACGTTACCTTGTTATATCAGTAGGTTAGGTATATGCTGGTACATTATATCAGTAGGTTAGGTATATGCTGGTACGTTACCTTGTTATATCAGTAGGTTAGGTATATGCTGGTACGTTACCTTGTTATATCAGTAGGTTAGGTATATGCTGGTACGTTACCTTGTTATATCAGTAGGTTAGGTATATGCTGGTATGTTATATCAGTAGGTTAGGTATATGCTGGTATGTTATATCAGTAGGTTAGGTATATGCTGGTATGTTATATCAGTAGGTTAGGTATATGCTGGTACGTTATATCAGTAGGTTAGGTATATGCTGGTATGTTATATCAGTAGGTTAGGTATATGCTAGTACGTTACCTTGTTATATCAGTAAGTTAGGTATATTTTGGTAGGTTATCTTGTTATATCAATAGGTTAGGTATATGCTGGAACATTATATCAGTAGGTTAGGTATATGCTGGTACGTTATATCAGTAGGTTAGGTATATGCTGGTATGTTATATCAGTAGGTTAGGTATATGCTGGTATGTTATATCAGTAGGTTAGGTATATGCTGGTATGTTATATCAGTAGGTTAGGTATATGCTGGTACATTATATCAGTAGGTTAGGTATATGCTGGTACGTTATCTTGTTATATCAGTAGGTTAGGTATATGCTGGTACATTATATCAGTAGGTTAGGTATATGCTGGTATGTTATATCAGTAGGTTAGGTATATGCTGGTACGTTATATCAGTAGGTTAGGAATATGCTGGTACATTATATCAGTAGGTTAGGTATATGCTGGTACGTTATATCAGTCGGTTAGGTATATGCTGGTACATTATATCAGTAGGTTAGGTATATGCTGGTACGTTATATCAGTAGGTTAGGTATATGCTGGTACGTTATATCAGTAGGTTAGGTATATGCTGGTACATTATATCAGTAGGTTAGGTATATGCTGGTATGTTATATCAGTAGGTTAGGTATATGCTGGTATGTTATATCAGTAGGTTAGGTGTATGCTGGTATGTTATATCAGTAGGTTAGGTATATGCTGGTATGTTATATCAGTAGGTTAGGTATATGCTGGTACATTATATCAGTAGGGTAGGTATATGCTGGTATGTTATATCAGTAGGTTTGGTATATGCTGGTATGTTATATCAGTAGGTTAGGTATATGCTGGTACGTTACCTTGTTATATCAGCAGGTTAGGTATATGCTGGTACGTTATATCAGTAGGTTAGGTATATGCTGGTACATTATATCAGTAGGTTAGGTATATGCTGGTACATTATATCAGTTAGGTTATGCTGGTATATGCTGGTATATGCATTATATCAGTAGGTTAGGTATATGCTGGTACGTTACCTTGTTATATCAGTAGGTTAGGTATATGCTGGTACATTATATCAGTAGGTTAGGTATATGCTGGTACGTTACCTTGTTATATCAGTAGGTTAGGTATATGCTGGTACGTTATATCAGTAGGTTAGGTATATGCTGGTACATTATATCAGTAGGTTAGGTATATGCTGGTACATTATATCAGTAGGTTAGGTATATGCTGGTACATTATATCAGTAGGTTAGGTATATGCTGGTATGTTATATCAGTAGGTTAGGTATATGCTGGTACATTATATCAGTAGGTTAGGTATATGCTGGTATGTTATATCAGTAGGTTAGGTATATGCTGGTACGTTACCTTGTTATATCAGTAGGTTAGGTATAGGTATATGCTGGAACATTATATCAGTAGGTTAGGTATATGCTGGTACGTTACCTTGTTATATCAGTAGGTTAGGTATATGCTGGTACGTTATATCAGTAGGTTAGGTATATGCTGGTACATTATATCAGTAGTTTAGGTATATGCTGGTATGTTATATCAGTAGGTTAGGTATATGCTGGTATGTTATATCAGTAGGTTAGGTGTATGCTGGTATGTTATATCAGTAGGTTAGGTATATGCTGGTATGTTATATCAGTAGGTTAGGTATATGCTGGTATGTTATATCAGTAGGTTAGGTATATGCTGGTATGTTATATCAGTAGGTTAGGTATATGCTGGTATGTTATATCAGTAGGTTAGGTATATGCTGGTACGTTACCTTGTTATATCAGTAGGTTAGGTATATGCTGGTATGTTATATCAGTAGGTTAGGTATATGCTGGTACATTATATCAGTAGGTTAGGTATATGCTGGTACGTTATATCAGTAGGTTAGGTATATGCTGGTATGTTATATCAGTAGGTTAGGTATATGCTGGTATGTTATATCAGTAGGTT
This sequence comes from Oncorhynchus nerka, assembly GCF_034236695.1. Lineage (NCBI taxonomy): Eukaryota > Metazoa > Chordata > Actinopteri > Salmoniformes > Salmonidae > Oncorhynchus > Oncorhynchus nerka. Next base: position 98,038,169 of record NC_088422.1, read on the forward strand.
AGGTATATGCTGGTACGTTACCTTGTTATATCAGTAGGTTAGGTATATGCTGGTACGTTATATCAGTAGGTTAGGTATATGCTGGTAGGTTAGGTATATGCTGGTACGTTATCTTGTTATATCAGTAGGTTAGGTATATGCTGGTATGTTATATCAGTAGGTTAGGTATATGCTGGTACGTTATATCAGTAGGTTAGGTATATGCTGGTACATTATATCAGTAGGTTAGGTATATGCTGGTATGTTATATCAGTAGGTTAGGTATATGCTGGTATGTTATATCAGTAGGTTAGGTATATGCTGGTATGTTATATCAGTAGGTTAGGTATATGCTGGTATGTTATATCAGTAGGTTAGGTATATGCTATGTTATATCAGTAGGTTAGGTATATGCTGGTACGTTATTGTTATATCAGCAGGTTAGGTTAGGTATATGCTGGTACGTTATATCAGTAGGTTAGGTATATGCTGGTACATTATATCAGTAGGTTAGGTATATGCTGGTACATTATATCAGTAGGTTAGGTATATGCTGGTACATTATATCAGTAGGTTAGGTATATGCTGGTACGTATATATCAGTAGGTTAGGTATATGCTGGTACATTATATCAGTAGGTTAGGTATATGCTGGACGTTATTGTTATATCAGTAGGTTAGGTATATGCTGGTACGTTATATCAGTAGGTTAGGTATATGCTGGTACATTATATCAGTAGGTTAGGTATATGCTGGTACATTATATCAGTAGGTTAGGTATATGCTGGTACATTATATCAGTAGGTTAGGTATATGCTGGTACGTTATTGTTATATCAGTAGGTTAGGTATATGCTGGTACATTTATATCAGTAGGTTAGGTATATGCTGGTACGTTATTGTTATATCAGTAGGTTAGGTATATGCTGGTACGTTATTATATCAGTAGGTTAGGTATATGCTGGTACATTATATCAGTAGGTTAGGTATATGCTGGTATGTTATATCAGTAGGTTAGGTATATGCTGGTACGTTATATCAGTAGGTTAGGTATATGCTGGTACATTATATCAGTAGGTTAGGTATATGCTGGTATGTTATATCAGTAGGTTAGGTATATGCTGGTATGTTATATCAGTAGGTTAGGTATATGCTGGTATGTTATATCAGTAGGTTAGGTATATGCTGGTATGTTATATCAGTAGGTTAGGTATATGCTGGTATGTTATATCAGTAGGTTAGGTATATGCTGGTACGTTATATCAGTGGGTTAGGTATATGCTGGTACATTATATCAGTAGGTTAGGTATATGCTGGTATGTTATATCAGTAGGTTTGGTATATGCTGGTATGTTATATCAGTAGGTTAGGTATATGCTGGTACATTATATCAGTAGGTTAGGTATATGCTGGTACGTTACCTTGTTATATCAGTAGGTTAGGTATATGCTGGTACGTTATATCAGTAGGTTAGGTATATGCTGGTACATTATATCAGTAGGTTAGGTATATGCTGGTATGTTATATCAGTAGGTTAGGTATATGCTGGTATGTTATATCAGTAGGTTAGGTATATGCTGGTATGTTATATCAGTAGGTTAGGTATATGCTGGTATGTTATATCAGTAGGTTAGGTATATGCTGGTATGTTATATCAGTAGGTTAGGTATATGCTGGTACGTTATATCAGTGGGTTATATATGCTGGTACATTATATCAGTAGGTTAGGTATATGCTGGTATGTTATATCAGTAGGTTTGGTATATGCTGGTATCAGTAGGTTAGGTATATGCTGGTATGTTATATCAGTAGGTTAGGTATATGCTGGTACGTTACCTTATATCAGTAGGTTAGGTATATGCTGGTATGTTATATCAGTAGGTTAGGTATATGCTGGTACATTATATCAGTAGGTTAGGTATATGCTGGTACGTTATATCAGTAGGTTAGGTATATGCTGGTATATATCAGTAGGTTAGGTATATGCTGGTATGTTATATCAGTAGGTTAGGTATATGCTGGTACATTATATCAGTAGGTTAGGTATATGCTGGTTACCTTGTTATATCAGTAGGTTAGGTATATGCTGGTACGTTATATCAGTAGGTTAGGTATATGCTGGTACATTATATCAGTAGGTTAGGTATATGCTGGTATGTTATATCAGTAGGTTAGGTATATGCTGGTACATTATATCAGTAGGTTAGGTATATGCTGGTACATTATATCAGTAGGTTAGGTATATGCTGGTATGTTATATCAGTAGGTTAGGTATATGCTGGTATGTTATATCAGTAGGTTAGGTATATGCTGGTATGTTATATCAGTTTAGGTATATGCTGGTATGTTATATCAGTAGGTTAGGTATATGCTGGTACGTTACCTTGTTATATCAGTAGGTTAGGTATATGCTGGTACGTTATATCAGTAGGTTAGGTATATGCTGGTACGTTATATCAGTAGGTTAGGTATATGCTGGTACATTATATCAGTAGGTTAGGTATATGCTGGTACATTATATCAGTAGGTTAGGTATATGCTGGTACGTTACCTTGTTATATCAGTAGGTTAGGTATATGCTGGTACATTATATCAGTAGGTTAGGTATATGCTGGTACGTTATTATATCAGTAGGTTAGGTATATGCTGGTACGTTATATCAGTAGGTTAGGTATATGCTGGTACATTATATCAGTAGGTTAGGTATATGCTGGTACATTATATCAGTAGGTTAGGTATATGCTGGTACGTTATATCAGTAGGTTAGGTATATGCTGGTACATTATATCAGTAGGTTAGGTATATGCTGGTACATTATATCAGTTTAGGTATATGCTGGTACGTTATTGTTATATCAGTAGGTTAGGTATATGCTGGTACGTTACCTTGTTATATCAGTAGGTTAGGTTAGGTATATGCTGGAACATTATATGCTTAGGTATATGCTGGTACGTTACCTTGTTATATCAGTAGGTTAGGTATATGCTGGTACGTTATATCAGTAGGTTAGGTATATGCTGGTACATTATATCAGTAGTTTAGGTATATGCTGGTATGTTATATCAGTAGGTTAGGTATATGCTGGTATGTTATATCAGTAGGTTAGGTGTATGCTGGTATGTTATATCAGTAGGTTAGGTATATGCTGGTATGTTATATCAGTAGGTTAGGTATATGCTGGTATGTTATATCAGTAGGTTAGGTATATGCTGGTACGTTATATCAGTGGGTTAGGTATATGCTGGTACATTATATCAGTAGGTTAGGTATATGCTGGTATGTTATATCAGTAGGTTTGGTATATGCTGGTATGTTATATCAGTAGGTTAGGTATATGCTGGTATGTTATATCAGTAGGTTAGGTATATGCTGGTACGTTACCTTGTTATATCAGTAGGTTAGGTATATGCTGGTATGTTATATCAGTAGGTTAGGTATATGCTGGTACATTATATCAGTAGGTTAGGTATATGCTGGTACGTTATATCAGTAGGTTAGGTATATGCTGGTATGTTATATCAGTAGGTTAGGTATATGCTGGTATGTTATATCAGTAGGTTAGGTATATGCTGGTACGTTACTTGTTATATCAGTTATATCAGTAGGTTAGGTATATGCTGGTATTACCTTAGGTTAGGTATATCAGTAGGTTAGGTATATGCTGGTACATTATATCAGTAGGTTAGGTATATGCTGGTACCTTGTTATATCAGTAGGTTAGGTATATGCCGGTACGTTATATCAGTAGGTTAGGTATATGCTGGTACATTATATCAGTAGGTTAGGTATATGCTGGTACGTTATCTTGTTATATCAGTAGGTTAGGTATATGCTGGTACATTATATCAGTAGGTTAGGTATATGCTGGTATGTTATATCAGTTTAGGTATATGCTGGTACGTTATATCAGTAGGTTAGGTATATGCTGGTACATTATATCAGTAGGTTAGGTATATGCTGGTATGTTATATCAGTAGGTTAGGTATATGCTGGTATGTTATATCAGTAGGTTAGGTATATGCTGGTATGTTATATCAGTAGGTTAGGTATATGCTGGTATGTTATATCAGTAGGTTAGGTATATGCTGGTATGTTATATCAGTAGGTTAGGTATATGCTGGTACGTTATATCAGTAGGTTAGGTATATGCTGGTACATTATATCAGTAGGTTAGGTATATGCTGGTATGTTATATCAGTAGGTTAGGTATATGCTGGTACATTATATCAGTAGGTTAGGTATATGCTGGTATGTTATATCAGTAGGTTAGGTATATGCTGGTACGTTATATCAGTAGGTTAGGTATATGCTGGTACATTATATCAGTAGGTTAGGTATATGCTGGTACGTTATCTTGTTATATCAGTAGGTTAGGTATATGCTGGTACATTATATCAGTAGGTTAGGTATATGCTGGTATGTTATATCAGTAGGTTAGGTATATGCTGGTACGTTATATCAGTAGGTTAGGTATATGCTGGTACATTATATCAGTAGGTTAGGTATATGCTGGTACGTTATATCAGTAGGTTAGGTATATGCTGGTACATTATATCAGTAGGTTAGGTATATGCTGGTATGTTATATCAGTAGGTTAGGTATATGCTGGTATGTTATATCAGTAGGTTAGGTATATGCTGGTATGTTATATCAGTAGGTTAGGTATATGCTGGTATGTTATATCAGTAGGTTAGGTATATGCTGGTACATTATATCAGTAGGGTAGGTATATGCTGGTATGTTATATCAGTAGGTTAGGTATATGCTGGTATGTTATATCAGTAGGTTAGGTATATGCTGGTATGTTATATCAGTAGGTTTGGTATATGCTGGTATGTTATATCAGTAGGTTAGGTATATGCTGGTACGTTATTGTTATCAGCAGGTTAGGTATATGCTGGTACGTTATATCAGTAGGTTAGGTATATGCTGGTACATTATATCAGTAGGTTAGGTATATGCTGGTACATTATATCAGTAGGTTAGGTATATGCTGGTACATTATATCAGTAGGTTAGGTATATGCTGGTATGTTATATCAGTAGGTTAGGTATATGCTGGTACATTATATCGGTAGGTTAGGTATATGCTGGTACGTTACCTTGTTATATCAGTAGGTTAGGTATATGCTGGTACGTTACCTTGTTATATCAGTAGGTTAGGTATAGGTATATGCTGGAACATTATATCAGTAGGTTAGGTATATGCTGGTACGTTACCTTGTTATATCAGTAGGTTAGGTATATGCTGGTACGTTATATCAGTAGGTTAGGTATATGCTGGTACATTATATCAGTAGTTTAGGTATATGCTGGTATGTTATATCAGTAGGATAGGTATATGCTGGTATGTTATATCAGTAGGTTAGGTGTATGCTGGTATGTTATATCAGTAGGTTAGGTATATGCTGGTATGTTATATCAGTAGGTTAGGTATATGCTGGTATGTTATATCAGTAGGTTAGGTATATGCTGGTACGTTATATCAGTGGGTTAGGTATATGCTGGTACATTATATCAGTAGGTTAGGTATATGCTGGTATGTTATATCAGTAGGTTTGGTATATGCTGGTATGTTATATCAGTAGGTTAGGTATATGCTGGTATGTTATATCAGTAGGTTAGGTATATGCTGGTACGTTACCTTGTTATATCAGTAGGTTAGGTATATGCTGGTATGTTATATCAGTAGGTTAGGTATATGCTGGTACATTATATCAGTAGGTTAGGTATATGCTGGTACGTTATATCAGTAGGTTAGGTATATGCTGGTATGTTATATCAGTAGGTTAGGTATATGCTGGTATGTTATATCAGTAGGTTAGGTATATGCTGGTACGTTACCTTGTTATATCAGTAGGTTAGGTATATGCCGGTACGTTACCTTGTTATATCAGTAGGTTAGGTATATGCTGGTACATTATATCAGTAGGTTAGGTATATGCTGGTACGTTACCTTGTTATATCAGTAGGTTAGGTATATGCCGGTACGTTATATCAGTAGGTTAGGTATATGCTGGTACATTATATCAGTAGGTTAGGTATATGCTGGTACGTTATCTTGTTATATCAGTAGGTTAGGTATATGCTGGTACATTATATCAGTAGGTTAGGTATATGCTGGTATGTTATATCAGTAGGTTAGGTTATGCTGTATTATATCAGTAGGTTAGGTATATGCTGGTACATTATATCAGTAGGTTAGGTATATGCTGGTACATTATATCAGTAGGTTAGGTATATGCTGGTATATTATATCAGTAGGTTAGGTATATGCTGGTATGTTATATCAGTAGGTTAGGTATATGCTGGTACGTTATATCAGTAGGTTAGGTATATGCTGGTACATTATATCAGTAGGTTAGGTATATGCTGGTACGTTATATCAGTAGGTTAGGTATATGCTGGTATGTTATATCAGTAGGTTAGGTATATGCTGGTATGTTATATCAGTTTAGGTATATGCTGGTATGTTATATCAGTAGGTTAGGTATATGCTGGTATGTTATATCAGTAGGTTAGGTATATGCTGGTACGTTATTGTTATATCAGTAGGTTAGGTATATATGCTGGTACGTTATATCAGTAGGTTAGGTATATGCTGGTACATTATATCAGTAGGTTAGGTATATGCTGGTACATTATATCAGTAGGTTAGGTATATGCTGGTACATTATATCAGTAGGTTAGGTATATGCTGGTACGTTACCTTGTTATATCAGTAGGTTAGGTATATGCTGGTACATTATATCAGTAGGTTAGGTATATGCTGGTACGTTACCTTGTTATATCAGTAGGTTAGGTATATGCTGGTACGTTACCTTGTTATATCAGTAGGTTAGGTATATGCTGGTACGTTACCTTGTTATATCAGTAGGTTAGGTATATGCTGGTATGTTATATCAGTAGGTTAGGTATATGCTGGTACATTATATCAGTTTAGGTATATGCTGGTATGTTATATCAGTAGGTTAGGTATATGCTGGTACGTTATGGGTTAGGTATATGCTGGTATGTTATATCAGTAGGTTAGGTATATGCTGGTACGTTACCTTGTTATATCAGTAGGTTAGGTATATGCTGGTATGTTATATCAGTAGGTTAGGTATATGCTGGTACGTTATATCAGTAGGTTAGGTATATGCTGGTACATTATATCAGTAGGTTAGGTATATGCTGGTATGTTATATCAGTAGGTTAGGTATATGCTGGTATGTTATATCAGTAGGTTAGGTATATGCTGGTATTTATATCAGTAGGTTAGGTATATGCTGGTACATTGTTATATCAGTAGGTTAGGTATATGCTGGTATGTTATATCAGTAGGTTAGGTATATGCTGCTACATTATATCAGTAGGTTAGGTATATGCTGGTACGTTATATCAGTAGGTTAGGTATATGCTGGTATGTTATATCAGTAGGTTAGGTATATGCTGGTAGTTATATCAGTAGGTTAGGTATATGCTGGTACATTGTTATATCAGTAGGTTAGGTATATGCTGGTATTACCTTGTTATATCAGTAGGTTAGGTATATGCTGGTACATTATATCAGTAGGTTAGGTATATGCTGGTATTACCTTGTTATATCAGTAGGTTAGGTATATGCTGGTACGTTATATCAGTAGGTTAGGTATATGCTGGTACATTATATCAGTAGGTTAGGTATATGCTGGTACGTTATCTTGTTATATCAGTAGGTTAGGTATATGCTGGTACATTATATCAGTAGGTTAGGTATATGCTGGTACGTTATATCAGTAGGTTAGGTATATGCTGGTACATTATATCAGTAGGTTAGGTATATGCTGGTATGTTATATCAGTAGGTTAGGTATATGCTGGTACGTTATATCAGTAGGTTAGGTATATGCTGGTACATTATATCAGTAGGTTAGGTATATGCTGGTATGTTATATCAGTAGGTTAGGTATATGCTGGTACATTATATCAGTAGGTTAGGTATATGCTGGTATGTTATATCAGTAGGTTAGGTATATGCTGGTATTATATCAGTAGGTTAGGTATATGCTGGTACATTATATCAGTAGGTTAGGTATATGCTGGTACATTATATCAGTAGGTTAGGTATATGCTGGTATGTTATATCAGTAGGTTAGGTATATGCTGGTATGTATATCAGTAGTTATATCAGTAGGTTAGGTATATGCTGGTATGTTATATCAGTAGGTTAGGTATATGCTGGTACGTTACCTTGTTATATCAGTAGGTTAGGTATATGCTGGTACGTTATATCAGTAGGTTAGGTATATGCTGGTACATTATATCAGTAGGTTAGGTATATGCTGGTACATTATATCAGTAGGTTAGGTATATGCTGGTACATTATATATCAGTAGGTTAGGTATATGCTGGTACGTTTATATCAGTAGGTTAGGTATATGCTGGTACATTATATCAGTAGGTTAGGTATATGCTGGTACGTTACCTTGTTATATCAGTAGGTTAGGTATATGCTGGTACGTTATTGTTATATCAGTAGGTTAGGTATATGCTGGTAGGTTAGGTATATGCTGGTACGTTATATCATATCAGTAGGTTAGGTATATGCTGGTATGTTATATCAGTAGGTTAGGTATATGCTGGTACATTATATCAGTAGGTTAGGTATATGCTGGTATGTTATATCAGTAGGTTAGGTATATGCTGGTACGTTATATCAGTAGGTTAGGTATATGCTGGTATGTTATATCAGTAGGTTAGGTATATGCTGGTATGTTATATCAGTAGGTTAGGTATATGCTGGTATGTTATATCAGTAGGTTAGGTATATGCTTATTATATCAGTAGGTTAGGTATATGCTGGTACGTTATATCAGTAGGTTAGGTATATGCTGGTACATTATATATCAGTAGGTTAGGTATATGCTGGTATGTTATATCAGTAGGTTAGGTATATGCTGGTATGTTATATCAGTAGGTTAGGTATATGCTGGTACGTTATATCAGTAGGTTATATCATGTAGGTTAGGTATATGCTGGTATGTTATATCAGTAGGTTAGGTATATGCTGGTACATTATATCAGTAGGTTAGGTATATGCTGGTACATTATATCAGTAGGTTAGGTATATGCTGGTATGTTATATCAGTAGGTTAGGTATATGCTGGTATGTTATATCAGTAGGTTAGGTATATGCTGGTACGTTACCTTGTTATATCAGTAGGTTAGGTATATGCTGGTACGTTACCTTGTTATATCAGTAGGTTAGGTATATGCTGGTACATTATATCAGTAGGTTAGGTATATGCTGGTACGTTACCTTGTTATATCAGTAGGTTAGGTATATGCTGGTACGTTATATCAGTAGGTTAGGTATATGCTGGTACATTATATCAGTAGGTTAGGTATATGCTGGTACGTTATCTTGTTATATCAGTAGGTTAGGTATATGCTGGTACATTATATCAGTAGGTTAGGTATATGCTGGTATGTTATATCAGTAGGTTAGGTATATGCTGGTACGTTATATCAGTAGGTTAGGTATATGCTGGTACATTATATCAGTAGGTTAGGTATATGCTGGTACGTTATATCAGTAGGTTAGGTATATGCTGGTATCAGTAGGTTAGGTATATGCTGGTATGTTATATCAGTAGGTTAGGTATATGCTGGTACGTTATATCGTTATATCAGTAGGTTAGGTATATGCTGGTACATTATATCAGTAGGTTAGGTATATGCTGGTACATTATATCAGTAGGTTAGGTATATGCTGGTATGTTATATCAGTAGGTTAGGTATATGCTGGTATGTTATATCAGTAGGTTAGGTATATGCTGGTATGTTATATCAGTAGGTTAGGTATATGCTGGTACGTTACCTTGTTATATCAGTAGGTTAGGTATATGCTGGTACGTTATATCAGTAGGTTAGGTATATGCTGGTACATTATATCAGTAGGTTAGGTATATGCTGGTACATTATATCAGTAGGTTAGGTATATGCTGGTACATTATATCAGTAGGTTAGGTATATGCTGGTACATTGTTATATCAGTAGGTTAGGTATATGCTGGTACATTATATCAGTAGGTTAGGTATATGCTGGTACGTTACCTTGTTATATCAGTAGGTTAGGTATATGCTGGTACGTTACCTTGTTATATCAGTAGGTTAGGTATATGCTGGTACGTTACCTTGTTATATCAGTAGGTTAGGTATATGCTGGTATGTTATATCAGTAGGTTAGGTATATGCTGGTACATTATATCAGTAGGTTAGGTATATGCTGGTATGTTATATCAGTAGGTTAGGTATATGCTGGTACGTTATATCAGTAGGTTAGGTATATGCTGGTATGTTATATCAGTAGGTTAGGTATATGCTGGTACGCTTGTTATATCAGTAGGTTAGGTATATTTTGGTAGGTTATCTTGTTATATCAGTAGGTTAGGTATATGCTGGTACATTATATCAGTAGGTTAGGTATATGCTGGTACGTTATATCAGTAGGTTAGGTATATGCTGGTATGTTATATCAGTAGGTTAGGTATATGCTGGTATGTTATATCAGTAGGTTAGGTATATGCTGGTACGTTATATCAGTAGGTTAGGTATATGCTGGTACATTATATCAGTAGGTTAGGTATATGCTGGTACGTTATCTTGTTATATCAGTAGGTTAGGTATATGCTGGTACATTATATCAGTAGGTTAGGTATATGCTGGTATGTTATATCAGTAGGTTAGGTATATGCTGGTACGTTATATCAGTAGGTTAGGTATATGCTGGTACATTATATCAGTAGGTTAGGTATATGCTGGTACGTTATATCAGTAGGTTAGGTATATGCTGGTACATTATATCAGTAGGTTAGGTATATGCTGGTACGTTATATCAGTAGGTTAGGTATATGCTGGTACTCAGTAGGTTAGGTATATGCTGGTACATTATATCAGTAGGTTAGGTATATGCTGGTATGTTATATCAGTAGGTTAGGTATATGCTGGTATGTTATATCAGTAGGTTAGGTATATGCTGGTATGTTATATCAGTAGGTTAGGTATATGCTGGTATGTTATATCAGTAGGTTAGGTATATGCTGGTACATTATATCAGTAGGTTAGGTATATGCTGGTATGTTATATCAGTAGGTTTGGTATATGCTGGTATGTTATATCAGTAGGTTAGGTATATGCTGGTACGTTACCTTGTTATATCAGTAGGTTAGGTATATGCTGGTACGTTATATCAGTAGGTTAGGTATATGCTGGTACATTATATCAGTAGGTTAGGTATATGCTGGTACATTATATCAGTAGGTTAGGTATATGCTGGTACATTATATCAGTAGGTTAGGTATATGCTGGTACGTTACCTTGTTATATCAGTAGGTTAGGTATATGCTGGTACATTATATCAGTAGGTTAGGTATATGCTGGTACGTTACCTTGTTATATCAGTAGGTTAGGTATATGCTGGTACGTTATATCAGTAGGTTAGGTATATGCTGGTACATTATATCAGTAGGTTAGGTATATGCTGGTACATTATATCAGTAGGTTAGGTATATGCTGGTACATTATATCAGTAGGTTAGGTATATGCTGGTACGTTACCTTGTTATATCAGTAGGTTAGGTATATGCTGGTACATTATATCGGTAGGTTAGGTATATGCTGGTACGTATATGCTTATATATCAGTAGGTTAGGTATATGCTGGTACGTTACCTTGTTATATCAGTAGGTTAGGTATAGGTATATGCTGGAACATTATATCAGTAGGTTAGGTATATGCTGGTATATCAGTAGGTTAGGTATATGCTGGTACGTTATATCAGTAGGTTAGGTATATGCTGGTACATTATATCAGTAGGTTAGGTATATGCTGGTATGTTATATCAGTAGGTTAGGTATATGCTGGTATGTTATATCAGTAGGTTAGGTATATGCTGGTATGTTATATCAGTAGGTTAGGTATATGCTGGTATGTTATATCAGTAGGTTAGGTATATGCTGGTATGTTATATCAGTAGGTTAGGTATATGCTGGTATGTTATATCAGTAGGTTAGGTATATGCTGGTACGTTATATCAGTGGGTTAGGTATATGCTGGTACATTATATCAGTAGGTTATGGTATATTATATCAGTAGGTGGTATGTTATATCAGTAGGTTAGGTATATGCTGGTATGTTATATCAGTAGGTTAGGTATATGCTGGTATGTTATATCAGTAGGTTAGGTATATGCTGGTACGTTACCTTGTTATATCAGTAGGTTAGGTATATGCTGGTATGTTATATCAGTAGGTTAGGTATATGCTGGTACATTATATCAGTAGGTTAGGTATATGCTGGTACGTTATATCAGTAGGTTAGGTATATGCTGGTATGTTATATCAGTAGGTTAGGTATATGCTGGTATGTTATATCAGTAGGTTAGGTATATGCTGGTACGTTACCTTGTTATATCAGTAGGTTAGGTATATGCCGGTACGTTACCTTGTTATATCAGTAGGTTAGGTATATGCTGGTACATTATATCAGTAGGTTAGGTATATGCTGGTACGTTATCTTGTTATATCAGTAGGTTAGGTATATGCTGGTATGTTATATCAGTAGGTTAGGTATATGCTGGTACGTTATATCAGTAGGTTAGGTATATGCTGGTACATTATATCAGTAGGTTAGGTATATGCTGGTATGTTATATCAGTAGGTTAGGTATATGCTGGTATGTTATATCAGTAGGTTAGGTATATGCTGGTATGTTATATCAGTAGGTTAGGTATATGCTGGTATGTTATATCAGTAGATTAGGTGTATGCTGGTATGTTATATCAGTAGGTTAGGTATATGCTGGTACGTTATATCAGTAGGTTAGGTATATGCTGGTACATTATATCAGTAGGTTAGGTATATGCTGGTATGTTATATCAGTAGGTTAGGTATATGCTGGTACATTATATCAGTAGGTTAGGTATATGCTGGTATGTTATATCAGTAGGTTAGGTATATGCTGGTATGTTATATCAGTAGGTTAGGTATATGCCGGTACGTTATATCAGTAGGTTAGGTATATGCTGGTACATTATATCAGTAGGTTAGGTATATGCTGGTACGTTATCTTGTTATATCAGTAGGTTAGGTATATGCTGGTACATTATATCAGTAGGTTAGGTATATGCTGGTATGTTATATCAGTAGGTTAGGTATATGCTGGTACGTTATATCAGTAGGTTAGGTATATGCTGGTACATTATATCAGTAGGTTAGGTATATGCTGGTACGTTATATCAGTAGGTTAGGTATATGCTGGTACATTATATCAGTAGGTTAGGTATATGCTGGTATGTTATATCAGTAGGTTAGGTATATGCTGGTATGTTATATCAGTAGGTTAGGTGTATGCTGGTATGTTATATCAGTAGGTTAGGTATATGCTGGTATGTTATATCAGTAGGTTAGGTATATGCTGGTACATTATATCAGTAGGGTAGGTATATGCTGGTATGTTATATCAGTAGGTTAGGTATATGCTGGTATGTTATATCAGTAGGTTAGGTATATGCTGGTATGTTATATCAGTAGGTTAGGTATATGCTGGTATGTTATATCAGTAGGTTAGGTATATGCTGGTACGTTATATCAGTAGGTTAGGTATATGCTGGTATGTTATATCAGTAGGTTAGGTATATGCTGGTACATTATATCAGTAGGTTAGGTATATGCTGGTACATTATATCAGTAGGTTAGGTATATGCTGGTACATTATATCAGTAGGTTAGGTATATGCTGGTACATTATATCAGTAGGTTAGGTATATGCTGGTACGTTACCTTGTTATATCAGTAGGTTAGGTATATGCTGGTACATTATATCGGTAGGTTAGGTATATGCTGGTACGTTACCTTGTTATATCAGTAGGTTAGGTATATGCTGGTACGTTATATCAGTAGGTTAGGTATAGGTATATGCTGGAACATTATATCAGTAGGTTAGGTATATGCTGGTACGTTACCTTGTTATATCAGTAGGTTAGGTATATGCTGGTACGTTATATCAGTAGGTTAGGTATATGCTGGTACATTATATCAGTAGTTTAGGTATATGCTGGTATGTTATATCAGTAGGATAGGTATATGCTGGTATGTTATATCAGTAGGTTAGGTGTATGCTGGTATGTTATATCAGTAGGTTAGGTATATGCTGGTATGTTATATCAGTAGGTTAGGTATATGCTGGTATGTTATATCAGTAGGTTTGGTATATGCTGGTATGTTATATCAGTAGGTTAGGTATATGCTGGTATGTTATATCAGTAGGTTAGGTATATGCTGGTACGTTATATCAGTAGGTTAGGTATATGCTGGTATGTTATATCAGTAGGTTAGGTATATGCTGGTACATTATATCAGTAGGTTAGGTATATGCTGGTACGTTATATCAGTAGGTTAGGTATATAGTAGGTTAGGTATATGCTGGTATGTTATATCAGTAGGTTAGGTATATGCTGGTACGTTACCTTGTTATATCAGTAGGTTAGGTATATGCTGGTACGTTACCTTGTTATATCAGTAGGTTAGGTATATGCTGGTACATTATATCAGTAGGTTAGGTATATGCTGGTACGTTACCTTGTTATATCAGTAGGTTAGGTATATGCTGGTACGTTATATCAGTAGGTTAGGTATATGCTGGTACATTATATCAGTAGGTTAGGTATATGCTGGTACGTTATCTTGTTATATCAGTAGGTTAGGTATATGCTGGTACATTATATCAGTAGGTTAGGTATATGCTGGTATGTTATATCAGTAGGTTAGGTATATGCTGGTACGTTATATCAGTAGGTTAGGTATATGCTGGTACATTATATCAGTAGGTTAGGTATATGCTGGTACGTTATATCAGTAGGTTAGGTATATGCTGGTACATTATATCAGTAGGTTAGGTATATGCTGGTATGTTATATCAGTAGGTTAGGTATATGCTGGTATGTTATATCAGTAGGTTAGGTATATGCTGGTACATTATATCAGTAGGTTAGGTATATGCTGGTATGTTATATCAGTAGGTTAGGTATATGCTGGTATGTTATATCAGTAGGTTAGGTATATGCTGGTATGTTATATCAGTAGGTTAGGTATATGCTGGTATGTTATATCAGTAGGTTAGGTATATGCTGGTATGTTATATCAGTAGGTTAGGTATATGCTGGTATGTTATATCAGTAGGTTAGGTATATGCTGGTATGTTATATCAGTAGGTTAGGTATATGCTGGTATGTTATATCAGTAGGTTAGGTATATGCTGGTATGTTATATCAGTAGGTTAGGTATATGCTGGTACGTTACCTTGTTATATCAGTAGGTTAGGTATATGCTGGTACGTTATATCAGTAGGTTAGGTATATGCTGGTACATTATATCAGTAGGTTAGGTATATGCTGGTACATTATATCAGTAGGTTAGGTATATGCTGGTACATTATATCAGTAGGTTAGGTATATGCTGGTACGTTACCTTGTTATATCAGTAGGTTAGGTATATGCTGGTACATTATATCAGTAGGTTAGGTATATGCTGGTACGTTATATCAGTAGGTTAGGTATATGCTGGTACGTTATATCAGTAGGTTAGGTATATGCTGGTATGTTATATCAGTAGGTTAGGTATATGCTGGTATGTTATATCAGTAGGTTAGGTATATGCTGGTACATTATATCAGTAGGTTAGGTATATGCTGGTATGTTATATCAGTGGGTATGTTGGTACGTTATATCAGTAGGTTAGGTATATGCTGGTATGTTATATCAGTAGGTTAGGTATATGCTGGTACGTTTGTTATATCAGTAGGTTAGGTATATTTTGGTAGGTTATCTTGTTATATCAGTAGGTTAGGTATATGCTGGAACATTATATCAGTAGGTTAGGTATATGCTGGTATTTATATCGTTACCTTGTTATATCAGTAGGTTAGGTATATGCTGGTATGTTATATCAGTAGGTTAGGTATATGCTGGTACATTATATCAGTAGGTTAGGTATATGCTGGTACATTATATCAGTAGGTTAGGTATATGCTGGTACATTATATCAGTAGGTTAGGTATATGCTGGTACGTTATATCAGTAGGTTAGGTATATGCTGGTACGTTACCTTGTTATATCAGTAGGTTAGGTATATGCTGGTACGTTACCTTGTTATATCAGTAGGTTAGGTATATGCTGGTACATTACCTTGTTATATCAGTAGGTTAGGTATATGCTGGTACATTATATCAGTAGGTTAGGTATATGCTGGTACATATCCTTGTTATATCAGTAGGTTAGGTATATGCTGGTACGTTACCTTGTTATATCAGTTAGGTATAGGTATATTGGAACATTATATCAGTAGGTTAGGTATATGCTGGTACGTTACCTTGTTATATCAGTAGGTTAGGTATATGCTGGTACGTTATATCAGTAGGTTAGGTATATGCTGGTACATTATATCAGTAGGTTAGGTATATGCTGGTATGTTATATCAGTAGGTTAGGTATATGCTGGTATGTTATATCAGTAGGTTAGGTATATGCTGGTATGTTATATCAGTAGGTTAGGTATATGCTGGTATGTTATATCAGTAGGTTAGGTATATGCTGGTATGTTATATCAGTAGGTTTGGTATATGCTGGTATGTTATATCAGTAGGTTAGGTATATGCTGGTATGTTATATCAGTAGGTTAGGTATATGCTGGTACGTTATCTTGTTATATCAGTAGGTTAGGTATATGCTGGTACATTATATCAGTAGGTTAGGTATATGCTGGTACATTATATCAGTAGGTTAGGTATATGCTGGTACGTTATATCAGTAGGTTAGGTATATGCTGGTATGTTATATCAGTAGGTTAGGTATATGCTGGTATGTTATATCAGTAGGTTAGGTATATGCTGGTACGTTACCTTGTTATATCAGTAGGTTAGGTATATGCTGGTACGTTACCTTGTTATATCAGTAGGTTAGGTATATGCTGGTACATTATATCAGTAGGTTAGGTATATGCTGGTACGTTACCTTGTTATATCAGTAGGTTAGGTATATGCTGGTGCGTTATATATCAGTAGGTTAGGTATATGCTGGTACATTATATATCAGTAGGTTAGGTATATGCTGGTACGTTATCTATTATATCAGTAGGTTAGGTTAGGTATATGCTGGTACATTATATCAGTAGGTTAGGTATATGCTGGTACATTATATCAGTAGGTTAGGTATATGCTGGTACATTATATCAGTAGGTTAGGTATATGCTGGTACATTATATCAGTAGGTTAGGTATATGCTGGTACATTATATCAGTAGGTTAGGTATATGCTGGTATGTTATATCAGTTATA
Source organism: Oncorhynchus nerka (assembly GCF_034236695.1). Classification (NCBI taxonomy): domain Eukaryota; kingdom Metazoa; phylum Chordata; class Actinopteri; order Salmoniformes; family Salmonidae; genus Oncorhynchus; species Oncorhynchus nerka. Next base: position 98,055,494 of record NC_088422.1, read on the forward strand.
TTATATCAGTAGGTTAGGTATATGCTGGTACATTATATCAGTAGGTTAGGTATATGCTGGTATGTTATATCAGTAGGTTAGGTATATGCTGGTATGTTATATCAGTAGGTTAGGTGTATGCTGGTATGTTATATCAGTAGGTTAGGTATATGCTGGTATGTTATATCAGTAGGTTAGGTATATGCTGGTACATTATATCAGTAGGGTAGGTATATGCTGGTATGTTATATCAGTAGGTTAGGTATATGCTGGTATGTTATATCAGTAGGTTAGGTATATGCTGGTATGTTATATCAGTAGGTTAGGTATATGCTGGTATGTTATATCAGTAGGTTAGGTATATGCTGGTACGTTACCTTGTTATATCAGTAGGTTAGGTATATGCTGGTACATTATATCAGTAGGTTAGGTATATGCTGGTACATTATATCAGTAGGTTAGGTATATGCTGGTACATTATATCAGTAGGTTAGGTATATGCTGGTACATTATATCAGTAGGTTAGGTATATGCTGGTACGTTACCTTGTTATATCAGTAGGTTAGGTATATGCTGGTATGTTATATCAGTAGGTTAGGTATATGCTGGTACGTTACCTTGTTATATCAGTAGGTTAGGTATATGCTGGTACGTTACCTTGTTATATCAGTAGGTTAGGTATATGCTGGTACGTTACCTTGTTATATCAGTAGGTTAGGTATATGCTGGTATGTTATATCAGTAGGTTAGGTATATGCTGGTACATTATACAGTAGGTTAGGTTGTTATATCAGTAGGTTAGGTATATGCTGGTACATATCAGTAGGTTAGGTATATGCTGGTATGTTATATCAGTAGGTTAGGTATATGCTGGTATTGTTATATCAGTAGGTTAGGTATATGCTGGTTACCTTGTTATATCAGTAGGTTAGGTATATGCTGGTAGGTTATCTTGTTATATTAGGTATATGCTGGAACATTATATATCAGTAGGTTAGGTATATGCTGGTACGTTACCTTGTTATATCAGTAGGTTAGGTATATGCTGGTACGTTATATCAGTAGGTTAGGTATATGCTGGTACATTATATCAGTAGGTTAGGTATATGCTGGTACATTATATCAGTAGGTTAGGTATATGCTGGTACGTTACCTTGTTATATCAGTAGGTTAGGTATATGCTGGTATGTTATATCAATGTACGTTATATCAGTAGGTTAGGTATATGCTGGTAGGTTAGTTACCTTGTTATATCAGTAGGTTAGGTATATGCTGGTATGTTATATCAGTAGGTTAGGTATATGCTGGTATTGTTATATCAGTAGGTTAGGTATATGCTGGTATGTTATATCAGTAGGTTAGGTATATGCTGGTGTTATATCAGTAGGTTAGGTATATGCTGGTGTTATATCAGTAGGTTAGGTATATGCTGGTACATTATATCAGTAGGTTAGGTATATGCTGGTACATTATATCAGTAGGTTAGGTATATGCTGGTACATTATATCAGTAGGTTAGGTATATGCTGGTACATTATATCAGTAGGTTAGGTATATGCTGGTACGTTACCTTGTTATATCAGTAGGTTAGGTATATGCTGGTACATTATATCGGTAGGTTAGGTATATGCTGGTACGTTACCTTGTTATATCAGTAGGTTAGGTATATGCTGGTACGTTACCTTGTTATATCAGTAGGTTAGGTATATGCTGGTACGTTACCTTGTTATATCAGTAGGTTAGGTATATGCTGGTATGTTATATCAGTAGGTTAGGTATATGCTGGTACATTATATCAGTAGGTTAGGTATATGCTGGTATGTTATATCAGTAGGTTAGGTATATGCTGGTACGTTATATCAGTAGGTTAGGTATATGCTGGTATGTTATATCAGTAGGTTAGGTATATGCTAGTACGTTACCTTGTTATATCAGTAAGTTAGGTATATTTTGGTAGGTTATCTTGTTATATCAATAGGTTAGGTATATGCTGGAACATTATATCAGTAGGTTAGGTATATGCTGGTACGTTACCTTGTTATATCAGTAGGTTAGGTATATGCTGGTACGTTATATCAGTAGGTTAGGTATATGCTGGTACATTCTATCAGTAGGTTAGGTATATGCTGGTACATTATATCAGTGGGTTAGGTATATGCTGGTATATCAGTAGGTTAGGTATATGCTGGTACGTTATATCAGTAGGTTAGGTATATGCTGGTACGTTACCTTGTTATATCAGTAGGTTAGGTATATGCTGGTACGTTACCTTGTTATATCAGTAGGTTAGGTATATGCTGGTACGTTACCTTGTTATATCAGTAGGTTAGGTATATGCTGGTACATTATATCAGTAGGTTAGGTATATGCTGGTACGTTACCTTGTTATATCAGTAGGTTAGGTATATGCTGGTACATTATATCAGTAGGTTAGGTATATGCTGGTACATTATATCAGTAGGTTAGGTATATGCTGGTACAATATATCAGTAGGTTAGGCATATGCTGGTACGTTATATCAGTAGGTTAGGTATATGCTGGTACATTATATCAGTAGGTTAGGTATATGCTGGTACGTTACCTTGTTATATCAGTAGGTTAGGTATATGCTAGTACGTTACCTTGTTATATCAGTGGGTTAGGTATATGCTAGTACGTTACCTTGTTATATCAGTAGGTTAGGTATATGCTAGTACATTATATCAGTAGGTTAGGTATATGCTGGTACGTTACCTTGTTATATCAGTAGGTTAGGTATATGCTGGTACATTATATCAGTAGGTTAGGTATATGCTGGTACATTATATCAGTAGGTTAGGTATATGCTGGTACGTTACCTAGTTATATCAGTAGGTTAGGTATATGCTGGTATGTTATATCAGTAGGTTAGGTATATGCTGGTACATTACCTTGTTATATCAGTAGGTTAGGTATATGCTGGTACGTTACCTTGTTATATCAGTAGGTTAGGTATATGCTGGTATGTTATATCAATAGTATATCAGTAGGTTAGGTATATGCTGGTATGTTATATCAGTTGGTTAGGTATATGCTGGTACATTACCTTGTTATATCAGTAGGTTAGGTATATGCTGGTACATTACCTTGTTATATTAGTAGGTTAGGTATATGCTGGTACATTACCTTGTTATATCAGTAGGTTAGGTATATGCTGGTACATTACCTTGTTATATCAGTAGGTTAGGTATATGCTGGTACGTTATATCAGTAGGTTAGGTATATGCTGGTACGTTATATCAGTAGGTTAGGTATATGCTGGTACATTATATCAGTAGGTTAGGTATATGCTGGTACGTTATATCAGTAGGTTAGGTATATGCTAGTACGTTACCTTGTTATATCAGTAGGTTAGGTATATGCTGGTACATTATATCAGTAGGTTAGGTATATGCTGGTACGGTATATCAGTAGGTTAGGTATATGCTGGTACGTTATATCAGTAGGTTAGGTATATGCTGGTACATTCTATCAGTAGGTTAGGTATATGCTGGTACGTTACCTTGTTATATCAGTAGGTTAGGTATATGCTGGTACATCACCTTGTTATATCAGTAGGTTAGGTATATGCTGGTACATCACCTTGTTATATCAGTAGGTTAGGTATATGCTGGTACGTTATATCAGTAGTATATCAGTAGGTTAGGTATATGTTGGTACATTATATCAGTAGGTTAGGTATATGCTGGTACGTTATATCAGTAGTTTGCTGGTATGTTACTATGCTGGTATGTTACTATGCTGGTGTGTTACTATGCTGGTGTGTTACTATGCTGGTGTGTTACTATGCTGGTGTGTTACTATGCTAGTGTGTTACTATGCTGGTATGTTACTATGCTGGTATGTTACTATGCTGGTATGTTACTATGCTGGTGTGTTACTATGCTGGTGTGTTACTATGCTGGTATGTTACTATGCTGGTGTGTTACTATGCTGGTTGGTTACTATGCTGGTGTGTTACTATGCTGGTGTGTTACTATGCTGGTATGTTACTATGCTGGTACGTTATATCAGTAGGTTAGGTATATGCTGGTACATTATATCAGTAGGTTAGGTATATGCTGGTATGTTATATCAGTAGGTTAGGTATATGCTGGTATGTTATATCAGTAGGTTAGGTGTATGCTGGTATGTTATATCAGTAGGTTAGGTATATGCTGGTATGTTATATCAGTAGGTTAGGTATATGCTGGTATGTTATATCAGTAGGTTAGGTATATGCTGGTATGTTATATCAGTAGGTTAGGTATATGCTGGTACGTTACCTTGTTATATCAGCAGGTTAGGTATATGCTGGTACGTTATATCAGTAGGTTAGGTATATGCTGGTACATTATATCAGTAGGTTAGGTATATGCTGGTACATTATATCAGTAGGTTAGGTATATGCTGGTACATTATATCAGTAGGTTAGGTATATGCTGGTACGTTACCTTGTTATATCAGTAGGTTAGGTATATGCTGGTACATTATATCGGTAGGTTAGGTATATGCTGGTACGTTACCTTGTTATATCAGTAGGTTAGGTATATGCTGGTACGTTACCTTGTTATATCAGTAGGTTAGGTATATGCTGGTATGTTATATCAGTAGGTTAGGTATATGCTGGTACGTTATATCAGTAGGTTAGGTATATGCTGGTATGTTATATCAGTAGGTTAGGTATATGCTGGTACGTTACCTTGTTATATCAGTAGGTTAGGTATATGCTAGTACGTTACCTTGTTATATCAGTAGGTTAGGTATATTCTGGTACGGTACCTTGTTATATCAATAGGTTAGGTATATGCTGGAACATTATATCAGTAGGTTAGGTATATGCTGGTACGTTACCTTGTTATATCAGTAGGTTAGGTATATGCTGGTACGTTATATCAGTAGGTTAGGTATATGCTGGTACATTCTATCAGTAGGTTAGGTATATGCTGGTACATTATATCAGTGGGTTAGGTATATGCTGGTACGTTACCTTGTTATATCAGTAGGTTAGGTATATGCTGGTACGTTACCTTGTTATATCAGTAGGTTAGGTATATGCTGGTACGTTACCTTGTTATATCAGTAGGTTAGGTATATGCTGGTACGTTACCTTGTTATATCAGTAGGTTAGGTATATGCTGGTACATTATATCAGTAGGTTAGGTATATGCTGGTACAATATATCAGTAGGTTAGGCATATGCTGGTACGTTATATCAGTAGGTTAGGTATATGCTGGTACGTTACCTTGTTATATCAGTAGGTTAGGTATATGCTAGTACGTTACCTTGTTATATCAGTGGGTTAGGTATATGCTAGTACGTTACCTTGTTATATCAGTAGGTTAGGTATATGCTAGTACATTATATCAGTAGGTTAGGTATATGCTGGTACGTTACCTTGTTATATCAGTAGGTTAGGTATATGCTGGTACATTATATCAGTAGGTTAGGTATATGCTGGTACATTATATCAGTAGGTTAGGTATATGCTGGTACGTTACCTAGTTATATCAGTAGGTTAGGTATATGCTGGTACGTTATATCAGTAGGTTAGGTATATGCTGGTATGTTATATCAGTAGGTTAGGTATATGCTGGTACATTACCTTGTTATATCAGTAGGTTAGGTATATGCTGGTACGTTACCTTGTTATATCAGTAGGTTAGGTATATGCTGGTATGTTATATCAATAGTATATCAGTAGGTTAGGTATATGCTGGTATGTTATATCAGTTGGTTAGGTATATGCTGGGACATTACCTTGTTATATCAGTAGGTTAGGTATATGCTGGTACATTACCTTGTTATATCAGTTGGTTAGGTATATGCTGGGACATTACCTTGTTATATCAGTAGGTTAGGTATATGCTGGTACATTACCTTGTTATATCAGTAGGTTAGGTATATGCTGGTACATTACCTTGTTATATCAGTAGGTTAGGTATATGCTGGTACGTTATATCAGTAGGTTAGGTATATGCTGGTACATTATATCAGTAGGTTAGGTATATGCTGGTACGTTATATCAGTAGGTTAGGTATATGCTAGTACGTTACCTTGTTATATCAGTAGGTTAGGTATATGCTGGTACATTATATCAGTAGGTTAGGTATATGCTGGTACGTTATATCAGTAGGTTAGGTATATGCTGGTACGTTACCTTGTTATATCAGTAGGTTAGGTATATGCTGGTACATTATATCAGTAGGTTAGGTATATGCTGGTACGGTATATCAGTAGGTTAGGTATATGCTGGTACGTTATATCAGTAGGTTAGGTATATGCTGGTACATTCTATCAGTAGGTTAGGTATATGCTGGTACGTTACCTTGTTATATCAGTAGGTTAGGTATATGCTGGTACATCACCTTGTTATATCAGTAGGTTAGGTATATGCTGGTACGTTATATCAGTAGTATATCAGTAGGTTAGGTATATGCTGGTACATTATATCAGTAGGTTAGGTATATGCTGGTACGTTATATCAGTAGTTTGCTGGTATGTTACTATGCTGGTATGTTACTATGCTGGTGTGTTACTATGCTGGTGTGTTACTATGCTGGTGTGTTACTATGCTGGTGTGTTACTATGCTGGTGTGTTACTATGCTAGTGTGTTACTATGCTGGTATGTTACTATGCTGGTGTGTTACTATGCTGGTGTGTTACTATGCTGGTGTGTTACTATGCTGGTATGTTACTATGCTGGTGTGTTACTATGCTGGTTGGTTACTATGCTGGTGTGTTACTATGCTGGTATGTTACTATGCTGGTGTGTTACTATGCTGGTTAGTTACTATGCTGGTGTGTTACTATGCTGGTGTGTTACTATGCTGGTGTGTTACTATGCTGGTGTGTTACTATGCTGGTGTGTTACTATGCTGGTGTGTTACTATGCTGGTGTGTTACTATGCTGGTGTGTTACTATGCTGGTTGGTTACTATGCTGGTGTGTTACTATGCTGGTGTGTTACTATGCTGGTATGTTACTATGCTGGTTGGTTACTATGCTGGTGTGTTACTATGTTGGTGTGTTACTATGCTGGTGTGTTACTATGTTGGTGTGTTACTATGCTGTTGTGTTACTATGCTGGTGTGTTACTATGCTGGTGTGTTACTATGCTGGTGTGTTACTATGCTGTGTGTTACTATGCTGGTTGGTTACTATGCTGCTGTGTTACTATGCTGGTATGTTACTATGCTGGTGTGTTACTATGCTGGTGTGTTACTATGCTGGTGTGTTACTATGCTGGTTGGTTACTATGCTGGTGTGTTACTATGCTGGTATGTTACTATGCTGGTGTGTTACTATGCTGGTGTGTTACTATGCTGGTATGTTACTATGCTGGTATGTTACTATGCTGGTATGTTACTATGCTGGTTGGTTACTATGCTGGTATGTTACTATGCTGGTTGGTTACAATGCTGGTGTGTTACTATGCTGGTGTGTTACTATGCTGGTATGTTACTATGCTGGTATGTTACTATGCTGGTGTGTTACTATGCTGGTTGGTTACTATGCTGGTATGTTACTATGCTGGTATGTTACTATGCTGGTGTGTTACTATGCTGGTTGGTTACTATGCTGGTATGTTACTATGCTGGTATGTTACTATGCTGGTGTGTTACTATGCTGGTTGGTTACTATGCTGGTGTGTTACTATGCTGGTGTGTTACTATGCTGGTGTGTTACTATGCTGGTATGTTACTATGCTGGTGTGTTACTATGCTGGTGTGCTACTATGCTGGTGTGTTACTATGCTGGTGTGTCACTATGCTGGTATGTTTTTATGCTGGTATGTTACTATGCTGGTGTGTTACTATGCAGGTGTGTTACTATGTTGGTATGTTACTATGCTGGTGTGTTACTATGCTGGTGTGTTACTATGCTGGTATGTTACTATGCTGGTGTGTTACTATGCTGGTGTGTTACTATGCTGGTGTGTTACTATGCTGGTGTGTTACTATGCTAGTGTGTTACTATGCTGGTATGTTACTATGCTGGTATGTTACTATGCTGGTATGTTACTATGCTGGTGTGTTACTATGCAGGTGTGTTACTATGTTGGTATGTTACTATGCTGGTATGTTACTATGCTGGTTGGTTACTATGCAGGTGTGTTACTATGTTGGTATGTTACTATGCAGGTGTGTTACTATGTTGGTATGTTACTATGCAGGTGTGTTACTATGCTGGTGTGTTACTATGCAGGTGTGTTACTATGTTGGTATGTTACTATGCTGGTGTGTTACTATGCAGGTGTGTTACTATGTTGGTATGTTACTATGCTGGTGTGTTACTATGCAGGTGTGTTACTATGTTGGTATGTTACTATGCAGGTGTGTTACTATGCAGGTGTGTTACTATGCAGGTGTGTTACTATGTTGGTATGTTACTATGCTGGTGTGTTACTATGCAGGTGTGTTACTATGTTGGTATGTTACTATGCTGGTGTGTTACTATGCAGGTGTGTTACTATGTTGGTATGTTACTATGCAGGTGTGTTACTATGTTGGTATGTTACTATGCTGGTGTGTTACTATGCTGGTGTGTCACTATGCTGGTATGTTACTATGCTGGTATGTTACTATGCTGGTGTGTTACTATGCAGGTGTGTTACTATGTTGGTATGTTACTATGCTGGTGTGTTACTATGCTGGTGTGTCACTATGCTGGTATGTTTTTATGCTGGTATGTTACTATGCTGGTGTGTTACTATGCAGGTGTGTTACTATGTTGGTATGTTACTATGCTGGTGTGTCACTATGCTGGTATGTTACTATGCTGGTATGTTACTATGCTGGTGTGTTACTATGCAGGTGTGTTACTATGTTGGTATGTTACTATGCTGGTGTGTTAGTATGTTGGTTGGTTACTTTAGTATTAACTAATAAAATCCTTTATTTGACCAGCTTGTCCCATTGAGATCAAAATACCTATTTTTCAAGGAAGGCCTGGTCACAATACACTGTGCTAGACAATACTGTGTTATGCTGTTTCCACACACAGAGAGAAATGCAGCATCCTAATACAGCATCCTAATGTAGCATCCTGATGCAGAATCCTAATGCAGACAATACTGTGTTATGCTGTTTCCACACACAGAGAGAAATGCAGCATCCTAATACAGCATCCTAATGTAGCATCCTGATGCAGAATCCTAATGCAGACAATACTGTGTTATGCTGTTTCCACACACAGAGAGAAATGCAGCATCCTTGTGCAGCATCCTGATGCAGAATCCTAATGACGCATCCTGATGCAGCATCCTGATGCAGAATCCTAATGCAGCATCCTAATGCAGAATCCTAATGCAGCATCCTGATGCAGAATCCTAATGCCGCATCCTGATGCAGAATCCTAATGCAGCATCCTGATGCAGCATCCCGATGCAGCATCCTAATTCAGCATCCTGATGCAGCATCCCGATGCAGGATTCTAATGCAGCATCCTGATGCAGCATCCTAATGCAGCATCCTGATGCAGCATCCTTCCTGACTGGATGGGTTTACCAAATTGGAACGATGGGTTTTCTAGTTTCTGCGGTGTGCCTGTCCTCAGACCTCAGTCCCCTGCTACCTGGTGAAGTCAGGTCCCTTCTCAACGAGCAACAACTCTTCCCCCTCCTCCCCCCTCCACACACCACTCTATCTTTAGCCCGGGCCCAAACCAAAAACAAGTTTACAAACATTAATTGACTCCGGCCGTAGCCTGTATGTTAACCTTATTCATCTTGGCCAGTCTATAGGTTCAGTGTACACGCAGGGCTCTCTATGGAGAACTAAAGCTTCTTTATGGTGACTGGCTGAAGAGAAACCACAGTCAGATGACCACGACTGCTACACTGCATTCTTTCACTGGGCCAAGATCTGCTCGTGGAGCTGCACCACAGGGCCTAGGCCTGTTCATGGAGCTGCACCACAGGGCCTAGGACTGCTCACAGAGCTGCACCAGTCCTGCACACAGAGCTTTGGTCTGGGAGAATCAGAGCTGCACCACAGGGTCTAGTCCTGCTCATGGAGCTGCACCACAGGGCCTAGGCCTGCTCACGGAGCTGTACCAATCCTGCACACAGAGCTTTGGTCTTGGAGAATCAGACCTGCACTAGGTCTAGGCCTGCTCCATTGATTTGATGGCTCTTTGGTATGTTTTCTAGCTAAATGATAAATATGTGTCTTTGTTTTCCCTTCAGGTCGATCAGGGCGTTGACCTCTTCAGAAAACACTGTGATAGTCGCTGTAGTAAAAAGGTATGTTCCCTCCGCTCCCTCCTTTCTTTATGTCCTGATAGTCTCCATCTATATACCAGTCACTATGATCATAGTCTCCATCTATATACCAGTCACTATGATCATAGTCTCCATCTATATACCAGTCACTGAGTGTAGTCTCCATCTATATACCAGTCACTATGATCATAGTCTCCATCTATATACCAGTCACTATGAGTGTAGTCTCCATCTATATACCAGTCACTATGAGTGTAGTCTCCATCTATATACCAGTCAGTATGAGTGTAGTCTCCATCTATATACCAGTCACTATGAGTGTAGTCTCCATCTATATACCACTCACTATGATCATAGTCTCCATCTATATACCAGTCACTATGATCATAGTCTCCATCTATATACCAGTCACTATGATCATAGTCTCCATCTATATACCAGTCACTGAGTGTAGTCTCCATCTATATACCAGTCACTGAGTGTAGTCTCCATCTATATACCAGTCACTATGATCATAGTCTCCATCTATATACCAGTCACTATGATCATAGTCTCCATCTATATACCAGTCACTGAGTGTAGTCTCCATCTATATACCAGTCACTGAGTGTAGTCTCCATCTATATACCAGTCAGTATTGATCATAGTCTCCATCTATATACCAGTCACTATGAGTGTAGTCTCCATCTATATACCAGTCACTATGATCATAGTCTCCATCTATATACCAGTCAGTATTGATCATAGTCTCCATCTATATACCAGTCACTATGAGTGTAGTCTCCATCTATATACCAGTCACTATGAATATAGTCTCCATCTATATACCAGTCACTGAGTGTAGTCTCCATCTATATACCAGTCAGTCTCCATTGATCCAGTATCTATATACCAGTCACTCTCCATCTATATACCAGTCACTGAGTGTAGTCTCCATCTATATACCAGTCACTGTCAGTGCAGTCTCCATCTATATACCAGTCACTGAGTGTAGTCTCCATCTATATACCAGTCAGTATTGATCATAGTCTCCATCTATATACCAGTCACTATGAGTGTAGTCTCCATCTATATACCAGTCAGTATGAGCATAGTCTCCATCTATATACCAGTCACTGAGTGTAGTCTCCATCTATATACCAGTCACTATGATCATAGTCTCCATCTATATACCAGTCACTATGAGTGTAGTCTCCATTTATATACCAGTCACTATGAGTGTAGTCTCCATCTATATACCAGTCACTATGATCATAGTCTCCATCTATATACCAGTCAGTATTGATCATAGTCTCCATCTATATACCAGTCAGTATGATCATAGTCTCCATCTATATACCAGTCACTGAGTGTAGTCTCCATCTATATACCAGTCACTGAGTGTAGTCTCCATCTATATACCAGTCACTATGATCATAGTCTCCATCTATATACCAGTCAGTATGAGTGTAGTCTCCATCTATATACCAGTCACTATGAGTGTAGTCTCCATCTATATACCAGTCACTATGATCATAGTCTCCATCTATATACCAGTCACTATGATCATAGTCTCCATCTATATACCAGTCACTGAGTGTAGTCTCCATCTATATACCAGTCACTATGATCATAGTCTCCATCTATATACCAGTCACTATGATCATAGTCTCCATCTATATACCAGTCACTATGATCATAGTCTCCATCTATATACCAGTCACTGAGTGTAGTCTCCATCTATATACCAGTCACTATGATCATAGTCTCCATCTATATACCAGTCACTATGATCATAGTCTCCATCTATATACCAGTCAGTATTGATCATAGTCTCCATCTATATACCAGTCACTATGATCATAGTCTCCATCTATATACCAGTCAGTATTGATCATAGTCTCCATCTATATACCAGTGACTATGATCATAGTCTCCATCTATATACCAGTCACTATGATCATAGTCTCCATCTATATACCAGTCACTGAGTGTAGTCTCCATCTATATACCAGTCACTGAGTCATAGTCTCCATCTATATACCAGTCACTATGATCATAGTCTCCATCTATATACCAGTCACTATGATCATAGTCTCCATCTATATACCAGTCACTGAGTGTAGTCTCCATCTATATACCAGTCACTGAGTGTAGTCTCCATCTATATACCAGTCAGTATTGATCATAGTCTCCATCTATATACCAGTCACTATGAGTGTAGTCTCCATCTATATACCAGTCACTATGATCATAGTCTCCATCTATATACCAGTCAGTATTGATCATAGTCTCCATCTATATACCAGTCACTATGATCATAGTCTCCATCTATATACCAGTCACTGAGTGTAGTCTCCATCTATATACCAGTCACTGAGTGTAGTCTCCATCTATATACCAGTCACTATGATCATAGTCTCCATCTATATACCAGTCACTATGATCATAGTCTCCATCTATATACCAGTCACTGAGTGTAGTCTCCATCTATATACCAGTCACTGAGTGTAGTCTCCATCTATATACCAGTCAGTATTGATCATAGTCTCCATCTATATACCAGTCACTATGAGTGTAGTCTCCATCTATATACCAGTCACTATGATCATAGTCTCCATCTATATACCAGTCAGTATTGATCATAGTCTCCATCTATATACCAGTCACTATGATCATAGTCTCCATCTATATACCAGTCACTGAGTGTAGTCTCCATCTATATACCAGTCAGTATTGATCATAGTCTCCATCTATATACCAGTCACTATGAGTGTAGTGTCCATCTATATACCAGTCACTATGAATATAGTCTCCATCTATATACCAGTCACTGAGTGTAGTCTCCATCTATATACCAGTCAGTATTGATCATAGTCTCCATCTATATACCAGTCACTATGAGTGTAGTCTCCATTTATATACCAGTCACTATGAGTGTAGTCTCCATCTATATACCAGTCACTATGATCATAGTCTCCATCTATATACCAGTCAGTATTGATCATAGTCTCCATCTATATACCAGTCAGTATGATCATAGTCTCCATCTATATACCAGTCACTGAGTGTAGTCTCCATCTATATACCAGTCACCGAGTGTAGTCTCCATCTATATACCAGTCACTATGATCATAGTCTCCATCTATATACCAGTCAGTATGAGTGTAGTCTCCATCTATATACCAGTCACTATGAGTGTAGTCTCCATCTATATACCAGTCACTATGATCATAGTCTCCATCTATATACCAGTCACTATGATCATAGTCTCCATCTATATACCAGTCACTGAGTGTAGTCTCCATCTATATACCAGTCACTATGATCATAGTCTCCATCTATATACCAGTCACTATGATCATAGTCTCCATCTATATACCAGTCAGTATTGATCATAGTCTCCATCTATATACCAGTCACTGAGTGTAGTCTCCATCTATATACCAGTCACTATGATCATAGTCTCCATCTATATACCAGTCACTATGATCATAGTCTCCATCTATATACCAGTCAGTATTGATCATAGTCTCCATCTATATACCAGTCACTATGATCATAGTCTCCATCTATATACCAGTCAGTATTGATCATAGTCTCCATCTATATACCAGTGACTATGATCATAGTCTCCATCTATATACCAGTCACTATGATCATAGTCTCCATCTATATACCAGTCACTGAGTGTAGTCTCCATCTATATACCAGTCACTGAGTGTAGTCTCCATCTATATACCAGTCACTATGATCATAGTCTCCATCTATATACCAGTCACTATGATCATAGTCTCCATCTATATACCAGTCACTGAGTGTAGTCTCCATCTATATACCAGTCACTGAGTGTAGTCTCCATCTATATACCAGTCAGTATTGATCATAGTCTCCATCTATATACCAGTCACTATGAGTGTAGTCTCCATCTATATACCAGTCACTATGATCATAGTCTCCATCTATATACCAGTCAGTATTGATCATAGTCTCCATCTATATACCAGTCACTATGATCATAGTCTCCATCTATATACCAGTCACTGAGTGTAGTCTCCATCTATATACCAGTCAGTATTGATCATAGTCTCCATCTATATACCAGTCACTATGAGTGTAGTGTCCATCTATATACCAGTCACTATGAATATAGTCTCCATCTATATACCAGTCACTGAGTGTAGTCTCCATCTATATACCAGTCACTGAGTGTAGTCTCCATCTATATACCAGTCACTGAGTGTAGTCTCCATCTATATACCAGTCAGTATTGATCATAGTCTCCATCTATATACCAGTCACTATGAGTGTAGTCTCCATCTATATACCAGTCACTATGATCATAGTCTCCATCTATATACCAGTCACTATGAGTGTAGTCTCCATCTATATACCAGTCACTATGAGTGTAGTCTCCATCTATATACCAGTCAGTATGAGTGTAGTCTCCATCTATATACCAGTCACTATGAGTGTAGTCTCCATCTATATACCAGTCACTATGATCATAGTCTCCATCTATATACCAGTCACTATGATCATAGTCTCCATCTATATACCAGTCACTATGATCATAGTCTCCATCTATATACCAGTCACTGAGTGTAGTCTCCATCTATATACCAGTCACTGAGTGTAGTCTCCATCTATATACCAGTCACTATGATCATAGTCTCCATCTATATACCAGTCACTATGATCATAGTCTCCATCTATATACCAGTCACTGAGTGTAGTCTCCATCTATATACCAGTCACTGAGTGTAGTCTCCATCTATATACCAGTCAGTATTGATCATAGTCTCCATCTATATACCAGTCACTATGAGTGTAGTCTCCATCTATATACCAGTCACTATGATCATAGTCTCCATCTATATACCAGTCAGTATTGATCATAGTCTCCATCTATATACCAGTCACTATGAGTGTAGTCTCCATCTATATACCAGTCACTATGATCATAGTCTCCATCTATATACCAGTCACTGAGTGTAGTCTCCATCTATATACCAGTCAGTATTGATCATAGTCTCCATCTATATACCAGTCACTATGAGTGTAGTCTCCATCTATATACCAGTCACTATGAATATAGTCTCCATCTATATACCAGTCACTGAGTGTAGTCTCCATCTATATACCAGTCACTGAGTGCAGTCTCCATCTATATACCAGTCACTGAGTGTAGTCTCCATCTATATACCAGTCAGTATTGATCATAGTCTCCATCTATATACCAGTCACTATGAGTGTAGTCTCCATCTATATACCAGTCAGTATGAGCATAGTCTCCATCTATATACCAGTCACTGAGTGTAGTCTCCATCTATATACCAGTCAGTATTGATCATAGTCTCCATCTATATACCAGTCACTATGAGTGTAGTCTCCATCTATATACCAGTCACTATGAGTGTAGTCTCCATCTATATACCAGTCACTATGATCATAGTCTCCATCTATATACCAGTCAGTATTGATCATAGTCTCCATCTATATACCAGTCAGTATGATCATAGTCTCCATCTATATACCAGTCACTGAGTGTAGTCTCCATCTATATACCAGTCACCGAGTGTAGTCTCCATCTATATACCAGTCACTATGATCATAGTCTCCATCTATATACCAGTCACTATGATCATAGTCTCCATCTATATACCAGTCAGTATGAGTGTAGTCTCCATCTATATACCAGTCACTATGAGTGTAGTCTCCATCTATATACCAGTCACTATGATCATAGTCTCCATCTATATACCAGTCACTATGATCATAGTCTCCATCTATGATCATAGTCTCCATCTATATACCAGTCACTGAGTGTAGTCTCCATCTATATACCAGTCACTATGATCATAGTCTCCATCTATATACCAGTCACTATGATCATAGTCTCCATCTATATACCAGTCAGTATTGATCATAGTCTCCATCTATATACCAGTCACTGAGTGTAGTCTCCATCTATATACCAGTCACTATGATCATAGTCTCCATCTATATACCAGTCACTATGATCATAGTCTCCATCTATATACCAGTCAGTATTGATCATAGTCTCCATCTATATACCAGTCAGTATGAGTGTAGTCTCCATCTATATACCAGTCACTATGAGTGTAGTCTCCATCTATATACCAGTCACTATGATCATAGTCTCCATCTATATACCAGTCACTATGGTCATAGTCTCCATCTATATACCAGTCACTGAGTGTAGTCTCCATCTATATACCAGTCACTATGATCATAGTCTCCATCTATATACCAGTCACTATGATCATAGTCTCCATCTATATACCAGTCAGTATTGATCATAGTCTCCATCTATATACCAGTCACTGAGTGTAGTCTCCATCTATATACCAGTCACTATGATCATAGTCTCCATCTATATACCAGTCACTATGATCATAGTCTCCATCTATATATCAGTCAGTATTGATCATAGTCTCCATCTATATACCAGTCACTATGAGTGTAGTCTCCATCTATATACCAGTCACTATGATCATAGTCTCCATCTATATACCAGTCAGTATTGATCATAGTCTCCATCTATATACCAGTCACTATGAGTGTAGTCTCCATCTATATACCAGTCACTATGATCATAGTCTCCATCTATATACCAGTCACTGAGTGTAGTCTCCATCTATATACCAGTCAGTATTGATCATAGTCTCCATCTATATACCAGTCACTATGAGTGTAGTCTCCATCTATATACCAGTCACTATGAATATAGTCTCCATCTATATACCAGTCACTGAGTGTAGTCTCCATCTATATACCAGTCACTGAGTGCAGTCTCCATCTATATACCAGTCACTGAGTGTAGTCTCCATCTATATACCAGTCAGTATTGATCATAGTCTCCATCTATATACCAGTCACTATGAGTGTAGTCTCCATCTATATACCAGTCAGTATGAGCATAGTCTCCATCTATATACCAGTCACTGAGTGTAGTCTCCATCTATATACCAGTCAGTATTGATCATAGTCTCCATCTATATACCAGTCACTATGAGTGTAGTCTCCATCTATATACCAGTCACTATGATCATAGTCTCCATCTATATACCAGTCAGTATTGATCATAGTCTCCATCTATATACCAGTCAGTATGATCATAGTCTCCATCTATATACCAGTCACTGAGTGTAGTCTCCATCTATATACCAGTCACCGAGTGTAGTCTCCATCTATATACCAGTCACTATGATCATAGTCTCCATCTATATACCAGTCACTATGATCATAGTCTCCATCTATATACCAGTCAGTATGAGTGTAGTCTCCATCTATATACCAGTCACTATGATCATAGTCTCCATCTATATACCAGTCACTATGATCATAGTCTCCATCTATATACCAGTCACTGAGTGTAGTCTCCATCTATATACCAGTCACTATGATCATAGTCTCCATCTATATACCAGTCACTATGATCATAGTCTCCATCTATATACCAGTCAGTATTGATCATAGTCTCCATCTATATACCAGTCACTGAGTGTAGTCTCCATCTATATACCAGTCACTATGATCATAGTCTCCATCTATATACCAGTCACTATGATCATAGTCTCCATCTATATACCAGTCAGTATTGATCATAGTCTCCATCTATATACCAGTCACTATGATCATAGTCTCCATCTATATACCAGTCAGTATTGATCATAGTCTCCATCTATATACCAGTGACTATGATCATAGTCTCCATCTATATACCAGTCACTATGATCATAGTCTCCATCTATATACCAGTCACTGAGTGTAGTCTCCATCTATATACCAGTCACTGAGTGTAGTCTCCATCTATATACCAGTCACTATGATCATAGTCTCCATCTATATACCAGTCACTATGATCATAGTCTCCATCTATATACCAGTCACTATGATCATAGTCTCCATCTATATACCAGTCACTGAGTGTAGTCTCCATCTATATACCAGTCACTGAGTGTAGTCTCCATCTATATACCAGTCAGTATTGATCATAGTCTCCATCTATATACCAGTCACTATGAGTGTAGTCTCCATCTATATACCAGTCACTATGATCATAGTCTCCATCTATATACCAGTCAGTATTGATCATAGTCTCCATCTATATACCAGTCACTATGATCATAGTCTCCATCTATATACCAGTCACTGAGTGTAGTCTCCATCTATATACCAGTCAGTATTGATCATAGTCTCCATCTATATACCAGTCACTATGAGTGTAGTGTCCATCTATATACCAGTCACTATGAATATAGTCTCCATCTATATACCAGTCACTGAGTGTAGTCTCCATCTATATACCAGTCACTGAGTGTAGTCTCCATCTATATACCAGTCACTGAGTGTAGTCTCCATCTATATACCAGTCAGTATTGATCATAGTCTCCATCTATATACCAGTCACTATGAGTGTAGTCTCCATCTATATACCAGTCACTATGATCATAGTCTCCATCTATATACCAGTCACTATGAGTGTAGTCTCCATCTATATACCAGTCACTATGAGTGTAGTCTCCATCTATATACCAGTCACTATGATCATAGTCTCCATCTATATACCAGTCAGTATTCGTTGTCTGGAACTTGTCTACACAGAACTTTTGTTCTAGCGAAGTTTTGTTGAAACATTTTTATCTGAATGGTTTTGTTTGATCTTTTTGGTGTTTGCTGTTGTAGGCCGGACAGGGAGGAGGCCTCGGTGATGCCCCTTATCAAATCTGGCTTTAATAGGGTGAGTGAAACACACACACACACACAATCATCACCGAAGTCATCCCCCCCACCACACACAGTCATCCCCCCCACCACACACAGTCATCCCCCCACCACACACAGTCATCCCCCCACCACACACACAGTCATCCCTCCACCACACACACAGTCATCCCTCCCACCACACACAGTCATCCCCCAACACACACAGTCATCCCTCCCACCACACACAGTCATCCCCCCACCACACACAGTCATCCCCCCATCCACACACAGTCATCCCCCACCACACACAGTCATCCCCCCACCACACACACAGTCATCCCCCCAACACACAGTCATCCCCCCACCACACACTCATATAGGTTCTGGCCTATAGTAGTACCACTATATATGGAATAGGGCTCTGGTCTATAGTAGTACCACTATATAGGGAATAGGGCTCTGGTCTATAGTAGTACCACTATATAGGGAATAGGGCTCTGGTCTATAGTAGTACCACTATATAGGGAATAGGGCTCTGGTCTATAGTAGTACCACTATATAGGGAATAGAGCTCTGGTCTATAGTAGTACCACTATATAGGGAATAGAGCTCTGGTCTATAGTAGTACCACTATATAGGGAATAGAGCTCTGGTCTATAGTAGTACCACTATATAGGGAATATTGCTCTGGTCTATAGTAGTACCACTATATAGGGAATAGGGCTCTGGTCTATAGTAGTACCACTATATAGGGAATAGGGCTCTGGTCTATAGTAGTACCACTATATAAGGAATAGGGCTCTGATCTATAGTAGTACCACTATATAGGGAATATGGCCCTGGTCTATAGTAGTACCACTATATAGGGAATAGGGCACTGGTCTATAGTAGTACCACTATATAGGGAATAGGGCTCTGGTCTATAGTAGTGCACTATATAGGGAATAGGGCTCTGGTCTATAGTAGTACCACTATATAGGGAATAGGGCTCTGGTCTATAGTAGTACCACTATATTGGGAATAGGGCACTGGTCTATAGTAGTACCACTATATAGGGAATAGGGCTCTGGTCTATAGTAGTGCACTATATAGGGAATAGGGCTCTGGTCTATAGTAGTACCACTATATAGGGAATAGGGCTCTGGTCTATAGTAGTGCACTATATAGGGAATAGGGCTCTAGGCTCTAATAGCACCCTATTCCCTATGGGCCCTGGTCTATACACAGCACCCTATTCCCTCTGGGCCCTGGTCTATAAACAGCACCCTATTCCCTATGGGCCCTGGTCTACAAACAGCACCCTATTCCCTATGGGCCCTGGTCTATACACAGCAACCTATTCCCTATGGGCCCTGGTCTATACACAGCACCCTATTCCCTATGGGCCCTGGTCTATACACAGCACCCTATTCCCTATGGGCCCTGGTCTATACACAGCACCCTATTCCCTATGGGCCCTGGTCTATACACAGCACCCTATTCCCTCTGGGCCCTGGTCTATAAACAGCACCCTATTCCCTATGGGCCCTGGTCTATACACAGCACCCTATTCCCTATGGGCCCTGGTCTATACACAGCACCCTATTCCCTATGGGCCCTGGTCTATACACAGCACCCTATTCCCTATGGGCCCTGGTCTATACACAGCACCCTATTCCCTATGGGCCCTGGTCTATACACAGCACTCTATTCCCTATGGGCCCTGGTCTATACACAGCACCCTATTCCCTATGGGCCCTGGTCTATACACAGCAACCTATTCCCTATGGGCCCTGGTCTATACACAGCACCCTATTCCCTATGGACCCTGGTCTATACACAGCACCCTATTCCCTCTGGGCCCTGGTCTATACACAGCACCCTATTTCCTATGGACCCTGGTCTATACACAGCACCCTATTCCCTATGGGCCCTGGTCAATAAACAGCACCCTATTCCCTATGGGCCCTGGTCTATACACAGCAACCTATTCCCTCTGGGCCCTGGTCTATAAACAGCATCCTATTCCCTATGGGCCCTGGTCTATAAACAGCACCCTATTCCCTATGGGCCCTGGTCTATACACAGCACCCTATTCCCTATGGGCCCTGGTCCAAAAAAATTGTGCACTATTTGGATGCAGACGGATAACCACGGTGTTTAACCTCTGACCTCTAACTCTATAGAGATATGTGGAGAACGCTAACATGATGGCCTGTTACAATGAGCTGCTGCAGCTGGAGCGTGGAGAAGTTCTGGCTCAGTTCAAACTGAGGTGAGACACACACACACACACAATCACACAACACACACACAGACACACACACAATCACACACACAATCACACACACACACACACACACACACACACAGACACACACACACACACACACACAATCACACACACAATCACACACACACACACAATCACACACACACACAATCACAATCACACACACAATCACACACACATAATCACACACACACACAATCTCTCACACACACACACACACACACACACACACACATACACACAATCACAATCACACACACAATCACACACACATAATCAGACACACAATCACACACACACACACACACAATCACACACACAATCACACACACATAATCACACACACACACAATCACACACACACACACACACAATCACACACACACACATGCAGAAGTAAGGGCACAGTTCAAACTGAGGTGAATAATAAAGGCATAGTTTGGAGTTTTGTCATTGAGGCCCTTTATCGACTTCCCCAGAGTCAGATTAATTCACGGATACCATTTTAATGTCGCTGCGAGCAGTTTGGCGGAAGTTGCTAACTAGCGTTAGCGCAATGACTGGAAGTCTATGGGAACAGCTAGCATTGCCAAAGTCCCCAACTATCCGTTTACCAGCTAAGGGCTGGGGAGGCAGAGGAGCTTGACAGACAACTACATAGGTCATGGTGAACAGTTAGTTTCAGCCTCAGTTCTTCAAGGAAACACAGTGAGACCGTTCACATAATATGCAAGTATCTCATCTATCTGAGCTGTGTCTCACCAAGCATCTCATCTATCTGAGCTGTCTCACCAAGTATCTCATCTATCTGAGCTGTGTCTCACCAAGTATCTCATCTATCTGAGCTGTGTCTCACCAAGTATCTCATCTATCTGAGCTGTGTCTCACCAAGCATCTCATCTATCTGAGCTGTGTCTCATCAAGTATCTCATCTATGTGAGTTGTGTCTCACCAAGTATCTCATCTATCTGAGCTGTGTCTCACCAAGTATCTCATCTATCTGAGCTGTGTCTCACCAAGCATCTCATCTATCTGAGTTGTGTCTCATCAAGTATCTCATCTATCTGAGCTGTGTCTCACCAAGTATCTCATCTATCTGAGCTGTGTCTCACCAAGTATCTCATCTATCTGAGCTGTGTCTCACCAAGCATCTCATCTATCTGAGCTGTGTCTCATCAAGTATCTCATCTATGTGAGCTGTGTCTCACCAAGTATCTCATCTATCTGAGCTGTGTCTCACCAAGTATCTCATCTATCTGAGCTGTGTCTCACCAAGCATCTCATCTATCTGAGCTGTGTCTCACCAAGTATCTCATCTATCTGAGCTGTGTCTCACCAAGCATCTCATCTATCTGAGCGTTGTCTCACCAAGTATCTCATCTATCTGAGCTGTGTCTCACCAAGCATCTCATCTATCTGAGCGTTGTCTCACCAAGTATCTCATCTATCTGAGTTGTGTCTCACCAAGCATCTCATCTATCTGAGTTGTGTCTCACCAAGCATCTCATCTATGTGAGCTGTGTCTCACCAAGCATCTCATCTATGTGAGCTGTGTCTCACCAAGCATCTCATCTGTCTGAGCTGTGTCTCACCAAGCATCTCATCTATGTGAGCTGTGTCCCACCAAGCATCTCATCTATGTGAGCTGTGTCTCACCAAGTATCTCATCTATCTGAGCTGTGTCTCACCAAGTATCTCATCTATGTGAGCTGTGTCCCACCAAGCATCTCATCTATCTGAGCTGTGTCCCACCAAGCATCTCATCTGTGTGAGCTTTGTCTCACCAAGTATCTCATCTATCTGAGCTGTGTCTCACCAAGTATCTCATCTATCTGAGCTGTGTCTCACCAAGTATCTCATCTATGTGAGCTGTGTCCCACCAAGCATCTCATCTATCTGAGCTGTGTCTCACCAAGTATCTCATCTATCTGAGCTGTGTCTCACCAAGTATCTCATCTATCTGAGCTGTGTCTCACCAAGCATCTCATCTATCTGAGCTGTGTCTCATCAAGTATCTCATCTATGTGAGCTGTGTCTCACCAAGTATCTCATCTATCTGAGCTGTGTCTCACCAAGTATCTCATCTATCTGAGCTGTGTCTCACCAAGTATCTCATCTATCTGCTGTGTCTCACCAAGTATCTCATCTATCTGAGCTGTGTCTCACCAAGCATCTCATCTATCTGAGCGTTGTCTCACCAAGCATCTCATCTATCTGAGCTGTGTCTCACCAAGCATCTCATCTATCTGAGCGTTGTCTCACCAAGTATCTCATCTATCTGAGTTGTGTCTCACCAAGCATCTCATCTATGTGAGCTGTGTCTCACCAAGCATCTCATCTATGTGAGCTGTGTCTCACCAAGCATCTCATCTATGTGAGCTGTGTCTCACCAAGCATCTCATCTATCTGAGCTGTGTCTCACCAAGCATCTCATCTATGTGAGCTGTGTCCCACCAAGCATCTCATCTATGTGAGCTGTGTCTCACCAAGTATCTCATCTATCTGAGCTGTGTCTCACCAAGTATCTCATCTATCTGAGCTGTGTCTCACCAAGTATCTCATCTATCTGAGCTGTGTCTCACCAAGTATCTCATCTATCTGAGCTGTGTCTCACCAAGTATCTCATCTATCTGAGCTGTGTCTCACCAAGTATCTCATCTATCTGAGCTGTGTCTCACCAAGTATCTCATCTATCTGAGTTGTCTCACTAAGCATCTCATGTATGTGAGCTGTGTCTCACCAAGCATCTCATCTATCTGAGTTGTGTCTCACCAAGCATCTCATCTATGTGAGCTGTGTCTCACCAAGCATCTCATGTATGTGAGCTGTGTCTCACCAAGCATCTCATCTATGTGAGCTGTGTCTCACCAAGCATCTCATCTATGTGAGCTGTGTCTCACCAAGCATCTCATCTATCTGAGCTGTGTCTCACCAAGCATCTCATCTATCTGAGTTGTCTCACTAAGCATCTCATGTATGTGAGCTGTGTCTCACCAAGCATCTCATCTATCTGAGTTGTGTCTCACCAAGCATCTCATCTATGTGAGCTGTGTCTCACCAAGCATCTCATCTATCTGAGTTGTCTCACTAAGCATCTCATGTATGTGAGCTGTGTCTCACCAAGCATCTCATCTATCTGAGCTGTGTCTCACCAAGCATCTCATCTATGTGAGCTGTGTCTCACCAAGCATCTCATCTAGTGTCCAAAGTATAACCAGCTCATAAAGAAGACACATACCCATAGCTGCTTTGTGTGATGTGTTGTCTCTACCTTTTCCCCCTTTGTGCTGTTGTCTGTTAGCCCAGTAATGTTTCTACCATGTTTTGCTGCTACCATGTTGTGTTGCTACCATGTTGTGCTGCTGCCATGTTGTGTTGCTACCATGTTGTGTTGCTACCATGTTGGTGTTATGTTGTGTTGCTACCATGTTGTTGTTATGTTGTGTTGCTACCATGTTGTGCTGCTACCATGTTGTTGTTATGTTGTGCTGCTACCATGTTGTGGTGCTACCATGTTGTTATGTTGTGTTGCTACCATGTTGTGCTGCTGCCATGTTGTGTTGCTACCATGTTGTGCTGCTGCCATGTTGTTGTGTTGCTACCATGCTGTTGCCATGTTGTTGCCATGTTGTGTTGTGTTGCTACCATGTTGTGTTGCTACCATGTTGTTGTTATGTTGTGTTGCTACCATGTTGTTGCCATGTTGTTCTGCTACCATGTTGTGTTGCTACCATGTTGTTGTTATGTTGTTCTGCTACCATGTTGTGCTGCTACCATGTTGTGTTGCTACCATGTTGTGCTGCTACCATGTTGTGATGCTACCATGTTGTTGTTATGTTGTGCTGCTACCATGTTGTGTTGCTACCGTGTTGTTGTTATGTTGTGCTGCTGCCATGTTGTTGTTATGTTGTGATGCTACCATGTTGTGCTTCTGCCATGTTGTTATGCTACCATGTTGTTGTTATGTTGTGTTGCTACCATGTTGTTGTTATGTTGTGTTGCTACCATGTTGTGCTGCTGCCATGTTGTGTTGCTACCATGTTGTTGGTATGTTGTGTTGCTACTATACTGTGTTGTGATGTGTTGCTACTATACTGTGTTGTGATGTGTTGCTACCATGTTGTTGTTATGTTGTGTTGCTACTATACTGTGTTGTGATGTGTTGTGCTGCTGCCATGTTGTTGTTATGTTGTGTTGCTACTATACTGTGTTGTGATGTGTTGCTACCATGTTGTTGTTATGTTGTGTTGCTACTATACTGTGTTGTGATGTGTTGCTACCATGTTGTTGTTATGTTGTGTTGCTACTATTCTGTGTTGTGATGTGTTGCTACTATGTTGTTGTTATGTTGTGCTGCTACCATGTTGTGATGCTACCATGTTGTTGTTATGTTGTGTTGCTACTATACTGTGTTGTGATGTGTTGCTCTCTTGCTAAGTTGTTGTCTTTAGGTCTCTCTTTATGTCGTGTTGTTTTGTCTCTCTTGTTGTGATGTGTGTTTTGTCCTATATTTATATTGTATTTATGTTTAATCCCAGGACCTCGTCCACGCAGGAGGTATTTTGCCTTTTGGTAGGCCGTCATTGTAAATAAGTATTTGTTCTTAGCTGACTTGCCTAGTTAAATAAAAAATCCACTCAATGCTGGCCCCAAATCCTGTAATAATGGTGGAGTGTGATTAGAAATGAAAAAAGTATAATGTTCTTTCTACAGCTATGTACTGTACACAAGTCTAAATGTAGCTCTACATTCATAGGTGCATTCAGAGGTGCATTTCAACATTTTCAATCTCCCTTCCTCCCTATCTCCCTCCCTCCCTCTCTCTCCTTCCTTCCCTATCTCTCCCTCCCTCCCAATCTCTCTTCCCTCCCTCCCTATCCCTCCCTCCCTCCCTCTCGCCCCTCCCCCCCTCCCTCTCTCCCCCTCCCTCCCTCCTTCTCCCTCTCCCTCCCGTCTTCTCCCTCCCCCATCTCCCTCCTCTCCCTCCCTCCCTCCCTCCCTCCCTCCCTCCCTCTCGCCCTCCCTCCCTCCCTCCCTCCCTCCCTCCCTCTCCCCTCCCTCCCTCCTTCTCCCTCTCCCTCCCGTCTTCTCCCTCCCCCATCTCCCTCCTCCCCTTCTCCATCCCTGCTCTCCCTCCCCCTCCCTCTCTTTCCTAGGGCGTGTAATGCTATCTTCACAGCATTGGAGCAGAGTCAGGAGGCCATAGAGATCACCAATGAGGATCAAGTCATTCAGGTGGGTTTTCATTCGTTTCCATTAGTTTTACTAAAGAATGGTCTGTTGTTTATTCTCAACCAAACAGTGTACAGATGGAAGCACTAAGGTAGGGGTGGGGGAACGTTTTGGCTCGAGGGCCACATTGGGATTTTCAATTTGCAGGGTCAGAAAAAGGGCAGCTACAGACACAGCTAGAGACACAGTTAGAGACACAGCTACAGACACTGCAGCAGACACAGCAACAGACACAGCAAGAGACACAGCTACAGCCACAGCTACAGGCACAGCCACAGACACAGACACAGCAACCGACACAACAACAGACACCGCAGCAGACACAGCAACAGACACAGCTAGAGACACAGCAACAGCCACAGCTACAGGCACAGACACAGACACAGCAACCGACACAGCAACAGACACAGACACGGCAACAGACACGGTTAGAGACACAGCTACAGACACAGCTACAGACACAGCTACAGACACAGCAACAGATACCACAGCAGACACAGCAACAGACACCACAGCAGACACAGCAACAGCTAGAGAGACAGCTACAGACAGAGCTAGAGACACAGCTAGAGACACGGCTACAGACAGAGACACAGCTAGAGAGACAGCTAGAGACACAGCTAGAGACACAGCTAGAGAGACAGCTACATCTAGAGAGACAGCTACAGCCAGAGACACAGCTACAGCTAGAGACACAGCTACAGCTAGAGACACAGCTAGAGCTAGAGACACAGCTAGAGCTAGAGACACAGCTACAGCTAGAGAGACGGCTACAGCTAGAGAGACGGCTACAGCTAGAGAGACAGCTACAGCTAGAGACACAGCTACAGCTACAGACAGAGACACAGCTAGAGACACAGCTACAGCTAGAGAGACAGCTACAGCTAGAGACACAGCTACAGCTAGAGACACAGCTACAGCTAGAGACACAGCTACAGCTAGAGACACAGCTACAGCTAGAGAGACGGCTACAGCTAGAGAGACGGCTACAGCTAGAGAGACGGCTACAGCTAGAGAGACAG
This sequence comes from Oncorhynchus nerka, assembly GCF_034236695.1. Taxonomy (NCBI): domain Eukaryota; kingdom Metazoa; phylum Chordata; class Actinopteri; order Salmoniformes; family Salmonidae; genus Oncorhynchus; species Oncorhynchus nerka. The sequence continues at coordinate 98,082,934 of NC_088422.1, forward strand.
CTACAGCTAGAGACACAGCTACAGCTACAGACAGAGACACAGCTAGAGACACAGCTACATCTAGAGAGACGGCTACAGCTAGAGACACAGCTACAGCTAGAGAGACGGCTACAGCTACAGACACAGCTACAGCTAGAGAGACAGCTACAGCTAGAGACACAGCTACAGCTAGAGAGACAGCTAGAGACACAGCTACAGCTAGAGACACAGCTACAGCTAGAGACACAGCTACAGCTAGAGAGACGCCTAGAGACACAGCTACAGCTAGAGACACAGCTACAGCTAGAGACACAGCTACAGCTAGAGACACAGCTACAGCTAGAGACACAGCTACAGCTAGAGAGACAGCTACAGCTAGAGAGACAGCTACAGCTAGAGACACAGCTACAGCTAGAGAGACAGCTACAGCTAGAGACACAGCTACAGCTAGAGAGACAGCTACAGCTAGAGAGACGGCTAGAGACACAGCTACAGCTAGAGAGACAGCTAGAGACACAGCTACAGCTAGAGAGACGGCTAGAGACACAGCTACAGCTAGAGACACAGCTACAGCTAGAGACACAGCTAGAGACACAGCTACAGCTAGAGAGACAGCTACAGCTAGAGAGACGGCTAGAGACACAGCTACAGCTAGAGAGACAGCTAGAGACACAGCTACAGCTAGAGAGACAGCTACAGTTAGAGAGACGGCTAGAGACACAGCTACAGCTAGAGACACAGCTACAGCTAGAGAGACAGCTACAGCTAGAGACACAGCTACAGCTAGAGACACAGCTACAGCTAGAGAGACAGCTACAGCTAGAGACACAGCTACAGCTAGAGAGACAGCTACAGCTAGAGACACAGCTACAGCTAGAGAGACGGCTAGAGACACAGCTACAGCTAGAGAGACAGCTAGAGACAGAGACACAGCTACAGCTAGAGAGACGGCTAGAGACACAGCTACAGCTAGAGACACAGCTACAGCTAGAGACACAGCTACAGCTAGAGAGACGGCTAGAGACACAGCTACAGCTAGAGAGACAGCTAGAGACACAGCTACAGCTAGAGACACAGCTACAGCTAGAGAGACAGCTACAGCTAGAGAGACGGCTAGAGACACAGCTACAGCTAGAGAGACAGCTAGAGACAGAGACACAGCTACAGCTAGAGAGACGGCTAGAGACACAGCTACAGCTAGAGACACAGCTACAGCTAGAGAGACGGCTAGAGACACAGCTACAGCTAGAGAGACAGCTAGAGACACAGCTACAGCTAGAGACACAGCTACAGTTAGAGACACAGCTAGAGACACAGCTACAGCTAGAGAGACAGCTACAGCTAGAGACACAGCTACAGCTAGAGACACAGCTACAGCTAGAGACACAGCTACAGCTAGAGACACAGATACAGCTAGAGACACAGCTACAGCTAGAGAGACAGCTACAGCTAGAGAGACAGCTACAGCTAGAGACACAGCTACAGCTAGAGACACAGCTACAGCTAGAGAGACAGCTACAGCTAGAGACACAGCTACAGCTAGAGACACAGCTACAGCTAGAGACACAGCTACAGCTAGAGACACAGATACAGCTAGAGACACAGCTACAGCTAGAGACACAGCTACAGCTAGAGACACAGCTACAGCTAGAGAGACGGCTAGAGACACAGCTACAGCTAGAGAGACAGCTAGAGACACAGCTACAGCTAGAGACACAGCTACAGTTAGAGACACAGCTAGAGACACAGCTACAGCTAGAGACACAGCTACAGCTAGAGACACAGCTACAGCTAGAGACACAGCTACAGCTAGAGAGACAGCTACAGCTAGAGAGACAGCTAGAGACACAGCTACAGCTAGAGAGACGGCTAGAGACACAGCTACAGCTAGAGAGACAGCTAGAGACAGAGACACAGCTACAGCTAGAGACACAGCTAGAGACACAGCTACAGCTAGAGAGACAGCTAGAGACAGAGACACAGCTACAGCTAGAGAGACGGCTAGAGACACAGCTACAGCTAGAGACACAGCTACAGCTAGAGACACAGCTACAGCTAGAGAGACGGCTAGAGACACAGCTACAGCTAGAGAGACAGCTAGAGACAGAGACACAGCTACAGCTAGAGAGACGGCTAGAGACACAGCTACAGCTAGAGACACAGCTAGAGACACAGCTACCGCTAGAGACACAGCTACAGCTAGAGACACAGCTACAGCTAGAGACACAGCTACAGCTAGAGACACAGCTACAGCTAGAGACACAGCTACAGCTAGAGAGACAGCTAGAGACACAGCTACAGACACAGCTAGAGACACAGCTACAGCTAGAAAGACGGCTAGAGTCACAGCTACATCTACAGAGACAGCTAGAGACACAGCTACATTTACAGAGACAGCTAGAGACACAGCTAGAGAGACAGCTAGAGACACAGCTACAGCTAGAGAGACGGCTAGAGACACAGCTACAGCTAGAGAGACAGCTAGAGACACAGCTACAGCTAGAGAGACAGCTATAGACAGAGAGACAGCTACAGCTAGAGAGACAGCTACAGCTAGAGAGACAGCTACAGCTAGAGAGACAGCTACAGCTAGAGAGACAGCTACAGCTAGAGAGACAGCTATAGACAGAGACACAGCTACAGCTAGAGACACAGCTACAGCTAGAGAGACAGCTACAGTTAGAGATACAGCTAGAGACACAGCTACAGCTAGAGAGACAGCTATAGACAGAGACACAGCTACAGCTAGAGACACAGCTACAGCTAGAGAGACAGCTACAGCTAGAGAGACAGCTATAGACAGAGAGACAGCTACAGCTAGAGATACAGCTAGAGACACAGCTACAGCTAGAGACACAGCTACAGCTAGAGAGACAGCTAGAGACACAGCTACAGCTAGAGATACAGCTAGAGACACAGCTACAGCTAGAGACACAGCTACAGCTAGAGATACAGCTAGAGACACAGCTACAGCTAGAGACACAGCTACAGCTAGAGAGACAGCTAGAGAGACAGCTACAGCTAGAGACACAGCTACAGCTAGAGACACAGCTACAGCTAGAGACACAGCTACAGCTAGAGACACAGCTAGAGACACAGCTACAGCTAGAGAGACAGCTACAGCTAGAGACACAGCTACAGCTAGAGACACAGCTACAGCTAGAGAGACAGCTAGAGACACAGCTACAGCTAGAGACACAGCTACAGCTAGAGAGACAGCTAGAGACCCAGCTACAGCTAGAGACACAGCTACAGCTAGAGACACAGCTAGAGACACAGCTACAGCTAGAGAGACAGCTACAGCTAGAGATACAGCTAGAGACACAGCTACAGCTAGAGACACAGCTACAGCTAGAGAGACAGGTACAGCTAGAGAGACGGCTAGAGACACAGCTACAGCTAGAGACACAGCTACAGCTAGAGACCCAGCTACAGCTAGAGACACAGCTACAGCTAGAGACACAGCTACAGCTAGAGACACAGCTACAGCTAGAGAGACAGCTACAGCTAGAGACACAGCTACAGCTAGAGACACAGCTACAGCTAGAGACACAGCTACAGCTAGAGACACAGATACAGCTAGAGACACAGCTACAGCTAGAGACACAGCTACAGCTAGAGACACAGCTACAGCTAGAGAGACGGCTAGAGACACAGCTACAGCTAGAGAGACGGCTAGAGACACAGCTACAGCTAGAGACACAGCTACAGTTAGAGACACAGCTAGAGACACAGCTACAGCTAGAGACACAGCTACAGCTAGAGACACAGCTACAGCTAGAGACACAGCTACAGCTAGAGACACAGCTACAGCTAGAGAGACAGCTACAGCTAGAGAGACAGCTAGAGACACAGCTACAGCTAGAGAGACGGCTAGAGACACAGCTACAGCTAGAGAGACAGCTAGAGACAGAGACACAGCTACAGCTAGAGAGACGGCTAGAGACACAGCTACAGCTAGAGAGACAGCTAGAGACAGAGACACAGCTACAGCTAGAGAGACGGCTAGAGACACAGCTACAGCTAGAGACACAGCTACAGCTAGAGACACAGCTACAGCTAGAGAGACGGCTAGAGACACAGCTACAGCTAGAGAGACAGCTAGAGACAGAGACACAGCTACAGCTAGAGAGACGGCTAGAGACACAGCTACAGCTAGAGACACAGCTAGAGACACAGCTACCGCTAGAGACACAGCTACAGCTAGAGACACAGCTACAGCTAGAGACACAGCTACAGCTAGAGACACAGCTACAGCTAGAGACACAGCTACAGCTAGAGAGACAGCTAGAGACACAGCTACAGACACAGCTAGAGACACAGCTACAGCTAGAAAGACGGCTAGAGTCACAGCTACATCTACAGAGACAGCTAGAGACACAGCTACATTTACAGAGACAGCTAGAGACACAGCTAGAGAGACAGCTAGAGACACAGCTACAGCTAGAGAGACGGCTAGAGACACAGCTACAGCTAGAGAGACAGCTAGAGACACAGCTACAGCTAGAGAGACAGCTATAGACAGAGAGACAGCTACAGCTAGAGAGACAGCTACAGCTAGAGAGACAGCTACAGCTAGAGAGACAGCTACAGCTAGAGAGACAGCTATAGACAGAGACACAGCTACAGCTAGAGACACAGCTACAGCTAGAGAGACAGCTACAGTTAGAGATACAGCTAGAGACACAGCTACAGCTAGAGAGACAGCTATAGACAGAGACACAGCTACAGCTAGAGACACAGCTACAGCTAGAGAGACAGCTACAGCTAGAGAGACAGCTATAGACAGAGAGACAGCTACAGCTAGAGATACAGCTAGAGACACAGCTACAGCTAGAGACACAGCTACAGCTAGAGAGACAGCTAGAGACACAGCTACAGCTAGAGATACAGCTAGAGACACAGCTACAGCTAGAGACACAGCTACAGCTAGAGATACAGCTAGAGACACAGCTACAGCTAGAGACACAGCTACAGCTAGAGAGACAGCTAGAGAGACAGCTAGAGACACAGCTACAGCTAGAGAGACAGCTACAGCTAGAGACACAGCTACAGCTAGAGACACAGCTACAGCTAGAGAGACAGCTAGAGACACAGCTACAGCTAGAGACACAGCTACAGCTAGAGAGACAGCTAGAGACCCAGCTACAGCTAGAGACACAGCTACAGCTAGAGACACAGCTACAGCTAGAGACACAGCTAGAGACACAGCTACAGCTAGAGAGACAGCTACAGCTAGAGATACAGCTAGAGACACAGCTACAGCTAGAGACACAGCTACAGCTAGAGAGACAGGTACAGCTAGAGAGACGGCTAGAGACACAGCTACAGCTAGAGACACAGCTACAGCTAGAGACCCAGCTACAGCTAGAGACACAGCTACAGCTAGAGACACAGCTACAGCTAGAGACACAGCTACAGCTAGAGACACAGCTACAGTTAGAGAGACAGCTACAGTTAGAGAGACAGCTACAGTTAGAGAGACAGCTACAAACAGAGAGACAGCTACAGACCGAGAGACAGCTAGAGACACAGCTACAGCTAGAGACACAGCTAGAGACACAGCTACAGCTAGAGAGACAGCTAGAGACACAGCTACAGCTAGAGAGACAGCTAGAGACACAGCTACAGCTAGAGAGACAGCGAGAGACACAGCTAGAGAGACAGCTAGAGAGACAGCTAGAGACACAGCTACAGCTAGAGAGATGGCTAGAGACACAGCTACAGCTAGAGAGACAGCTAGAGACACAGCTACAGCTAGAGAGACAGCTACAGCTAGAGACACAGCTACAGCTAGAGACACAGCTACAGCTAGAGACACAGCTACAGCTAGAGAGACAGCTACAGCTAGAGACACAGCTACAGCTAGAGAGACAGCTACAGCTAGAGAGACGGCTAGAGACACAGCTACAGCTAGAGAGACAGCTAGAGACAGAGACACAGCTACAGCTAGAGAGACGGCTAGAGACACAGCTACAGCTAGAGACACAGCTACAGCTAGAGACACAGCTACAGCTAGAGAGACGGCTAGAGACACAGCTACAGCTAGAGAGACAGCTAGAGACACAGCTACAGCTAGAGACACAGCTACAGTTAGAGACACAGCTAGAGACACAGCTACAGCTAGAGAGACAGCTACAGCTAGAGACACAGCTACAGCTAGAGACACAGCTACAGCTAGAGACACAGCTACAGCTAGAGAGACAGCTACAGCTAGAGAGACAGCTAGAGACACAGCTACAGCTAGAGAGACGGCTAGAGACACAGCTACAACTAGAGACACAGCTACAGCTAGAGACACAGCTACAGCTAGAGAGACGGCTAGAGACACAGCTACAGCTAGAGAGACAGCTAGAGACACAGCTACAGCTAGAGACACAGCTACAGTTAGAGACACAGCTAGAGACACAGCTACAGCTAGAGACACAGCTACAGCTAGAGAGACAGCTACAGCTAGAGAGACAGCTACAGCTAGAGACACAGCTACAGCTAGAGACACAGCTACAGCTAGAGAGACAGCTACAGCTAGAGAGACAGCTAGAGACACAGCTACAGCTAGAGAGACGGCTAGAGACACAGCTACAGCTAGAGACACAGCTACAGCTAGAGACACAGCTACAGCTAGAGACACAGCTACAGCTAGAGACACAGCTACAGCTAGAGACACAGCTACAGCTAGAGAGACAGCTACAGCTAGAGAGACAGCTACAGCTAGAGACACAGCTACAGCTAGAGAGACAGCTACAGCTAGAGACACAGCTACAGCTAGAGAGACAGCTACAGCTAGAGAGACGGCTAGAGACACAGCTACAGCTAGAGAGACAGCTAGAGAGACAGCTACAGCTAGAGACACAGCTACAGCTAGAGAGACGGCTAGAGACACAGCTACAGCTAGAGAGACAGCTAGAGACAGAGACACAGCTACAGCTAGAGACACTAGCTAGACACAGCTACAGCTAGAGACACAGCTACAGCTAGAGACACAGCTACAGCTAGAGAGACGGCTAGAGACACAGCTACAGCTAGAGACACAGCTACAGCTAGAGACACAGCTACAGCTAGATAGACGGCTAGAGACACAGCTACAGCTAGAGAGACAGCTAGAGACACAGCTACAGCTAGAGACACAGCTACAGCTAGAGAGACAGCTACAGCTAGAGAGACGGCTAGAGACACAGCTACAGCTAGAGAGACAGCTAGAGACAGAGACACAGCTACAGCTAGAGAGACGGCACAGCTAGAGACACAGCTACAGCTAGAGACACAGCTACAGCTAGAGACACAGCTACAGCTAGAGACACAGCTACAGCTAGAGAGACAGCTAGAGACACAGCTACAGCTAGAGACACAGCTACAGTTAGAGACACAGCTAGAGACACAGCTACAGCTAGAGACACAGCTACAGCTAGAGACACAGCTACAGCTAGAGACACAGCTACAGCTAGAGACACAGATACAGCTAGAGACACAGCTACAGCTAGAGAGACAGCTACAGCTAGAGAGACAGCTACAGCTAGAGACACAGCTACAGCTAGAGACACAGCTACAGCTAGAGAGACAGCTACAGCTAGAGACACAGCTACAGCTAGAGACACAGCTACAGCTAGAGACACAGCTACAGCTAGAGACACAGCTACAGCTAGAGAGACGGCTAGAGACACAGCTACAGCTAGAGAGACAGCTAGAGACACAGCTACAGCTAGAGACACAGCTACAGTTAGAGACACAGCTAGAGACACAGCTACAGCTAGAGAGACAGCTACAGCTAGAGACACAGCTACAGCTAGAGACACAGCTACAGCTAGAGACACAGCTACAGCTAGAGAGACAGCTACAGCTAGAGAGACAGCTAGAGACACAGCTACAGCTAGAGAGACGGCTAGAGACACAGCTACAGCTAGAGAGACAGCTAGAGACAGAGACACAGCTACAGCTAGAGAGACGGCTAGAGACACAGCTACAGCTAGAGAGACAGCTAGAGACAGAGACACAGCTACAGCTAGAGAGACGGCTAGAGACACAGCTACAGCTAGAGACACAGCTACAGCTAGAGACACAGCTACAGCTAGAGAGACGGCTAGAGACACAGCTACAGCTAGAGAGACAGCTAGAGACAGAGACACAGCTACAGCTAGAGAGACGGCTAGAGACACAGCTACAGCTAGAGACACAGCTAGAGACACAGCTACCGCTAGAGACACAGCTACAGCTAGAGACACAGCTACAGCTAGAGACACAGCTACAGCTAGAGACACAGCTACAGCTAGAGACACAGCTACAGCTAGAGAGACAGCTAGAGACACAGCTACAGACACAGCTAGAGACACAGCTACAGCTAGAAAGACGGCTAGAGTCACAGCTACATCTACAGAGACAGCTAGAGACACAGCTACATTTACAGAGACAGCTAGAGACACAGCTAGAGAGACAGCTAGAGACACAGCTACAGCTAGAGAGACGGCTAGAGACACAGCTACAGCTAGAGAGACAGCTAGAGACACAGCTACAGCTAGAGAGACAGCTATAGACAGAGAGACAGCTACAGCTAGAGAGACAGCTACAGCTAGAGAGACAGCTACAGCTAGAGATACAGCTAGAGACACAGCTACAGCTAGAGACACAGCTACAGCTAGAGAGACAGCTAGAGACACAGCTACAGCTAGAGATACAGCTAGAGACACAGCTACAGCTAGAGATACAGCTAGAGACACAGCTACAGCTAGAGAGACAGCTAGAGAGACAGCTACAGCTAGAGACACAGCTACAGCTAGAGACACAGCTACAGCTAGAGACACAGCTACAGCTAGAGACACAGCTAGAGACACAGCTACAGCTAGAGAGACAGCTACAGCTAGAGACACAGCTACAGCTAGAGACACAGCTACAGCTAGAGAGACAGCTAGAGACACAGCTACAGCTAGAGACACAGCTACAGCTAGAGAGACAGCTAGAGACCCAGCTACAGCTAGAGACACAGCTACAGCTAGAGAGACAGCTACAGCTAGAGACACAGCTACAGCTAGAGACACAGCTAGAGACACAGCTACAGCTAGAGAGACAGCTACAGCTAGAGATACAGCTAGAGACACAGCTACAGCTAGAGACACAGCTACAGCTAGAGAGACAGGTACAGCTAGAGAGACGGCTAGAGACACAGCTACAGCTAGAGACACAGCTACAGCTAGAGACCCAGCTACAGCTAGAGACACAGCTACAGCTAGAGACACAGCTACAGCTAGAGACACAGCTACAGCTAGAGACACAGCTACAGTTAGAGAGACAGCTACAGTTAGAGAGACAGCTACAGTTAGAGAGACAGCTACAAACAGAGAGACAGCTACAGACCGAGAGACAGCTAGAGACACAGCTACAGCTAGAGACACAGCTAGAGACACAGCTACAGCTAGAGAGACAGCTAGAGACACAGCTACAGCTAGAGAGACAGCTAGAGACACAGCTACAGCTAGAGAGACAGCTAGAGACACAGCTAGAGAGACAGCTAGAGACACAGCTACAGCTAGAGAGACAGCTAGAGACACAGCTACAGCTAGAGAGATGGCTAGAGACACAGCTACAGCTAGAGAGACAGCTAGAGACACAGCTACAGCTAGAGAGACAGCTACAGCTAGAGACACAGCTACAGCTAGAGACACAGCTACAGCTAGAGAGACAGCTACAGCTAGAGACACAGCTACAGCTAGAGAGACAGCTACAGCTAGAGAGACGGCTAGAGACACAGCTACAGCTAGAGAGACAGCTAGAGACAGAGACACAGCTACAGCTAGAGAGACGGCTAGAGACACAGCTACAGCTAGAGACACAGCTACAGCTAGAGACACAGCTACAGCTAGAGAGACGGCTAGAGACACAGCTACAGCTAGAGAGACAGCTAGAGACACAGCTACAGTTAGAGACACAGCTAGAGACACAGCTACAGCTAGAGAGACAGCTACAGCTAGAGACACAGCTACAGCTAGAGACACAGCTACAGCTAGAGACACAGCTACAGCTAGAGAGACAGCTACAGCTAGAGAGACAGCTAGAGACACAGCTACAGCTAGAGAGACGGCTAGAGACACAGCTACAGCTAGAGACACAGCTACAGCTAGAGACACAGCTACAGCTAGAGAGACGGCTAGAGACACAGCTACAGCTAGAGAGACAGCTAGAGACACAGCTACAGCTAGAGACACAGCTACAGTTAGAGACACAGCTAGAGACACAGCTACAGCTAGAGACACAGCTACAGCTAGAGAGACAGCTACAGCTAGAGAGACAGCTACAGCTAGAGACACAGCTACAGCTAGAGACACAGCTACAGCTAGAGACACAGCTACAGCTAGAGAGACAGCTAGAGACACAGCTACAGCTAGAGAGACGGCTAGAGACAGAGACACAGCTACAGCTAGAGAGACGGCTAGAGACACAGCTACAGCTAGAGAGACAGCTAGAGACAGAGACACAGCTACAGCTAGAGAGACGGCTAGAGACACAGCTACAGCTAGAGAGACAGCTAGAGACAGTTACACAGCTACAGCTAGAGAGACGGCTAGAGACACAGCTACAGCTAGAGACACAGCTACAGCTAGAGACACAGCTACAGCTAGAGAGACAGCTAGAGACAGCTACAGACAGAGAGACAGCTAGAGACACAGCTACAGCTAGAGAGACGGCTAGAGACACAGCTACAGCTAGAGATACAGCTAGAGACACAGCTACCGCTAGAGACACAGCTACAGCTAGAGACACAGCTACAGCTAGAGACACAGCTACAGCTAGAGACACAGCTACAGCTAGAGACACAGCTACAGCTAGAGAGACAGCTAGAGACACAGCTACAGACACAGCTAGAGACACAGCTACAGCTAGAAAGACGGCTAGAGTCACAGCTACATCTACAGAGACAGCTAGAGACACAGCTACATTTACAGAGACAGCTAGAGACACAGCTAGAGAGACAGCTAGAGACACAGCTACAGCTAGAGAGACGGCTAGAGACACAGCTACAGCTAGAGAGACAGCTAGAGACACAGCTACAGCTAGAGAGACAGCTATAGACAGAGAGACAGCTACAGCTAGAGAGACAGCTACAGCTAGAGAGACAGCTACAGCTAGAGAGACAGCTATAGACAGAGACACAGCTACAGCTAGAGACACAGCTACAGCTAGAGAGACAGCTACAGTTAGAGATACAGCTACAGCTAGAGACACAGCTACAGCTAGAGAGACAGCTATAGACAGAGACACAGCTACAGCTAGAGACACAGCTACAGCTAGAGAGACAGCTACAGTTAGAGAGACAGCTACAGCTAGAGAGACAGCTATAGACAGAGAGACAGCTACAGCTAGAGATACAGCTAGAGACACAGCTACAGCTAGAGACACAGCTACAGCTAGAGACACAGCTAGAGACACAGCTACAGCTAGAGAGACAGCTACAGCTAGAGACACAGCTACAGCTAGAGACACAGCTACAGCTAGAGAGACAGCTAGAGACACAGCTACAGCTAGAGACACAGCTACAGCTAGAGAGACAGCTAGAGACCCAGCTACAGCTAGAGACACAGCTACAGCTAGAGACACAGCTAGAGACACAGCTACAGCTAGAGAGACAGCTACAGCTAGAGATACAGCTAGAGACACAGCTACAGCTAGAGACACAGCTACAGCTAGAGAGACAGGTACAGCTAGAGAGACGGCTAGAGACACAGCTACAGCTAGAGACACAGCTACAGCTAGAGACCCAGCTACAGCTAGAGACACAGCTACAGCTAGAGACACAGCTACAGCTAGAGACACAGCTACAGTTAGAGAGACAGCTACAGTTAGAGAGACAGCTACAGTTAGAGAGACAGCTACAGTTAGAGAGACAGCTACAAACAGAGAGACAGCTACAGACCGAGAGACAGCTAGAGACACAGCTACAGCTAGAGACACAGCTAGAGACACAGCTACAGCTAGAGAGACAGCTAGAGACACAGCTACAGCTAGAGAGACAGCTAGAGACACAGCTACAGCTAGAGAGACAGCTAGAGACACAGCTAGAGAGACAGCTAGAGACACAGCTACAGCTAGAGAGACAGCTAGAGACACAGCTACAGCTAGAGAGATGGCTAGAGACACAGCTACAGCTAGAGAGACAGCTAGAGACACAGCTACAGCTAGAGAGACAGCTACAGTTAGAGAGACAGCTAGAGACACAGCTACAGCTAGAGACACAGCTACAGTTAGAGAGACAGCTACAGCTAGAGACACAGCTACAGCTAGAGACACAGCTACAGCTAGAGAGACAGCTAGAGACACAGCTACAGCTAGAGACACAGCTACAGTTAGAGAGACAGCTACAGCTAGAGACACAGCTACAGCTAGAGACACAGCTACAGCTAGAGACACAGCTACAGCTAGAGAGACAGCTACAGCTAGAGACACAGCTACAGCTAGAGAGACAGCTACAGCTAGAGAGACAGCTAGAGACACAGCTACAGCTAGAGAGACAGCTAGAGACAGAGACACAGCTACAGCTAGAGAGACGGCTAGAGACACAGCTACAGCTAGAGACACAGCTACAGCTAGAGACACAGCTACAGCTAGAGAGACGGCTAGAGACACAGCTACAGCTAGAGAGACAGCTAGAGACACAGCTACAGCTAGAGACACAGCTACAGTTAGAGACACAGCTAGAGACACAGCTACAGCTAGAGAGACAGCTACAGCTAGAGACACAGCTACAGCTAGAGACACAGCTACAGCTAGAGACACAGCTACAGCTAGAGAGACAGCTACAGCTAGAGAGACAGCTAGAGACACAGCTACAGCTAGAGAGACAGCTAGAGACACAGCTACAGCTAGAGACACAGCTACAGCTAGAGACACACAGCTACAGCTAGAGAGACAGCTAGAGACAGCTACACTAGAGACACAGCTACAGCTAGAGAGACAGCTAGAGACAGCTAGCTAGAGACACAGCTACAGCTAGAGACACAGCTACAGCTAGAGACACAGCTACAGCTAGAGACACAGCTACAGCTAGACACAGCAGCTACAGCTAGAGACACAGCTACAGCTAGAGAGACAGGTACAGCTAGAGACACAGCTACACAGCTACAGCTAGAGACAGGCTACAGCTAGAGACCCAGCTACAGCTAGAGACACAGCTACAGCTAGAGACACAGCTACAGTTAGAGAGACAGCTACAGTTAGAGAGACAGCTACAGTTAGAGAGACAGCTACAAACAGAGAGACAGCTACAGACCGAGAGACAGCTAGAGACACAGCTACAGCTAGAGACACAGCTAGAGACTCAGCTACAGCTAGAGAGACAGCTAGAGACACAGCTACAGCTAGAGAGACAGCTAGAGACACAGCTACAGCTAGAGAGACAGCTAGAGACACAGCTAGAGAGACAGCTAGAGACACAGCTACAGCTAGAGAGATGGCTAGAGACACAGCTACAGCTAGAGAGACAGCTAGAGACACAGCTACAGCTAGAGAGACAGCTAGAGACACAGCTACAGCTAGAGAGACAGCTATAGACAGAGACACAGCTACAGCTAGAGACACAGCTACAGCTAGAGAGACAGCTACAGCTAGAGACACAGCTACAGCTAGAGACACAGCTACAGTTAGAGATACAGCTACAGCTAGAGACACAGCTACAGTTAGAGACACAGCTAGAGACACAGCTACAGCTAGAGAGACAGCTACAGCTAGAGACACAGCTACAGCTAGAGAGACAGCTACAGCTAGAGACAGCAGAGACACAGCTACAGAGACACAGCTAGAGACAGCTAGAGAAGACGGCTAGAGTCACAGCTACATCTACAGAGACAGCTAGAGACACAGCTACATCTACAGAGACAGCTAGAGACACAGCTAGAGAGACAGCTAGAGACACAGCTACAGCTAGAGAGACGGCTAGAGACACAGCTACAGCTAGAGAGACAGCTAGAGACACAGCTACAGCTAGAGAGACAGCTATAGACAGAGAGACAGCTACAGCTAGAGAGACAGCTACAGCTAGAGAGACAGCTACAGCTAGAGAGACAGCTATAGACAGAGACACAGCTATAGACAGAGACACAGCTACAGCTAGAGACACAGCTACAGCTAGAGAGACAGCTACAGTTAGAGATACAGCTACAGCTAGAGAGACAGCTACAGCTAGATAGACAGCTATAGACAGAGAGACAGCTACAGCTAGAGATACAGCTAGAGACACAGCTACAGCTAGAGACACAGCTACAGCTAGAGAGACAGCTAGAGAGACAGCTACAGCTAGAGACACAGCTACAGCTAGAGACACAGCTACAGCTAGAGAGACAGCTAGAGACACAGCTACAGCTAGAGAGACAGCTAGAGACCCAGCTACAGCTAGAGACACAGCTACAGCTAGAGAGACAGCTAGAGACACATCTACAGCTAGAGACACAGCTACAGCTACAGACACAGCTACAGCTAGAGACACAGCTACAGCTAGAGAGACAGCTAGAGACCCAGCTACAGCTAGAGACACAGCTACAGCTAGAGACACAGCTAGAGACACAGCTACAGCTAGAGAGACAGCTACAGCTAGAGATACAGCTAGAGACACAGCTACAGCTAGAGACACAGCTACAGCTAGAGAGACAGCTACATTTAGAGAGACAGCTAGAGACACAGCTACAGCTAGAGAGACGGCTAGAGACACAGCTACAGCTAGAGACACAGCTACAGCTAGAGACACAGCTACAGCTAGAGACACAGCTACAGCTAGAGAGACAGCTAGAGACACAGCTACAGCTAGAGAGACAGCTAGAGACCCAGCTACAGCTAGAGACACAGCTACAGCTAGAGACACAGCTACAGCTAGAGAGACAGCTAGATACAGAGCTACAGCTAGAGACACAGCTACAGCTAGAGACACAGCTACAGCTAGAGACACAGCTACAGCTAGAGAGACAGCTAGAGACACAGCTACAGCTAGAGAGACAGCTAGAGACCCAGCTACAGCTAGAGACACAGCTACAGTTAGAGACACAGCTACAGTTAGAGAGACAGCTACAGTTAGAGAGACAGCTACAGTTAGAGAGACAGCTACAGACAGAGAGACAGCTACAGACAGAGAGACAGCTAGAGACACAGCTACAGCTAGAGACACAGCTACAGCTAGAGAGACAGCTACAGCTAGAGACACAGCTACAGTTAGAGAGACAGCTACAGACAGAGAGACAGCTACAGACAGAGAGACAGCTACAGACCGAGAGACAGCTAGAGACACAGCTACAGCTAGAGAGACAGCTAGAGACACAGCTACAGCTAGAGAGACAGCTAGAGACACAGCTATAGCTAGAGAGACGGCTAGAGACACAGCTACAGCTAGAGAGACAGCTAGAGACCCAGCTACAGCTAGAGACACAGCTACAGCTAGAGACACAGCTACAGCTAGAGAGACAGCTAGAGACACAGCTACAGTTAGAGAGACAGCTACAGTTAGAGAGACAGCTACAGTTAGAGAGACAGCTACAGCTAGAGATACAGCTAGAGACACAGCTACAGTTAGAGAGACAGCTACAGTTAGAGAGACAGCTACAGTTAGAGAGACAGCTACAGTTAGAGAGACAGCTACAGTTAGAGAGACAGCTACAGCTAGAGAGACAGCTAGAGACACAGCTACAGCTAGAGACACAGCTACAGCTAGAGACACAGCTAGAGCTAGAGACACAGCTACAGCTAGAGAGACAGCTACAGCTAGAGACACAGCTACAGCTAGAGAGACGGCTAGAGACACAGCTACAGCTAGAGACACAGCTAGAGACACAGCTACAGCTAGAGACACAGCTACAGCTAGAGACACAGCTACAGCTAGAGAGACAGCTAGAGACAGCTACAGACAGAGAGACAGCTAGAGACACAGCTACAACTAGAGAGACAGCTAGAGACACAGCTACAGCTAGAGAGACAGCTAGAGACACAGCTACAGCTAGAGACACAGCTACAGTTAGAGAGACAGCTACAGTTAGAGAGACAGCTACAGACAGAGAGACAGCTACAGACAGAGAGACAGCTAGAGACACAGCTACAGCTAGAGAGACAGCTAGAGACACAGCTACAGCTAGAGACACAGCTACAGTTAGAGAGACAGCTACAGTTAGAGAGACAGCTATATACAGAGAGACAGCTAGAGACACAGCTACAGCTAGAGAGACAGCTAGAGACACAGCTACAGCAGCTAGAGAGACAGCTACAGTTAGAGAGACAGCTACAGCTAGAGAGACAGCTACAGCTAGATAGACAGCTATAGACAGAGAGACAGCTACAGCTAGAGATACAGCTAGAGACACAGCTACAGCTAGAGACACAGCTACAGCTAGAGAGACAGCTAGAGAGACAGCTACAGCTAGAGACACAGCTACAGCTAGAGACACAGATACAGCTAGAGAGACAGCTAGAGACACAGCTACAGCTAGAGAGACAGCTAGAGACCCAGCTACAGCTAGAGACACAGCTACAGCTAGAGAGACAGCTAGAGACACAGCTACAGCTAGAGACACAGCTACAGCTACAGACACAGCTACAGCTAGAGACACAGCTACAGCTAGAGAGACAGCTAGAGACCCAGCTACAGCTAGAGACACAGCTACAGCTAGAGACACAGCTAGAGACACAGCTACAGCTAGAGAGACAGCTACAGCTAGAGATACAGCTAGAGACACAGCTACAGCTAGAGACACAGCTACAGCTAGAGAGACAGCTACATTTAGAGAGACAGCTAGAGACACAGCTAGAGCTAGAGACACAGCTACAGCTAGAGACACAGCTACAGCTAGAGACACAGCTACAGCTAGAGACACAGCTACAGCTAGAGAGACAGCTAGAGACACAGCTACAGCTAGAGAGACAGCTAGAGACCCAGCTACAGCTAGAGACACAGCTACAGCTAGAGACACAGCTACAGCTAGAGAGACAGCTAGATACAGAGCTACAGCTAGAGACACAGCTACAGCTAGAGACACAGCTACAGCTAGAGACACAGCTACAGCTAGAGAGACAGCTAGAGACACAGCTACAGCTAGAGAGACAGCTAGAGACCCAGCTACAGCTAGAGACACAGCTACAGTTAGAGACACAGCTACAGTTAGAGAGACAGCTACAGTTAGAGAGACAGCTACAGTTAGAGAGACAGCTACAGACAGAGAGACAGCTACAGACAGAGAGACAGCTAGAGACACAGCTACAGCTAGAGACACAGCTACAGCTAGAGAGACAGCTACAGCTAGAGACACAGCTACAGTTAGAGAGACAGCTACAGTTAGAGAGACAGCTACAGTTAGAGAGACAGCTACAGACAGAGAGACAGCTACAGACAGAGAGACAGCTACAGACAGAGAGACAGCTACAGACCGAGAGACAGCTAGAGACACAGCTACAGCTAGAGAGACAGCTACAGCTAGAGAGACAGCTAGAGACACAGCTATAGCTAGAGAGACGGCTAGAGACACAGCTACAGCTAGAGAGACAGCTAGAGACCCAGCTACAGCTAGAGACACAGCTACAGCTAGAGACACAGCTACAGCTAGAGAGACAGCTAGAGACACAGCTACAGTTAGAGAGACAGCTACAGTTAGAGAGACAGCTACAGTTAGAGAGACAGCTACAATTAGAGAGACAGCTACAGCTAGAGATACAGCTAGAGACACAGCTACAGTTAGAGAGACAGCTACAGTTAGAGAGACAGCTACAGTTAGAGAGACAGCTACAGTTAGAGAGACAGCTACAGTTAGAGAGACAGCTACAGCTAGAGAGACAGCTAGAGACACAGCTACAGCTAGAGACACAGCTACAGCTAGAGACACAGCTACAGCTAGAGACACAGCTACAGCTAGAGAGACAGCTACAGCTAGAGACACAGCTACAGCTAGAGAGACGGCTAGAGACACAGCTACAGCTAGAGACACAGCTAGAGACACAGCTACAGCTAGAGACACAGCTACAGCTAGAGAGACAGCTAGAGACAGCTACAGACAGAGAGACAGCTAGAGACACAGCTACAGCTAGAGAGACAGCTAGAGACACAGCTACAGCTAGAGAGACAGCTAGAGACACAGCTACAGCTAGAGACACAGCTACAGCTAGAGACACAGCTACAGCTAGAGAGACAGCTAGAGACAGCTACAGACAGAGAGACAGCTAGAGACACAGCTACAACTAGAGAGACAGCTAGAGACACAGCTACAGCTAGAGAGACAGCTAGAGACACAGCTACAGCTAGAGACACAGCTACAGTTAGAGAGACAGCTACAGTTAGAGAGACAGCTACAGACAGAGAGACAGCTACAGACAGAGAGACAGCTAGAGACACAGCTACAGCTAGAGAGACAGCTAGAGACACAGCTACAGCTAGAGACACAGCTACAGTTAGAGAGACAGCTACAGTTAGAGAGACAGCTATATACAGAGAGACAGCTAGAGACACAGCTACAGCTAGAGAGACAGCTAGAGACACAGCTACAGCTAGAGAGACAGCTACAGTTAGAGAGACAGCTACAGCTAGAGAGACAGCTACAGCTAGATAGACAGCTATAGACAGAGAGACAGCTACAGCTAGAGATACAGCTAGAGACACAGCTACAGCTAGAGAGACAGCTAGAGACACAGCTACAGCTAGAGAGACAGCTAGAGACCCAGCTACAGCTAGAGACACAGCTACAGCTAGAGACACAGCTACAGCTAGAGAGACAGCTAGAGACACAGCTACAGCTAGAGACACAGCTACAGCTAGAGACACAGCTACAGCTAGAGAGACAGCTAGAGACACAGCTACAGCTAGAGAGACAGCTAGAGACCCAGCTACAGCTAGAGACACAGCTACAGTTAGAGACACAGCTACAGTTAGAGAGACAGCTACAGTTAGAGAGACAGCTACAGTTAGAGAGACAGCTACAGACAGAGAGACAGCTACAGACAGAGAGACAGCTAGAGACACAGCTACAGCTAGAGACACAGCTACAGCTAGAGAGACAGCTACAGCTAGAGACACAGCTACAGTTAGAGAGACAGCTACAGACAGAGAGACAGCTACAGACAGAGAGACAGCTACAGACCGAGAGACAGCTAGAGACACAGCTACAGCTAGAGAGACAGCTAGAGACACAGCTACAGCTAGAGAGACAGCTAGAGACACAGCTATAGCTAGAGAGACGGCTAGAGACACAGCTACAGCTAGAGAGACAGCTAGAGACCCAGCTACAGCTAGAGACACAGCTACAGCTAGAGACACAGCTACAGCTAGAGAGACAGCTAGAGACACAGCTACAGTTAGAGAGACAGCTACAGTTAGAGAGACAGCTACAGTTAGAGAGACAGCTACAGTTAGAGAGACAGCTACAGCTAGAGAGACAGCTAGAGACACAGCTACAGCTAGAGACACAGCTACAGCTAGAGACACAGCTAGAGCTAGAGACACAGCTACAGCTAGAGAGACAGCTACAGCTAGAGACACAGCTACAGCTAGAGAGACGGCTAGAGACACAGCTACAGCTAGAGACACAGCTAGAGACACAGCTACAGCTAGAGACACAGCTACAGCTAGAGACACAGCTACAGCTAGAGAGACAGCTAGAGACAGCTACAGACAGAGAGACAGCTAGAGACACAGCTACAACTAGAGAGACAGCTAGAGACACAGCTACAGCTAGAGAGACAGCTAGAGACACAGCTACAGCTAGAGACACAGCTACAGTTAGAGAGACAGCTACAGTTAGAGAGACAGCTACAGACAGAGAGACAGCTACAGACAGAGAGACAGCTAGAGACACAGCTACAGCTAGAGAGACAGCTAGAGACACAGCTACAGCTAGAGACACAGCTACAGTTAGAGAGACAGCTACAGTTAGAGAGACAGCTATATACAGAGAGACAGCTAGAGACACAGCTACAGCTAGAGAGACAGCTAGAGACACAGCTACAGCTAGAGAGACAGCTACAGTTAGAGAGACAGCTACAGCTAGAGAGACAGCTACAGCTAGATAGACAGCTATAGACAGAGAGACAGCTACAGCTAGAGATACAGCTAGAGACACAGCTACAGCTAGAGACACAGCTACAGCTAGAGAGACAGCTAGAGAGACAGCTACAGCTAGAGACACAGCTACAGCTAGAGACACAGCTACAGCTAGAGAGACAGCTAGAGACACAGCTACAGCTAGAGAGACAGCTAGAGACCCAGCTACAGCTAGAGACACAGCTACAGCTAGAGAGACAGCTAGAGACACAGCTACAGCTAGAGACACAGCTACAGCTACAGACACAGCTACAGCTAGAGACACAGCTACAGCTAGAGAGACAGCTAGAGACCCAGCTACAGCTAGAGACACAGCTACAGCTAGAGACACAGCTAGAGACACAGCTACAGCTAGAGAGACAGCTACAGCTAGAGATACAGCTAGAGACACAGCTACAGCTAGAGACACAGCTACAGCTAGAGAGACAGCTACATTTAGAGAGACAGCTAGAGACACAGCTACAGCTAGAGAGACGGCTAGAGACACAGCTACAGCTAGAGACACAGCTACAGCTAGAGACACAGCTACAGCTAGAGACACAGCTACAGCTAGAGAGACAGCTAGAGACACAGCTACAGCTAGAGAGACAGCTAGAGACCCAGCTACAGCTAGAGACACAGCTACAGCTAGAGACACAGCTACAGCTAGAGAGACAGCTAGATACAGAGCTACAGCTAGAGACACAGCTACAGCTAGAGACACAGCTACAGCTAGAGACACAGCTACAGCTAGAGAGACAGCTAGAGACACAGCTACAGCTAGAGAGACAGCTAGAGACCCAGCTACAGCTAGAGACACAGCAACAGTTAGAGACACAGCTACAGTTAGAGAGACAGCTACAGTTAGAGAGACAGCTACAGTTAGAGAGACAGCTACAGACAGAGAGACAGCTACAGACAGAGAGACAGCTAGAGACACAGCTACAGCTAGAGACACAGCTACAGCTAGAGAGACAGCTACAGCTAGAGACACAGCTACAGTTAGAGAGACAGCTACAGTTAGAGAGACAGCTACAGTTAGAGAGACAGCTACAGACAGAGAGACAGCTACAGACAGAGAGACAGCTACAGACAGAGAGACAGCTACAGACCGAGAGACAGCTAGAGACACAGCTACAGCTAGAGAGACAGCTAGAGACACAGCTACAGCTAGAGAGACAGCTAGAGACACAGCTATAGCTAGAGAGACGGCTAGAGACACAGCTACAGCTAGAGAGACAGCTAGAGACCCAGCTACAGCTAGAGACACAGCTACAGCTAGAGACACAGCTACAGCTAGAGAGACAGCTAGAGACACAGCTACAGTTAGAGAGACAGCTACAGTTAGAGAGACAGCTACAGTTAGAGAGACAGCTACAATTAGAGAGACAGCTACAGCTAGAGATACAGCTAGAGACACAGCTACAGTTAGAGAGACAGCTACAGTTAGAGAGACAGCTACAGTTAGAGAGACAGCTACAGTTAGAGAGACAGCTACAGTTAGAGAGACAGCTACAGCTAGAGAGACAGCTAGAGACACAGCTACAGCTAGAGACACAGCTACAGCTAGAGACACAGCTACAGCTAGAGACACAGCTACAGCTAGAGAGACAGCTACAGCTAGAGACACAGCTACAGCTAGAGAGACGGCTAGAGACACAGCTACAGCTAGAGACACAGCTAGAGACACAGCTACAGCTAGAGACACAGCTACAGCTAGAGACACAGCTACAGCTAGAGAGACAGCTAGAGACAGCTACAGACAGAGAGACAGCTAGAGACACAGCTACAGCTAGAGAGACAGCTAGAGACACAGCTACAGCTAGAGAGACAGCTAGAGACACAGCTACAGCTAGAGACACAGCTACAGCTAGAGACACAGCTACAGCTAGAGAGACAGCTAGAGACAGCTACAGACAGAGAGACAGCTAGAGACACAGCTACAACTAGAGAGACAGCTAGAGACACAGCTACAGCTAGAGAGACAGCTAGAGACACAGCTACAGCTAGAGACACAGCTACAGTTAGAGAGACAGCTACAGTTAGAGAGACAGCTACAGACAGAGAGACAGCTACAGACAGAGAGACAGCTAGAGACACAGCTACAGCTAGAGAGACAGCTAGAGACACAGCTACAGCTAGAGACACAGCTACAGTTAGAGAGACAGCTACAGTTAGAGAGACAGCTATATACAGAGAGACAGCTAGAGACACAGCTACAGCTAGAGAGACAGCTAGAGACACAGCTACAGCTAGAGAGACAGCTACAGTTAGAGAGACAGCTACAGCTAGAGAGACAGCTACAGCTAGATAGACAGCTATAGACAGAGAGACAGCTACAGCTAGAGATACAGCTAGAGACACAGCTACAGCTAGAGACACAGCTACAGCTAGAGAGACAGCTAGAGAGACAGCTACAGCTAGAGACACAGCTACAGCTAGAGACACAGCTACAGCTAGAGAGACAGCTAGAGACACAGCTACAGCTAGAGAGACAGCTAGAGACCCAGCTACAGCTAGAGACACAGCTACAGCTAGAGAGACAGCTAGAGACACAGCTACAGCTAGAGACACAGCTACAGCTACAGACACAGCTACAGCTAGAGACACAGCTACAGCTAGAGAGACAGCTAGAGACCCAGCTACAGCTAGAGACACAGCTACAGCTAGAGACACAGCTAGAGACACAGCTACAGCTAGAGAGACAGCTACAGCTAGAGATACAGCTAGAGACACAGCTACAGCTAGAGACACAGCTACAGCTAGAGAGACAGCTACATTTAGAGAGACAGCTAGAGACACAGCTACAGCTAGAGAGACGGCTAGAGACACAGCTACAGCTAGAGACACAGCTACAGCTAGAGACACAGCTACAGCTAGAGAGACAGCTAGAGACACAGCTACAGCTAGAGAGACAGCTAGAGACCCAGCTACAGCTAGAGACACAGCTACAGCTAGAGACACAGCTACAGCTAGAGAGACAGCTAGATACAGAGCTACAGCTAGAGACACAGCTACAGCTAGAGACACAGCTACAGCTAGAGACACAGCTACAGCTAGAGAGACAGCTAGAGACACAGCTACAGCTAGAGAGACAGCTAGAGACCCAGCTACAGCTAGAGACACAGCTACAGTTAGAGACACAGCTACAGTTAGAGAGACAGCTACAGTTAGAGAGACAGCTACAGACAGAGAGACAGCTACAGACAGAGAGACAGCTAGAGACACAGCTACAGCTAGAGACACAGCTACAGCTAGAGAGACAGCTACAGCTAGAGACACAGCTACAGTTAGAGAGACAGCTACAGTTAGAGAGACAGCTACAGTTAGAGAGACAGCTACAGACAGAGAGACAGCTACAGACAGAGAGACAGCTACAGACAGAGAGACAGCTACAGACAGAGAGACAGCTACAGCTAGAGACACAGCTACAGCTAGAGAGACAGCTAGAGACACAGCTACAGCTAGAGAGACAGCTAGAGACACAGCTATAGCTAGAGAGACGGCTAGAGACACAGCTACAGCTAGAGAGACAGCTAGAGACCCAGCTACAGCTAGAGACACAGCTACAGCTAGAGACACAGCTACAGCTAGAGAGACAGCTAGAGACACAGCTACAGTTAGAGAGGCAGCTACAGTTAGAGAGACAGCTACAGTTAGAGAGACAGCTACAATTAGAGAGACAGCTACAGCTAGAGATACAGCTAGAGACACAGCTACAGTTAGAGAGACAGCTACAGTTAGAGAGACAGCTACAGTTAGAGAGACAGCTACAGTTAGAGAGACAGCTACAGTTAGAGAGACAGCTACAGCTAGAGAGACAGCTAGAGACACAGCTACAGCTAGAGACACAGCTACAGCTAGAGACACAGCTACAGCTAGAGACACAGCTACAGCTAGAGAGACAGCTACAGCTAGAGACACAGCTACAGCTAGAGAGACGGCTAGAGACACAGCTACAGCTAGAGACACAGCTAGAGACACAGCTACAGCTAGAGACACAGCTACAGCTAGAGACACAGCTACAGCTAGAGAGACAGCTAGAGACAGCTACAGACAGAGAGACAGCTAGAGACACAGCTACAGCTAGAGAGACAGCTAGAGACACAGCTACAGCTAGAGAGACAGCTAGAGACACAGCTACAGCTAGAGACACAGCTACAGTTAGAGAGACAGCTACAGTTAGAGAGACAGCTACAGACAGAGAGACAGCTAGAGACACAGCTACAGCTAGAGAGACAGCTAGAGACACAGCTACAGCTAGAGACACAGCTACAGTTAGAGAGACAGCTACAGTTAGAGAGACAGCTATATACAGAGAGACAGCTAGAGACACAGCTACAGCTAGAGACACAGCTACAGCTAGAGAGACAGCTACAGCTAGAGACACAGCTACAGCTAGAGAGACGGCTAGAGACACAGCTACAGCTAGAGACACAGCTAGAGACACAGCTACAGCTAGAGACACAGCTACAGCTAGAGACACAGCTACAGCTAGAGAGACAGCTAGAGACAGCTACAGACAGAGAGACAGCTAGAGACACAGCTACAGCTAGAGAGACAGCTAGAGACACAGCTACAGCTAGAGAGACAGCTAGAGACACAGCTACAGCTAGAGACACAGCTACAGCTAGAGACACAGCTACAGCTAGAGAGACGGCTACAGCTAGAGACACAGCTACAGCTAGAGAGACAGCTAGAGACACAGCTACAGCTAGAGACACAGCTACAGCTAGAGACACAGCTACAGCTAGAGACACAGCTACAGCTAGAGAGACAGCTAGAGACAGCTACAGACAGAGAGACAGCTAGAGACACAGCTACAACTAGAGAGACAGCTGGAGACACAGCTACAGCTAGAGAGACAGCTAGAGACACAGCTACAGCTAGAGACACAGCTACAGTTAGAGAGACAGCTACAGTTAGAGAGACAGCTACAGACAGAGAGACAGCTACAGACAGAGAGACAGCTAGAGACACAGCTACAGCTAGAGAGACAGCTAGAGACACAGCTACAGCTAGAGACACAGCTACAGTTAGAGAGACAGCTACAGTTAGAGAGACAGCTATATACAGAGAGACAGCTAGAGACACAGCTACAGCTAGAGAGACAGCTAGAGACACAGCTACAGCTAGAGAGACAGCTACAGTTAGAGAGACAGCTACAGCTAGAGAGACAGCTACAGCTAGATAGACAGCTATAGACAGAGAGACAGCTACAGCTAGAGATACAGCTAGAGACACAGCTACAGCTAGAGACACAGCTACAGCTAGAGAGACAGCTAGAGAGACAGCTACAGCTAGAGACACAGCTACAGCTAGAGACACAGCTACAGCTAGAGAGACAGCTAGAGACACAGCTACAGCTAGAGAGACAGCTAGAGACCCAGCTACAGCTAGAGACACAGCTACAGCTAGAGAGACAGCTAGAGACACAGCTACAGCTAGAGACACAGCTACAGCTACAGACACAGCTACAGCTAGAGACACAGCTACAGCTAGAGAGACAGCTAGAGACCCAGCTACAGCTAGAGACACAGCTACAGCTAGAGACACAGCTAGAGACACAGCTACAGCTAGAGAGACAGCTACAGCTAGAGATACAGCTAGAGACACAGCTACAGCTAGAGACACAGCTACAGCTAGAGAGACAGCTACATTTAGAGAGACAGCTAGAGACACAGCTACAGCTAGAGAGACGGCTAGAGACACAGCTACAGCTAGAGACACAGCTACAGCTAGAGACACAGCTACAGCTAGAGACACAGCTACAGCTAGAGAGACAGCTAGAGACACAGCTACAGCTAGAGAGACAGCTAGAGACCCAGCTACAGCTAGAGACACAGCTACAGCTAGAGACACAGCTACAGCTAGAGAGACAGCTAGATACAGAGCTACAGCTAGAGACACAGCTACAGCTAGAGACACAGCTACAGCTAGAGACACAGCTACAGCTAGAGAGACAGCTAGAGACACAGCTACAGCTAGAGAGACAGCTAGAGACCCAGCTACAGCTAGAGACACAGCTACAGTTAGAGACACAGCTACAGTTAGAGAGACAGCTACAGTTAGAGAGACAGCTACAGTTAGAGAGACAGCTACAGACAGAGAGACAGCTACAGACAGAGAGACAGCTAGAGACACAGCTACAGCTAGAGACACAGCTACAGCTAGAGAGACAGCTACAGCTAGAGACACAGCTACAGTTAGAGAGACAGCTACAGTTAGAGAGACAGCTACAGTTAGAGAGACAGCTACAGACAGAGAGACAGCTACAGACAGAGAGACAGCTACAGACAGAGAGACAGCTACAGACCGAGAGACAGCTAGAGACACAGCTACAGCTAGAGAGACAGCTAGAGACACAGCTACAGCTAGAGAGACAGCTAGAGACACAGCTATAGCTAGAGAGACGGCTAGAGACACAGCTACAGCTAGAGAGACAGCTAGAGACCCAGCTACAGCTAGAGACACAGCTACAGCTAGAGACACAGCTACAGCTAGAGAGACAGCTAGAGACACAGCTACAGTTAGAGAGACAGCTACAGTTAGAGAGACAGCTACAGTTAGAGAGACAGCTACAATTAGAGAGACAGCTACAGCTAGAGATACAGCTAGAGACACAGCTACAGTTAGAGAGACAGCTACAGTTAGAGAGACAGCTACAGTTAGAGAGACAGCTACAGTTAGAGAGACAGCTACAGCTAGAGAGACAGCTAGAGACACAGCTACAGCTAGAGACACAGCTACAGCTAGAGACACAGCTACAGCTAGAGACACAGCTACAGCTAGAGAGACAGCTACAGCTAGAGACACAGCTACAGCTAGAGAGACGGCTAGAGACACAGCTACAGCTAGAGACACAGCTAGAGACACAGCTACAGCTAGAGACACAGCTACAGCTAGAGACACAGCTACAGTTAGAGAGACAGCTACAGTTAGAGAGACAGCTATATACAGAGAGACAGCTAGAGACACAGCTACAGCTAGAGAGACAGCTAGAGACACAGCTACAGCTAGAGAGACAGCTACAGTTAGAGAGACAGCTACAGCTAGAGAGACAGCTACAGCTAGATAGACAGCTATAGACAGAGAGACAGCTACAGCTAGAGATACAGCTAGAGACACAGCTACAGCTAGAGACACAGCTACAGCTAGAGAGACAGCTAGAGAGACAGCTACAGCTAGAGACACAGCTACAGCTAGAGACACAGCTACAGCTAGAGAGACAGCTAGAGACACAGCTACAGCTAGAGAGACAGCTAGAGACCCAGCTACAGCTAGAGACACAGCTACAGCTAGAGAGACAGCTAGAGACACAGCTACAGCTAGAGACACAGCTACAGCTACAGACACAGCTACAGCTAGAGACACAGCTACAGCTAGAGAGACAGCTAGAGACCCAGCTACAGCTAGAGACACAGCTACAGCTAGAGACACAGCTAGAGACACAGCTACAGCTAGAGAGACAGCTACAGCTAGAGATACAGCTAGAGACACAGCTACAGCTAGAGACACAGCTACAGCTAGAGAGACAGCTACATTTAGAGAGACAGCTAGAGACACAGCTACAGCTAGAGAGACGGCTAGAGACACAGCTACAGCTAGAGACACAGCTACAGCTAGAGACACAGCTACAGCTAGAGACACAGCTACAGCTAGAGAGACAGCTAGAGACACAGCTACAGCTAGAGAGACAGCTAGAGACCCAGCTACAGCTAGAGACACAGCTACAGCTAGAGACACAGCTACAGCTAGAGAGACAGCTAGATACAGAGCTACAGCTAGAGACACAGCTACAGCTAGAGACACAGCTACAGCTAGAGACACAGCTACAGCTAGAGAGACAGCTAGAGACACAGCTACAGCTAGAGAGACAGCTAGAGACCCAGCTACAGCTAGAGACACAGCTACAGTTAGAGACACAGCTACAGTTAGAGAGACAGCTACAGTTAGAGAGACAGCTACAGTTAGAGAGACAGCTACAGACAGAGAGACAGCTACAGACAGAGAGACAGCTAGAGACACAGCTACAGCTAGAGACACAGCTACAGCTAGAGAGACAGCTACAGCTAGAGACACAGCTACAGTTAGAGAGACAGCTACAGTTAGAGAGACAGCTACAGTTAGAGAGACAGCTACAGACAGAGAGACAGCTACAGACAGAGAGACAGCTACAGACAGAGAGACAGCTACAGACTGAGAGACAGCTAGAGACACAGCTACAGCTAGAGAGACAGCTAGAGACACAGCTACAGCTAGAGAGACAGCTAGAGACACAGCTATAGCTAGAGAGACGGCTAGAGACACAGCTACAGCTAGAGAGACAGCTAGAGACCCAGCTACAGCTAGAGACACAGCTACAGCTAGAGACACAGCTACAGCTAGAGAGACAGCTAGAGACACAGCTACAGTTAGAGAGACAGCTACAGTTAGAGAGACAGCTACAGTTAGAGAGACAGCTACAATTAGAGAGACAGCTACAGCTAGAGATACAGCTAGAGACACAGCTACAGTTAGAGAGACAGCTACAGTTAGAGAGACAGCTACAGTTAGAGAGACAGCTACAGTTAGAGAGACAGCTACAGCTAGAGAGACAGCTAGAGACACAGCTACAGCTAGAGACACAGCTACAGCTAGAGACACAGCTACAGCTAGAGACACAGCTACAGCTAGAGAGACAGCTACAGCTAGAGAGACGGCTAGAGACACAGCTACAGCTAGAGACACAGCTAGAGACACAGCTACAGCTAGAGACACAGCTACAGCTAGAGACACAGCTACAGCTAGAGAGACAGCTAGAGACAGCTACAGACAGAGAGACAGCTAGAGACACAGCTACAGCTAGAGAGACAGCTAGAGACACAGCTACAGCTAGAGAGACAGCTAGAGACACAGCTACAGCTAGAGACACAGCTACAGTTAGAGAGACAGCTACAGTTAGAGAGACAGCTACAGACAGAGAGACAGCTACAGACAGAGAGACAGCTAGAGACACAGCTACAGCTAGAGAGACAGCTAGAGACACAGCTACAGCTAGAGACACAGCTACAGTTAGAGAGACAGCTACAGTTAGAGAGACAGCTATATACAGAGAGACAGCTAGAGACACAGCTACAGCTAGAGAGACAGCTAGAGACACAGCTACAGCTAGAGAGACAGCTACAGACACAGAGCATCTCCAGCAGTGTTATCATGTTCTCTGTCTGTCTGAACGTCTGTCTGTCTGAACTGTGTGATGCTGTTGTGAAGAGCTATGCAGGACTGTGTGTGATGCTGTTGTGAAGAGCTATGCTAGCTGAGCTAAGCTAACCTCACAGGACTGTGTGTGATGCTAGTGTGAAGAGCTATGCTAGCTGAGCTAAGCTAACCTCACAGGACTGTGTGTGATGCTAATGTGAAGAGCTATGCTAGCTGAGCTAAGCTAACTTCACAGGACTGTGTGTGATGCTAGTGTGGAGAGCTATGCTAGCTGAGCTAAGCTAACTTCGCAGGACTGTGTGTAATGCTAGTGTGAAGAGCTATGCTAGCTGAGCTAAGCTAACTTCGCAGGACTGTGTGTGATGCTAGTGTGAAGGGCTATGCTAGCTGAGCTAAGCTAACCTCACAGGACTGTGTGTGATGCTAGTGTTGTTAGACTTACAGAAAATCTCTAATGATGCCTGATTCTCAGTTTTTTTATGTATCTCTCCCTCTCCCCCCGTCTCTCCCCCTCTCTCCCCGTCTCTACCCGTCTCTCCCCCTCTCTCCCCCCGTCTCTCCCCCTCTCTCTCCCCCCGTCTCTCTCCCCTCTCTCTCCCCCTCTCCCCCCTCTCTCCCCCCGTCTCTCCCCTCTCTCTCCCCCGTCTCTCCCCCTCTCTCTCCCCCCGTCTCTCCCCCCTCTCTCTCCCCCGTCTCTCCCCCTCTCTCTCCCCCGTCTCTCCCCCTCTCTCCCCCCCCGTATCTCTCCCTCATCTCCCCCTCTCTCTCTCCCCCTCATCTCCCCCTCTCTCCCCCTCTCTCCCCCCCCCCCCCCTCTCTCCCCGTCTCCCTCCGTCTCCCCTTCCCTCCTCTCCCCCCGTCTCCCCCCGTCTCCCCCCTCTCCCCCGTCTCTCCCCATCTCTCTCCCCCCTCCCCCGTCTCCCCCCTCCCCCCGTCTCTCCTCTACAGTATGTGAACCCTGCCTACGAGAGCATCATGGGTTACCAGCAAGGTGAACTAATAGGGAAGGAAATAACAGAAGTGCCTAAAAGTGAAAAGAATAAGCCTGATCTCCTTGAAACCATAAACTCCTGCATCCAGAAAGGAAAGGTGAGTGTGTATCTATCTGTTCATTTCCAGCCCTTATAACAGCTCTATGATATCAGGTGTGTGTTGACCCCCCCCCCCCCCCCCCCCTCAGCTCGGTCAGAAAGCCTTTTTCATGCAGTGAGATGAGACACTGGATGCTGGCTGGGTTTATGGTGTGAGTACAGAGACAGAGAAGGTCACAGGCAGACAGAGGAACAGTAGGAAACTGCCTTTTGAACCTCAGACACCACACCAGGGGTGTCTCACATGAAACAACCTGACTGGACGCCATTTTGGTTCTCTCCTGCCCCGTAAAGGGTGTGGTTATTGTTTGATATGCCACAGGATGACCCCGGTGTTGAGGTGATCAGACCTCTGGATTGACTTCTTCATTATAACATATTATAGACTACAGACTTTTGTTTATTGGTCCTGGGCGGTTCAGTTGGTGAGAGCGGGACGGCATGTTGTTGGTTCAATTCCCCTGAGGACCACATAAGGCTGCAAAGAGAAGGGTATATTACTGGAAAGTTTACCAGTAAACTACCAGAATTTCGTGGATTTTATGTCATCTATCACAAGACATCTAGTGGCACTTCAGATTATCACAGGTGTCTGTCATTATCTTTGGCCCTCTGTGTGAATTTATCACATGTCAAATAAATGAAATAATTCATTAAGATGGTTTTAAAATATTTTAAAAATAAATAGAAGGACAAAGCTGTAAAAACATTATTCTAAATATCCTTTATTTATGTTTACACACTTTTATTTATTTGTCTATTTCAACGTGTATTTGTTGACAATGTGTTGGTGTCAAACTGGCGGTGGTATGTGAAGATAGTCAATAGTTGGAGGAGTTTCAGAGTTCATTTAAAATAAAGCCGTTGTTGATTCGATGGTTTTTATTTCTCCATTAAAGTGACTATTTTCTCTTGAACCATCTGGTCAATCAGCTAGAAAGTCATGGACAATATAGACACAGATATAAAGAGTTATATTACACTCATAAATTGTTTAAAGTTATTCAAGTATAAATGACCAAAGTTCTGATAGACTGCCGTAGATTTTCTGTTAATTACAAACATTTCGGAAGATGTTTGTGGCTCTGGTGGCTCTGTCTGTTAAGTAGATATTATTATATGAAGTGAATTGTCTCTCTGTCCTGCCTTCATTATTCATTTGTTTCTTCCTCTCCTCTCCTCTTCTCTCTCTCTCTCTCTCTCTCTCTCTCTCTCCTCTCCTCTCCTCTCCTCTCCTCTCCTCTCCTCTCCTCTCCTCTCCTCTCCTCTCCTCTCCTCTCCTCTCCTCTCCTCTCCTCTCCTCACCTCACCTCACCTCACCTCTCCTCTCTCTCTCCTCCCAGGAGTGGCAGGGGATGTATTATGCCAAAAAGAAGAACGGGGACAGTGTCCAACAAAATGTGAAGATCACACCTGTGATCGGACAGGGAGGGTGAGTACTGTTCACGTCATATGTCTCAATAAAATACAGTGGAGGGTGAGTACTGTTCACATCATATGTCTCAATAAAATACAGTGGAGGGTGAGTATTGTTCACGCCATATGTCTCAATAAAATACAGTGGAGGGTGAGTACTGTTCACATCATATGTCTCAATAAAATACAGTGGAGTGTGAGTACTGTTCACGTCATATGTCTCTATAATATACAGTGGAGGGTGAGTACTGTTCACGTCATATGTCTCAATAAAATACAGTGGAGGGTGAGGGCTGTTCAAATGATGTGTCTCAATAAAATACAGTGGAGGGTGAGGGCTGTTCACGTCATATGTCTCAATAAAATACAGTGGAGGGTGAGGGCTGTTCACGTCATATGTCTCAATAAAATACAGTGGAGGGTGAGGGCTGTTCACGTCATATGTCTCAATAAAATACAGTGGAGGGTGAGGGCTGTTCACGTCATATGTCTCAATAAAATACAGTGGAGGGTGAGGGCTGTTCACGTCATATGTCTCAATAAAATACAGTGGATGGTGAGGGCTGTTCACGTGGAGGGTGAGGGCTGTTCACGTCATATGTCTCAATAAAATACAGTGGAGGGTGAGTACTGTTCACGTCATATGTCTCAATAAAATACAGTGGAGGGTGAGGGCTGTTCACGTCATATGTCTCAATAAAATACAGTGGAGGGTGAGGGCTGTTCACGTCATATGTCTCAATAAAATACAGTGGAGGGTGAGGGCTGTTCACATCATATGTCTCAATAAAATACAGTGGAGGGTGAGGGCTGTTCAAATGATGCATCTCAATAAATGACCGTATTTGTTTATGTGGGAAATTATTTGATGGTGGTCAAATGGTTCAAACAGAAGAAAAAAATATTGTAAAGATTTTCTTGGCACAATATATTTTGGTAATCTATTATCAGTGTATTCATAATGTTGATATTTTGTTCAACAGTAAAATCAGACACTACGTGTCTATCCACAGGCCTTTACATGATCAGAATAAGGTAAGAGGCTGATTCCTGAACACAACAGATAATACAGGATGAAGAGTTCTTTCTTTTGTCACCTGATTATGTTCTGTTCTCTGTCTCTCTGTCTGTCTCTCTGTCTGTCTCTCTGTCTGTCACTTTTCTCTCCCCTCTAGACATCCAGTGAACGGGTGCAGGCAGAGTCTCAGACAGGTACTTACTCTCTCTGTCTCTCTCTATTTCGCTCTCTCTCCGTCTCTCTCTCTCCCTTTCTCTCTCTGTCTCTCTCTACACTCCCTGCCTCTCTCCCTCTCTCTCTCTACACTCCCTGCCTCTCTCCCTCTCTCTCTCTACACTCCCTGCCTCTCTCCCTCTCTCTCTCTACACTCCCTGCCTCTCTCTCTCTCTCTACTCCCTGCCTCTCTCTCTCTCTCTCTAATCTCCCTGCCTCTCTCTCTCTCTACACTCCCTGCCTCTCTCTCTCTCTCTCTACTTTCCCTGCCCCTCTCTCTACTTTCCCTGCCCCTCTCTCTCTACACTCCCTGCCTCTCTCTCTCTCTACACTCCCTGCCTCTCTTTCTCTCTCTCTCTCTACACTCCCTGCCTCTCTTTCTCTCTCTCTACACTCCCTGCCCCCTCTCTCTCTCTCTCTCTCTCTCTCTCTACACTCCCTGTCTCTCTCTCTCTCTCTACACTCCCTGCCTCTCTCTCTCTCTCTACACTCCCTGCCTCTCTCTCTCTCTCTCTACACTCCCTGCCTCTCTCTCTCTCTCTCTCTCTCTCTACACTCCCTGCCTCCGACTCTCTCTCTCTACACTCCCTGCCTCTCTCTCTGTCTCCCACTCTCTCATGTTTTACTACAATGCATACAAGCTAAAGTTAAGGAAGAGTAATGGAGTATTATCTAATGCATGTTTAGACAGTGTCTACCAGTTACTGATGTTATCCTTGAGAAAGCGTGGGAGAAGAAATTACCACTGACACAGGGTCAGCTGTTTGTTCATCCCCATAATGGTTGAGGTTAAGATTGGAATAAGTGTAACCTGATCCCAGATCAGTGGTAAGGGGAAACCTCTACCCCTAACCTGATCCTAGATCAGTGGTAAGAGGAAACCTCTACCCCTAACCTGGTCCTAGATCAGTGGTAAGAGGAAACCTCTACCCCTAACCTGATCCTAGATCAGTGGTAAGGGGAAACCTCTACCCCTAACCTGATCCTAGATCAGTGGTAAGAGGAAACCTCTACCCCTAACCTGGTCCTAGATCAGTGGTAAGGGGAAACCTCTACCCCTAACCTGATCCTAGATCAGTAGTAAGGGGAAACCTCTACCCCTGATCCTAGATCAGTGGTAAGGGGAAACCTCTACCCCTAACCTGATCCTAGATCAGTGATAAGGGGAAACCCCTAACCTGATCCTAGATCAGTGGTAAGGGGAAACCTCTAACCTGATCCTAGATCAGTGGTAAGGGGAAACCTCTACCCCTAACCTGATCCTAGATCAGTGGTGATAACCTGATCCTAGATCAGTGGTAAGGGGAAACCCCTAACCTGATCCTAGATCAGTGGTAAGGGGAAACCTCTAACCTGATCCTAGATCAGTGGTAAGGGGAAACCTCTACCCCTAACCTGATCCTAGATCAGTGGTAAGGGGAGAAATCTCTACCCTAACCTGATCCTAGATCAGTGGTAAGGGGAAATCTCTACCCCTAACCTGATCCTAGATCAGTGGTAAGGGGAAACCTCTAACCTGATCCTAGATCAGTGGTAAGGGGAAACCCCTAACCTGATCCTAGATCAGTGGTAAGGGGAAACCTGATCCTAGATCAGTGGTAAGGGGAAACCTCTACCCCTAACCTGATCCTAGATCAGTGGTAAGGGGAAACCCTGATCCTAGATCAGTGGTAAGGGGAAACCCCTAACCTGATCCTAGATCAGTGGTAAGGGAAACCTAACCTGATCCTAGATCAGTGGTAAGGGGAAACCTCTAACCTGATCCTAGATCAGTGGTAAGGGGAAACCTCTACCCCTAACCTGATCCTAGATCAGTGGTAAGGAGAAACCCCTAACCTGATCCTAGATCAGTGGTAAGGAACCTGATCCTAGATCAGTGGTAAGGAGAAACCCCTAACCTGATCCTAGATCAGTGGTAATGGGGAAATCTCTACCCCTAACCTGATCCTAGATCAGTGGTAAGGAGAAACCTGATCCCAGATCAGTGGTAAGGGGAAACCTGATCCTAGATCAGTGGTAAGGGGAAACCTGATCCCAGATCAGTGGTAAGGGGAAACCTGATCCCAGATCAGTGGTAAGGGGAAACCTGATCCTAGATCAGTGGTAAGGGGAAACCCCGAACCTGATCAGTGGAAAGGGGAAACCTGATCCCAGATCAGTGGAAAGGGGAAACCTCTAACCTTGTAGTATTATAGAGGCAGTAGGGTATGTGTTATTGTCCTGCCAGTTGGCTGGTTGTCATGTGTGTCAGATGTGTTCCTCTCCCATGACAACCACTCATGTAACTAGAAGGTTGACCTCTGTGTTTTGGTTTTCTTCCCTTGTGGGGGTCAGAAGTCTTCACAAGGAAGTAAAACAAGGACAATTCGGACAACTGGGACATTTTTCCAGTCCCCACCAAGAAAAAGGCTATTTTAGGCTTAGTGGTTAGGTTTAGGGTTTACTTGAGGGATTCGGTTTAGGGTTTAAATGAGGGATTAGGTTTAGGGTTTACATGAGGGATTCGGTTTAGGGTTTAAATGAGGGATTAGGTTTAGGGTTTAAATGAGGGATTAGGTTTAGGGTTTAAATGAGGGATTAGGTTTAGGGTTTAAATGAGGGATTAGGTTTAGGGTTTAAATGAGGAATTAGGTTTAGGGTTTACATGAGGGATTAGGTTTAGGGTTTAAATGAGGGATTAGGTTTAGGGTTTAAATGAGGGATTAGGTTTAGGGTTTAAATGAGGGATTAGGTTTAGGGTTTAAATGAGGGGTTAGGTTTAGGGTTTAAATTAGGGGTTAGATTTAGGGTTTAAATTAGGGATTCGGTTTAGGGTTTAAATTAGGGATTCGGTTTAGGGTTTAAATGAGGGATTAGGTTTAGGGTTTAAATGAGGGATTAGGTTCAGGGTTTTGAATGGGAATCAATTGTTTGGTCTCCACAAGGATAGTATAACAAACGTGTGTGTGTGTGTGTTACTGTGTGTGTGTGTGTGTGTGTTACTGTGTGTGTGTGTTCTCCCCTCCCTAGACATCCAGTCCAGTAAGCATAAGGACCGGAGGAAAGGCTCGTTGGACGTCAGATCGACTACGTCTCGAGGGAGCGATGGTGAGAGGAGAGGAGAGGAGGGAGGGAGGGAGGGAGCAATGGTGAGAGGAGAGGAGGGAGGGATGGTGAGAGGAGAGGAGGGAGGGAGGGATGATGAGAGGACTGGGACAGAGAGGGAGGGAGGGAGGGGGAGAGGAGAGGAGAGGAGGG
This sequence comes from Oncorhynchus nerka, assembly GCF_034236695.1. Taxonomy (NCBI): domain Eukaryota; kingdom Metazoa; phylum Chordata; class Actinopteri; order Salmoniformes; family Salmonidae; genus Oncorhynchus; species Oncorhynchus nerka. Next base: position 98,119,106 of record NC_088422.1, read on the forward strand.
AGGGAGGGATGGTGAGAGGAGAGGGAGGGAGGGAGGGAGGGAGGGAGGGAGGGAGGGAGGGTGAGAGGGGGAGGGATGGTGAGAGGAGAGGAGGGAGGGAGGGAGGGAGCGATGGTGAGAGGAGAAGAGGGAGGGAGGGAGGGTGAGAGGGGGAGGGAGGGATGGTGAGAGGACTGAGGGGGAGGGAGGGATGGTGAGAGGACTGAGGGAGGGAGGGAGGGAGGGTGAGAGGACTGAGGGGGAGGGAGGGATGGTGAGAGGACTGAGGGGGAGGGAGGGAGGGATGGTGAGAGGAGGGAGGGGAGGGAGGGAGGGAGGGAGGGAGGGGGAGGGAGGGGGAGGGAGGGAGGGATGGTGAGAGGAGAGGAGGAAGGGAGGGAGGGAGGGAGGACTGGGACAGAGAGGGAGGGAGGGAGGGATGGTGAGAGGAGAGGAGAGGAGAGGAGAGGAGAGGAGAGGAGAGAGAGGAGAGGAGAGGAGAGGAGAGGAGAGGAGAGGAGAGGAGGGGAGGGAGGGAGGGAGGACTGGGACAGAGAGGGAGCGATGGTGAGAGGACTGGGACAGAAAGGGAGGGAGGGAGCGATGGTGAGAGGACTGGGACAGAGAGGGACCGAGGGAGCGATGGTGAGAGGACTGGGACAGAGAGGGACCGAGGGAGCGATGGTGAGAGGACTGGGACAGAGAGGGATGGTGAGAGGACTGGGACAGAGAGGGAGACTGTGGAACTATTCTAGAGAACAGAGTTACAAATGAACATGATCACTATTATTATTCTACTTGTTTATTTGACACATCTTTGGAGATGGATACTGATCATGACATGTTGACTAGTGAGGAACAAGCCAGTCTCGTGGTGTCTACGGGGTAGTCTTCCTCTCCTCGTCTTCCTCTCCTCGTCTTCCTCTCCTAGTCTTCCTCTCCTCGTTTTCCTCTCCTCGTCTTCCTCTCCACGTCTCTCCTCGTCTTCCTCTCCTCGTCTTCCCTCTCCTCGTCTTCCTCTCCTCGTCTTCTTCTCCTCGTCTTCCTCTCCTCGTCTTCCTCTCCTCGTCTTCCTCTCCTCGTCTTCTTCTCCTCGTCTTCCTCTCCTCGTCTTCCACTCCTCGTCTTACTCTCCTCGTCTTCCTCTCCTCGTCTTCTTCTCCTCGTCTTCCTCGCCTCTCCTCGTCTTCCTCTCCTGATCTTCCTCTCCACGTCTCTCCATGTCTCTCCTCCTCTTCCTCTCCTCGTCTCTCCTACTTTCCTCTTTTAGTCACTGTGTAGACCTCATTTAATGCAGGCTGGTTCCCGTTAGTAAAACTAGTAAAACAGTCCTGTGTTATTGGCTGCTGAACGTATCAGTTGGGTATAAAGCTCAGTGGTGGTTGAGTTTGTCCTCATGTTTCCAGGCAGTTCCCAGAGAAGACACTCCTCCATGGCCAGAATCCACTCCATGACCATCGAAGCTCCAATCACCAAGGTGCCTACGTTTCATACAATGACTTACACAACTCATTTACTACACAGTCATACAGTCATATAGTCATATAGGATATCTGTGGTACTTTAAGTTCTGTCACATGACCACTCCTAGTCCTCAAGGTTCTGTCACATGACCACTCCTAGTCCTCAAGGTTCTGTCACATGACCACTCCTAGTCGCCAAGGTTCTGTCACATGACACTAGTCAATCCCTGTAGCTGTTCCCTCCTAGAATAAAGCAATGGAGGAGCTGCTGATGTTTGTGTTGATATGTCTGTCTGTCTGTCTGTCTGTCTGTCTGTCTGTCTGTCTGTCTGTCTGTCTGTCTGTCTGCCTGCCTGTCTGTCTGTCTTTAGTTCTGGCAGTAGGAACTACCATTGTCCCGCCTCTCCTCAGTCTCTGTAGTAGAAACAAGTTGTAATAAATGTTTCATAAAGAGTTCAGTAAATTCAACCTCTGCTACTTTATAATTCAGGTTTTATTGTGTTGCCTCTCTCTCTCTATCTAAACATGATATCTTTCTCTCTCTCTATCTAAACATGATATCTTTCTCTCTCTCTATCTAAACATGATATCTTTCTCTCTCTCTATCTAACCATGATATCTTTCTCTCTCTCTATCTAACCATGATATCTCTCTCTCTATCTAACCATGATATCTTTCTCTCTCTCTATCTAACCATGATATCTCTCTCTCTCTCTAACATGATATCTCTCTCTCTATCTAACCATGATATCTTTCTCTCTCTCTATCTAAACATGATATCTCTCTCTCTCTCTCTAACATGATATCTTTCTCTCTATCTAACCATGACATCTTTCTCTCTCTCTATCTAACATGATATCTTTCTCTCTCTCTATCTAACCATGATATCTTTATCTCTATCTAACCATGATATCTCTCTCTCTAACATGATATCTTTCTCTCTATCTAAACATGATATCTTTCTCTCTCTCTCTCTAACATGATATCTTTCTCTCTATCTAACCATGATATCTTTCTCTCTATCTAACCATGATATCTTTCTCTCTATCTAAACATGATATCTTTCTCTCTCTCTCTCTAACATGGTATCTTTCTCTCTATCTAACCATGATATCTTTCTCTCTCTCTAACATGATATCTTTCTCTCTATCTAAACATGATATCTTTCTCTCTCTCTCTCTAACATGATATCTTTCTCTCTATCTAACCATGATATCTTTCTCTCTATCTAACCAAGATATCTTTCTCTCTATCTAACATTATATCTTTCTCTCTCTCTATCTAACCATGATATCTTTCTCTCTCTAACCATGATATCTTTCTCTCTATCTAACATGATATCTTTCTCTCTCTCTAACATGATCTAAACCATGATATCTTTCTCTCTATCTAACATGATATCTTTCTCTCTCTCTATCTAACCATGATATCTTTATCTCTATCTAACCATGATATCTCTCTCTCTCTCTCTCTCTCTAACATGATATCTTTCTCTCTATCTAAACATGATATCTTTCTCTCTCTCTCTCTAACATGATATCTTTCTCTCTATCTAACCATGATATCTTTCTCTCTATCTAACCATGATATCTTTCTCTCTATCTAACCATGATATCTTTCTCTCTATCTAACCATGATATCTTTCTCTCTATCTAACCAAGATATCTTTCTCTCTATCTAACATTATATCTTTCTCTCTCTCTATCTAACCATGATATCTTTCTCTCTCTCTATCTAACCATGATATCTTTCTCTCTCTCTATCTAAACATGATATCTTTCTCTCTCTCTATCTAACCATGATATCTTTCTCTCTATCTAAACATGATATCTATCTATCTAAACATGATATTTTCTATCTCATGATATTCTCTATCTAAACATGATATCTTTCTCTCTATCTAAACATGATATCTCTCTCTCTCTATCTAAACATGATATCTTTCTCTCTCTCTATCTAACCATGATATCTTTCTCTCTCTCTATCTAAACATGATATCTTTCTCTCTCTCTATCTAACCATGATATCTTTCTCTCTCTCTATCTAAACATGATATCTTTCTCTCTATCTAAACATGATATCTCTCTCTCTATCTAAACATGATATCTCTCTCTCTATCTAAACATGATATCTTTCTCTCTCTATCTAACCATGATATCTTTCTCTCTCTCTATCTAAACATGATATCTTTCTCTCTATCTAAACATGATATCTCTCTCTCTATCTAAACATGATATCTTTCTCTCTATCTCTCTAACATGATATATTTCTTTCTCTCTTTAATCATGATATCTTTCTTTCTCTCTCTCTAATATGATATCTTTCTCTCTCTCTAACATGATATATCTCTATCTAACCATGATATCTCTCTATCTAACCATGATATCTCTCTATCTAACCATGATATGATATCTCTCTATCTAACCATGATATCTCTCTATCTAACCATGATATCTCTCTATCTAACCATGATATCTCTCTATCTAAACATGATATCTTTCTCTCTATCTAAACATGATATCTCTCTCTCTCTATCTAAACATGATATCTTTCTCTCTCTCTATCTAACCATGATATCTTTCTCTCTCTCTATCTAAACATGATATCTTTCTCTCTATCTAAACATGATATCTCTCTCTCTATCTAAACATGATATCTTTCTCTCTATCTCTCTAACATGATATATTTCTTTCTCTCTTTAATCATGATATCTTTCTTTCTCTCTCTCTAATATGATATCTTTCTTTCTCTCTCTCTAACATGATATATCTCTATCTAACCATGATATCTCTCTATCTAACCATGATATCTCTCTATCTAACCATGATATCTCTCTATCTAACCATGATATCTCTCTATCTAACCATGATATCTCTATCTACCCATGATATCTCTATCTACCCATGATATCTCTATCTACCCATGATATCTTTCTCTCTCTCTAACATGATATCTTTCTCTCTATCTAACCATGATATCTTTCTCTCTATCTAACCATGCTATCTTTCTCTCTATCTAACATTATATCTTTCTCTCTCTCTATCTAACCATGATATCTTTCTCTCTCTCTATCTAAACATGATATCTCTCTATCTAACCATGATATATCTCTATCTAACCATGATATCTCTCTATCTACCCATGATATCTCTCTATCTAACCATGATATATCTCTATCTAACCATGATATCTCTCTATCTAACCATGATATATCTATCTAACCATGATATCTGTGTTACCATTCACCCTTCAGGTGATCAACATCATCAACGCAGCCCAGGAGTCTAGTCCAATGCCCGTAGCAGAGGCCCTGGACCGGGTCCTGGAGATCCTGAGGACCACAGAGCTCTACTCTCCTCAGCTGGGCACCAAGGAGGAAGACCCTCATACTAACGACCTGGTGGGAGGACTGATGACGGTAAAGGTCGGGGGTTAGGGGTCAATAGATGCAGAGCTCTACTCTCCTCAGCTGGGCACTAAGGAGGAAGTGTGTGCATGCACGCCTGTGTACAGTGAAGTGTACGTGAGCCTGTGTATATCTCTGTTTACTGTGTGTGTGTGTGTGTGTGCGCGTGCGTGTGTGTGTGTACGCGGCCGTAGCAGAGTAGAGAGAGAGTGCCAAGTTGGCAGTCTTGGCTGCTGCCCCAGAGGAAGTGTTAGATTGTCCTTTGTGCTCCAGTAACTGGAGAGGATAGGCCACACACACACACACTGAAACATACACACACACTGAAACACACACACACTGAAACATACACACTGAAACATACACACACACTGAAACACACACACACTGAAACATACACACACTGAAACACACACACACACTGAAACACACACACACTGAAACACACACACACACACTGAAACACACACTGAAACATACACACACTGAAACACACACACACTGAAACACACACACTGAAACACACACACACTGAAACACACACACACTGAAACGCACACTGAAACATACACACACTGAAACACACACTGAAACACACACACACTGAAACACACACACACTGAAACACACACTGAAACATACACACTGAAACACACACACTGAAACACACACACTGAAACACACACTGAAACATACACACACTGAAACACACACACACTGAAACACACACACACTGAAACATACACACACTGAAACACACACACACTGAAACACACACACACTGAAACATACACACTGAAACACACACACACTGAAACACACACACACTGAAACACACACACACTGAAACACACACACACTGAATCACACACACACTGAAACATACACACACTGAAACACACACACACTGAAACACACACACACTGAAACACACACACACTGAAACACACACACACACTGAAACACACACACACTGAAACACACACACACTGAAACACACACACACACTGAAACACACACACACTGAAACACACACACACTGAATCACACACACACTGAAACATACACACACTGAAACACACACACACTGATACACACACACTGAAACACACACTGAAACACACACACACTGAAACACACACACACTGAAACACACACACACACTGAAACACACACTGAAACATACACACACTGAAACACACACACACTGGAACACACACACACTGAAACACACACTGAAACATACACACTGAAACACACACACTGAAACATACACACTGAAACACACACTGAAACATACACACACTGAAACACACACACACTGAAACACACACACACTGAAACATACACACTGAAACACACACACACTGAAACACACACACACTGAAACATACACACTGAAACACACACACACTGAAACACACACACACTGAATCACACACACACTGAAACATACACACTGAAACACACACACACTGAAACACACACACACACACTGAAACATACACACTGAAACACACACACACTGAAACACACACAGACTGAAACACACACACACTGAAACATACACCCTGAAACATACACACTGAAACACACACACTGAAACATACACACTGAAACACACACACACTGAAACATACACACTGAAACACACACACACTGAAACATACACACTGAAACACACACACACTGAATCACACACACACACTGAAACAGAAACACACACTAAAACACACACACTGAAACAGAAACACACACTGAAACACACACACACTGAAACATACACACACTGAAACATACACACTGGCTGACACTCCTGTCTCCCTCTGGACTCCAGCAGTCTAGAAACATCCTGTTCTTAGGAAGACTAGATGAATGAGAATTATTTACTTTAACACAGACTGACAGAGGATTGGAGGGAGGGAAAGAGAGAGAGAGGGAGGGAAAGAGAGAGGGAGGGAGGGGGAGAGAGGGAGGGAGAGAGAGGGAGGGAGGGGGAGAGAGGGAGAGAGAGGGAGAGAGGGAGAGAGAGAGAGAGAGAGAGAGAGGGAGGGAGGGAGAGGGAGGGGGAGGGAGGGAGGGAGGGAGGGAGAGAGGGAGGGAGGGGGAGAGAGGGAGGGGGAGAGAGGGAGGGAGGGAGGGAGGGAGGGAGGGGGGGAGAGGAGGGAGGGAGGGGGAGGGAGGGAGGGAGAGAGGGAGGGAGGGGAGAGAGAGAGGGAGGGAGGGGGAGAGAGGGAGAGAGAGAGGGGGAGGGTGAGAGAGGGAGACAGAGATGAAATCAGAGAAGGTGAACTATCTGAATGGTAGTGTTATCTTGTGTTCCAGATCATTATGTATGTAGCTTGTAATGGGTTCAATATGTTTACTATTAGGATTTCTCTGTGGAGTCCGATGTTTTGTTCCACCCTAAACTGCTTTGGTACGACAGTGATGTATTCTGGGCCGGTACTGTAGTTCTGCACTGAGCGGATAGCACCACAGACAGGTACTGTAGTTCTGCACTGAGCGGATAGCACCACAGACAGGTACTGTAGTTCTGCACTGAGCGGATAGCACCACAGACAGGTACTGTAGTTCTGCACTGAGCGGATAGCACCACAGACAGGTACTGTAGTTCTGCACTGAGCGGATAGCACCACAGACAGGTACTGTAGTTCTGCACTGAGCGGATAGCACCACAGACAGGTACTGTAGTTCTAGCACTGAGCGGATAGCACCACAGACAGGTACTGTAGTTCTGCACTGAGCACCACAGACAGGTACTGTAGTTCTGCACTGAGCGGATAGCACCACAGACAGGTACTGTAGTTCTGGACTGAGCGGATAGCACCACAGACAGGTACTGTAGTTCTAGCACTGAGCGGATAGCACCACAGACAGGTACTGTAGTTCTGCACTGAGCACCACAGACAGGTACTGTAGTTCTGCACTGAGCGGATAGCACCACAGACAGGTACTGTAGTTCTGCACTGAGCGGATAGCACCACAGACAGGTACTGTAGTTCTGCACTGAGCGAATAGCACCACAGACAGGCTGTTCAAAGCGGCGCTGAGCTGTTGTGGAATCAGGCGAGGACGGTCTTTAAATAGCTGCTGTGTACAGAAGCAACGCTGCGATCTGACAATGTAGGGGTCAAAGGTGAACCCTACTCCTCTTCCTTTCTCACTCGCTAAGTAAACACTCACTCCTCTGTCTCTCAGTGACACACACACACACACACACACACACACACACACACACACACACACACACACAGAGACAGTACACACACAGACACACACACGCACACACAGAGACAGTACACACAGACACACACACACACACACACACACACACACAGACAGTACACACTGCAGATGCTGTGGTAGCCTTGGTGAGGGTACTGCCTGTTACCTACAACTCCACAGCCCAGGCATGCTGGGAGATACTGAGAGCTATTCAGTTTAGAGCACAGAGGTTCATCTCTGTCACGTCAGAATATGTGTCATTCACACTCAAACCGTGCTGTGGCGACAACAAGAGGAACACACACACACACACACAGAGAGACAGTACACACACACACACACACACACACACACACACACACACACACACACACACACACACACACGCACACACACACACTACAGATGCTGTAGCTGCCAATACCCATTCACAACGTGCTGCAGTGTAACTAGCTGTGGCGACAACAAGAGGAACACACACACACACACACACACACACATACACACACACACACACACACACACACACACTACAGATGCTGTAGCTGCCAATACCCATTCACAACGTGCTGCAGTGTAACTAGCTGTGGCGACAACAAGAGGAACACACACACACACACACACGTACACACACACACACACACACACACACACACTACAGATGCTGTAGCTGCCAATACCCATTCACAACGTGCTGCAGCGTAACTAGCTGTGGTGACGACAACAGGAACAGTCCTGAGGGTTTTGGGAGAGATTCATCCATTGACTTGCGTTGGCACATAGACATGGTCCCTTTGGACCGATGTCCGTTTGGACCGTTGTCCCTTTGGACCGATGTCCCTTTGGACGTCCGTTTGGACACCGCTGTACGGGGCCACACATATGGTGGTCATCATTCTCCAAACCAGATACTAGTTTGATTACACAGACTTAGCTTGGGCTGCAACGTTAGGACGGCTTTTCTGTGAATCGTGAATGAAGTCTGAAACAAGATGGAGGAACAAGGGGTTTAGTTGTAATTCATTACATGTCTGTCTGGTGATAGGAAGAAGACGGATGAGGAAACGCCTAAATCACATTCACAGATGCTATTGGTCACATTCACAGATGCAATTGGTCACATTCAAAGATGTTATTGGTTAGTAGATGTCATTGGTCACATACACATGGTTAGTAGATGTTATTGGTCACATACACACGGTTAGCAGATGTTATTGGTCACATACACACGGTTAGCAGATGTTAATGTGAGTGTAGTGAAATGCTTGTGCTTCTAGTTCCGACAGTGCAGTAATATCTAACAATTCCACAACAACTACCTAATACACACAAATGTAAAGGGATGGAATAAGAATATGTACATATAAATATATGGATGAGCGATGGCCGAGCGGCATAGGCAAGGTGCAATAGATGGTATAAGGTACAGTATATACATAAAAACAGAAACGTCCCTTTTTCAGGACCCTGTCTTTCAAAGATCATTTGTAAAAATCCAAATAACTTCACAGATGTTCATTGTAAAGGGTTTAAACACTGTTTCCCATGCTTGTTCAATGAACCATAAACAATGAATGAACATGCACCTGTGGAACGGTTCGTTAAGTCACTTACAGCTTGCAGACGGTCGGCAAGACAGCGCTACAGGGGAGACAGGACGGACAGCTGATCCTCCTCGCAGTGGCAGACCACGTGTAACAACACCTGCACAGGATCGGTACATCCGAACATCACATCTGTGGGACAGATACAGGACGGCAACAACACCTGCACAGGATCGGTACAGGATACAGGATGGCAACGACACCTGCACAGGATCGGTACAGGATACAGGACGGCAACAACACCTGCACAGGATCGGTACAGGATACAGGACGGCAACGACACCTGCACAGGATCGGTACAGGATACAGGACGGCAACGACACCTGCACAGGATCGGTACAGGATATAGGACGGCAACGACACCTGCACAGGATCGGTACAGGTACAGGATGACAACAACACCTGCACAGGATCGGTACAGGATACAGGATGGCAACGACACCTGCACAGGATCGGTACAGGATACAGGATGGCAACAACACCTGCACAGGATCGGTACAGGATACAGGATGGCAACGACACCTGCACAGGATCGGTACAGGATACAGGATGGCAACAACACCTGCACAGGATCGGTACAGGATACAGGACGGCAACGACACCTGCACAGGATCGGTACAGGATACAGGATGGCAACAACAATCGCCCGAGTTACACCAGGAATACACAATACACCCTCCGTCAGTGCTCAGACTGTCCGCAATAGGCTGAGAGAGGCTGGACTGAGGGCTTGTAAGGCAGGTCCACAAAAGACATCACCGGCAACAACGTCGCCTCTGGGCACAAACCCCTCCGTCGTCGGACCAGACAGGACTGGCAAAAAGTGCTCTTCCCTGACGAGTCGTGGTTTTGTCTCACCAGGGGTGATGGTCGGATTCGCGTTTATCGTCGAAGGAATGAGCGTTACACAGAGGCCTGTACTCTGGAGTGGGATCGATTTGGAGGTGGAGGTTCTGTCATGGGCCGGTATGTCACAGCATCATCGGACTGAACTTGCTGTCATTGCAGGCAATCCCAACACTGTGCGTTACAGGGAAGACATCCTCCTCCCTCATGTGGTACCCTTCCTGCAGGCTCATCCTGACATGACCCTCCAACATGACAATGCCACCAGCCATACTGCTCGTTCTGTGCGTGATTGCCTTCAAAACAGGAATGTCAGTGTTCTGCCATGGCCAGCGAAGAGCCCGGATCTCAATCCCATTGAGCACGTCTGGGACCTGTTGTATCGGAGGGTGAGGGCTAGGGCCTTTCCCCCAGAAATGTCTGGGACCTGTTGTATCGGAGGGTGAGGGCTAGGGCCTTTCCCCCAGAAATGTCTGGGACCTGTTGTATCGGAGGGTGAGGGCTAGGGCCTTTCCCCCAGAAATGTCTGGGACCTGTTGGATTGGAGGGTGAGGGCTAGGGCCTTTCCCCCAGAAATGTCTGGGACCTGTTGGATCGGAGGGTGAGGGCTAGGGCCTTTCCCCCAGAAATGTCTGGGACCTGTTGGATCGGAGGGTGAGGGCTAGGGCCTTTCCCCGCAGAAATGTCTGGGACCTGTTGGATCGGAGGGTGAGGGCTAGGGCCTTTCCCCGCAGAAATGTCTGGGACCTGTTGGATCGGAGGGTGAGGGCTAGGGCCTTTCCCCCAGAAATGTCTGGGACCTGTTGGATCGGAGGGTGAGGGCTAGGGCCTTTCCCCCAGAAATGTCTGGGACCTGTTGGATCGGAGGGTGAGGGCTAGGGCCTTTCCCCCCCAGAAATGTCTGGGAACTTGAAGGTGCCTTGGTGGAAGAGTGGGGTAACATCACACAGCAAGAACTGGCAAATCTGGTGCAGTCCACGAGGAGGAGATGCACTGCAGTACATAATGCAGCTGGTGGCCACAACAGATACTGACTGTTACTTTTGATTTTGACCCTCCCCCCCTCCCTTTGTTCAGGGACACATTATTTAATTTCTGTTAGTCACATGTCTGTGTCTCATCTTGTTATGTTCATACTAATATTTACACATGTTAAGTTGGCTGTGGCCTTGAGATAGAAGCTGTTTTTCTTTCTCTTGGTCCCAGCTTTGATGCACCTATACTGACCTCGCCTTCTGGATGGTAGCGGGGTGAACAGGCAGTAGCTCGGGTGGTTGTTGTCCTTGATCTTTTTGGCCTTCCTGTGACATCGGGTGCTGTAGGTGTCCTGGAGGGCAGGTAGTTATCCCCCGGTGATGCGTTGTGCAGACCACACCACCCTCTGGAGAGCCTTGCGGTTCAGGGTGGTGCAGTTGCCGTACCAGGCGGTGATACAGCCTGACAGGATGCTCTCGATTGTGCATCTGTAAAAGTTTGTCAGGGTTTTAGGTGACAAGCCACATTTCTTCAGTCTCCTGAGGTTGAAGAGGTTCTGTTGCACCTTCACCTCCAGCTTGATGATGAGCTTGGAGGGTACTATGGTGTTGAATGCTGAGCTGTAGTCTATTAAAGTGGTACATGGTTATGGATTGGGCGTAGTAGTTTCTTGACATTCATTTAATTTGACAGTGTCTGAAACTATGGACTGATATAATTATTATTCTCTCTGTTTGTCTCTCTCTCTCTCTTTCTCTCTCTCTCTCTTTCTCTCTCTCTCTCATTCTCTCTCTCTCTCTCTCATTCTCTCTCTCTCTCTCTTTCTCTCTCTCTCTCTCTCTCTCTCTCTCTCTCTCTCTCTCTCTTTCTCTCTTCTTCTCTCTCTTTTTCTTTCTCTCTCTTTTCTATCTCTCTCTCTCTCTTTCTCTCTCTCTCTCTCTTTCTCTCTCTCTCTTATTCTTTCACAGGATGGCTTGCGCAGATTATCAGGAAACGAATACATCTTTGCTGCGAAACGTACGTACAGTATTCCTCTCCTGGCATAGTGATGAAGATGATGATTACGATAATGATGTTGATCACGTAAAGCGCCGTTTTGATTTGTCTCTCTCTCTCTCCCCAACATCTCCCCCTCTCCTCACCCCCGCACCGTCCCCCTCTCAGAGCCCCACCTCCCAAGTCACCTAGCCATGCCCCTGTCGTTGAATGACATCCCTCCTCACGTTGCCCAGACAATGGAGAATGAAGACTCCTGGGACTTTGACATCTTCAACCTGGAGACTGCCTGTCTGAAACGGTGAGGGGAGGTTATAACACTGTAATACCATGTTCAACCTGGAGATGGCCTGTCTGAAACGGTGAGGGGAGGTTATAACACTGTAATACCATGTTCAACCTGGAGACGGCCTGTCTGAAATGGTGAGGGGAGGTTATAACACTGTAATAACATCTTCAACCTGGAGACGGCCTGTCTGAAACGGTGAGGGGAGGTTATAACACTGTAATAACATCTTCAACCTGGAGACGGCCTGTCTGAAACGGTGAGGGGAGGTTATAACACTGTAATACCATGTTCAACCTGGAGACGGCCTGTCTGAAACGGTGAGGGGAGGTTATAACACTGTAATAACACTGTTATAATGCTGTAGTAACACTTTTATAAATATTCACTTCAGCCAGCTTTATCAAAATAACCGAGGAAGGTGGACTCAAAAGCAATGAGTCCGATCATAAAGACTTTCTCCTTCATCTCTACTGTGGTTTGGTTTAGAGAGGTCCAGAAGCCACAGAAATACAGACAATTCTACAAACTCCCATCTGTTTCAGTACTGTACACCGGCTGTGAAGCTAATGTGTGCATCCTAAATGGGACCATATTCCCTATATAGTGCACTACTTTCAACCAGAGGCATATGGGTGATTCCTCATGAAGCCAAGACAAAAAAAAGACCATGATTTAGGAGATTTTCACTCCATTCTATCTATTTAGTTCCTATGTATCTAAAAGCATATTTGAGAAATAAGTAATTGAAGTTTGGAATATTTGTGACATTTTTTGGCTTTACCCAGGCCTCCTTTAAGACTCCATTATGTTTCATCTATAGATGCTACAAAGAAAACGATCGGTGTCATGTGAAACTTTGTAATATGTAATATGATTAGTATTTTGATTTCAATAACACTTTTTTTCTTACATGAATTTATGAATATTGAAAAATATAAACATGAATATGTTTTTAATTTTGCCAAATGTTTCAATATATTATTGAATATAATAACACTATACGGGCATATCAAAGTTACAAAGTGGAGTCTCTGCTAGTTTTAAAGTTACGGCCCATTTTATACATAGAAATTGGCATAGTCGGCAATGTAACCAATCACAGCCCTCCTTTTACTTGTAATCATTGCACATCCTGCAAATCACCAGCAGAGGGCGACCATTTTGAATCCATTTTCACATTCACTCTTTATTTTACCTTTATTTAACCAGGCAAGTCAGTTAAAGAACAAATTCTTATTTTCAATGACGGCCTAGGAACAGTGGGTTAACTGCCTGTTCAGGGGCAGAACGACAGATGTTGGTAATGCTTACAAATCATCTCTGAAAGTAGCAGAGATCTCACTCTAGAACTGTGATATGCCTGTAGAGGATATTATGTTCTTGGTCAACAATATATTGAAGCATTTGTCAAATTCAAAAATGGTATATTTTCAATATTCATGTTTAGATTTTTTAGTATTCATAAGCGGGTAAGCTTTACATGACACCAATTTTATTTTGTAGCAACTACAGATGAAACATAATGCAGTTTTAAAGCAAAATTTCACAAATATTAAAACATGAATAAATTATTTCTCAATTATGCTTTAAAAAGATTCTCTTGTAAGGAGAGAATCTTGCAAGGGGCTGAAGCTCATTGGTTGGAACTCGAATTGCTAGGGGGCTGGCCCACGTGGGGGGAAATGTAGGGAAAATGGCGCAGTACAGCTTGTAGGGGCTGTCTTGTTAGACTTCTTTACAGCTTTGGACATTATTGATCTACTGCTGGAAAAACGTATGTGTTCTGGCTTTACAGCCCCTGCTATAATGTGGATAAAGAGTTACCGGTCTAACAGAACACAGAGGGTGTTCTGGCTTTACAACCCCTGCTATAATGTGGATAAAGAGTTACCGGTCTAACAGAACACAGAGGGTGTTCTGGCTTTACAGCCCCTGCTATAATGTGGATAAAGAGTTACCGGTCTAACAGAACACAGAGGGTGTTCTGGCTTTACACCCCCTGCTATAATGTGGATAAAGAGTTACCGGTCTAACAGAACACAGAGGGTGTTCTGGCTTTACACCCCTGCTATAATGTGGATAAAGAGTTACCGGTCTAACAGAACACAGAGGGTGTTCTGGCTTTACACCCCTGCTATAATGTGGATAAAGAGTTACCGGTCTAACAGAACACAGAGGGTGTTCTGGCTTTACACCCCCTGCTATAATGTGGATAAAGAGTTACCGGTCTAACAGAACACAGAGGGTGTTCTGGCTTTACACCCCCTGCTATAATGTGGATAAAGAGTTACCGGTCTAACAGAACACAGAGGGTGTTCTGGCTTTACACCCCCGGCTATAATGTGGATAAAGAGTTACCTGTCTAACAGAACACAGAGGGTGTTCTGGCTTTACACCCCCGGCTATAATGTGGATAAAGAGTTACCGGTCTAACAGAACACAGAGGGTGGTATGGCTTTCCAGCCCCTGCTATAATGTGGATAAAGAGTTACCGGTCTAACAGAACACAGAGGGTGTTCTGGCTTTACACCCCCTGCTATAATGTGGATAAAGAGTTACCGGTCTAACAGAACACAGAGGGTGTTCTGGCTTTACAGCCCCGGCTATAATGTGGATAAAGAGTTACTTGTCTAACAGAACACAGAGGGTGTTCTTTAATGGAAGCCTCTCCAACGTAATCCAGGTAGAAGCAGGAATTCCCCAGGGTAGCAGTTTAGGCCCGTTGATTTTTTCCATTTTTACTAACGACATGCCACTGGCTTTGAGTAAAGCCAGTGTGTCTATGTATGCGGATGACTCAACACTATATACGTCAGCTACTACAGCGACTGGAATGACTGCAACACTTAACATAGAGCTGCAGTTAGTTTCGGAGTGGGTAGCAAGGAATAAGTTAGTCCTAAATATTTCCAAAACTAAAAGCATTGTATTTGGGAAAAATCATTCACGAAACTCTAAACCTCAACTACATCTCGTAATGAATAATGTGGAAATTGAGCAAGTTGAGGTGACTACACTTCGTGGAGTAACCATGGATTGTAAACTGTCATGGTCAAAACATATTGATACAACAGTAGCTAAGATGGGGAGAAGTCTGTCCATAATAAAGCAATGCTCTGCCTTCTTAACAACACGGCAGGTCCTACAGGCCCTGGTTTCTACCTTCTTAACTACACGGCAGGTCCTACAGGCCCTGGTTTCTACCTTCTTAACAACACGGCAGGTCCTATAGGCCCTGGTTTCTACCTTCTTAACAACACGGCAGATCCTACAGGCGCTGGTTTCTACCTTCTTAACAACACGGCAGGTCCTACAGGCCCTGGTTTCTACCTTCTTAACAACACGGCAGGTCCTACAGGCCCTGGTTTCTACCTTCTTAACAACACGGCAGATCCTACAGGCCCTGGTTTCTACCTTCTTAACAACACGGCAGATCCTACAGGCGCTGGTTTCTACCTTCTTAACAACACGGCAGGTCCTACAGGCCCTGGTTTCTACCTTCTTAACAACACGGCAGGTCCTACAGGCCCTGGTTTCTACCTTCTTAACAACAAGGCAGGTCCTACAGGCCCTGGTTTCTACCTTCTTAACAACAAGGCAGGTCCTACAGGCCCTGGTTTCTACCTTCTTAACAACACGGCAGGTCCTACAGGCCCTGGTTTCTACCTTCTTAACAACACGGCAGGTCCTACAGGCCCTGGTTTCTACCTTCTTAACAACACGGCAGGTCCTACAGGCCCTGGTTTCTACCTTCTTAACAACACGGCAGGTCCTACAGGCCCTGGTTTCTACCTTCTTAACAACACGGCAGGTCCTACAGGCCCTGGTTTCTACCTTCTTAACAACACGGCAGGTCCTACAGGCCCTGGTTTCTACCTTCTTAACAACACGGCAGATCCTACAGGCCCTGGTTTCTACCTTCTTAACAACACGGCAGGTCCTACAGGCCCTGGTTTCTACCTTCTTAACAACACGGCAGGTCCTACAGGCCCTGGTTTCTACCTTCTTAACAACACGGCAGGTCCTACAGGCCCTGGTTTCTACCTTCTTAACAACACGGCAGGTCCTACAGGCGCTGGTTTCTACCTTCTTAACAACACGGCAGGTCCTACAGGCCCTGGTTTCTACCTTCTTAACAACACGGCAGATCCTACAGGCCCTGGTTTCTACCTTCTTAACAACACGGCAGGTCCTACAGGCCCTGGTTTCTACCTTCTTAACAACAAGGCAGGTCCTACAGGCGCTGGTTTCTACCTTCTTAACAACACGGCAGGTCCTACAGGCGCTGGTTTCTACCTTCTTAACAACACGGCAGATCCTACAGGCCCTGGTTTCTACCTTCTTAACAACACGGCAGGTCCTACAGGCCCTGGTTTCTACCTTCTTAACAACACGGCAGGTCCTACAGGCGCTGGTTTCTACCTTCTTAACAACACGGCAGGTCCTACAGGCCCTGGTTTCTACCTTCTTAACAACACGGCAGGTCCTACAGGCCCTGGTTTCTACCTTCTTAACAACACGGCAGATCCTACAGGCCCTGGTTTCTACCTTCTTAACAACACGGCAGGTCCTACAGGCCCTGGTTTCTACCTTCTTAACAACACGGCAGGTCCTACAGGCCCTGGTTTCTACCTTCTTAACAACACGGCAGGTCCTACAGGCGCTGGTTTCTACCTTCTTAACAACACGGCAGGTCCTACAGGCCCTGGTTTCTACCTTCTTAACAACACGGCAGATCCTACAGGCCCTGGTTTCTACCTTCTTAACAACACGGCAGGTCCTACAGGCCCTGGTTTCTACCTTCTTAACAACACGGCAGGTCCTACAGGCGCTGGTTTCTACCTTCTTAACAACACGGCAGGTCCTACAGGCCCTGGTTTCTACCTTCTTAACAACACGGCAGATCCTACAGGCCCTGGTTTCTACCTTCTTAACAACACGGCAGGTCCTACAGGCCCTGGTTTCTACCTTCTTAACAACAAGGCAGGTCCTATAGGTCCTGGTTTCTACCTTCTTAACAACACGGCAGGTCCTACAGGCGCTGGTTTCTACCTTCTTAACAACACGGCAGGTCCTACAGGCCCTGGTTTCTACCTTCTTAACAACACGGCAGGTCCTACAGGCCCTGGTTTCTACCTTCTTAACAACACGGCAGGTCCTACAGGCCCTGGTTTCTACCTTCTTAACAACACGGCAGGTCCTACAGGCCCTGGTTTCTACCTTCTTAACAACACGGCAGGTCCTACAGGCGCTGGTTTCTACCTTCTTAACAACACGGCAGGTCCTACAGGCCCTGGTTTCTGCCTTCTTAACAACACGGCAGGTCCTACAGGCCCTGGTTTCTACCTTCTTAACAACACGGCAGATCCTACAGGCCCTGGTTTCTACCTTCTTAACAACACGGCAGGTCCTACAGGCGCTGGTTTCTACCTTCTTAACAACACGGCAGATCCTACAGGCCCTGGTTTCTACCTTCTTAACAACAAGGCAGATCCTACAGGCCCTGGTTTCTACCTTCTTAACAACACGGCAGGTCCTACAGGCCCTGGTTTCTACCTTCTTAACAACACGGCAGGTCCTACAGGCCCTGGTTTCTACCTTCTTAACAACACGGCAGGTCCTACAGGCCCTGGTTTCTACCTTCTTAACAACACGGCAGGTCCTACAGGCCCTGGTTTCTACCTTCTTAACAACACGGCAGGTCCTACAGGCCCTGGTTTCTACCTTCTTAACAACACGGCAGGTCCTACAGGCCCTGGTTTCTACCTTCTTAACAACACGGCAGGTCCTACAGGCCCTGGTTTCTACCTTCTTAACAACACGGCAGGTCCTACAGGCCCTGGTTTCTACCTTCTTAACAACACGGCAGATCCTACAGGCCCTGGTTTCTACCTTCTTAACAACACTATCAACAAGGCAGATCCTACAGGCCCTGGTGTTGTCTCACCTGGACTACTGTCCAGTCGTGTGGTCAGGTGCCTCAAAGAGGGACTTAGGAAATTACAATTGTCTCAGAACAGGGCAGCACAGCTGGCCCTTAGAGGTACACAGAGAGCTAACATTAATAATATGCATGTCAATCTCTCATGACTCAAAGTGGAAGAGAGATTGACTTCCTCATTACTTGTTTTTGTAAGAGGTGTTGACAAGCTGAAGGTACCGAGCTGTCTGTTTAAAATACTAGCACCCATACATACCCCCACAAGACATGCCATCAGAGGTCTCTTCACAGTCCCCAAGTCCCGAACAGACTATGGGAGGCACACAGTACTACATAGAGCCATGACCACATGGAACTCTATTCCACATCAGGTAACTGATGCAACAGTAGAATCAGATTTAAAAAGCAGGTAAAAATACACCTTATGGAACAGCGGGGACTGTGAAGAGACACACACACACACACATAGACACACACACACACATGGATTTGTCTCTGTAGATATGTGGTAGTGGACTATGAAGAGACACACACAAAGGCACAGACACATGCATACCCACACACATGATAACATACACACTATACACACACGTACACATGGATTTGTCTCAGTAGATATGTGGTAATGGACTATGAAGAGACACACACACAGTATATTGTGAATTCTGGAATTGTATTGTAATGTTTTTAAAATGGTATAACTGCCTTAATTCTGCTGGACCCATAATAAATACAAATATAGCTAAAATAAGCAGTCATTTTCATCTATGGATTTTGTGGCTAATTGAGGTAAGACGAATTCGGCTCATAGATTATGCATGTATTAACTACACATTGACACATCCAGCCCAAAGCGGCAGGTTTAAAAATGAGTCTTTCTTAGTTGCCAAATTACCTGAACATGTCTTTAAGATGCAAATATCAAATATATGTCAACAATCCTTCCTTCAGGGGCGGCAGCGTAGCCTAGTGGTTAGAGCGTTGGACTAGCAACCGGAAGGTTGCAAGTTCAAACCCCCGAGCTGACAAGGTACAAATCTGTCGTTCTGCCCCTGAACAGGCAGTTAACCCACTATTCCCAGGCCATCATTGAAAATAAGAATGTGTTCTTAACTGACCTGCCTGGTTAAATAAAGGTAAAATAAAAAAATTAAAAAAGGACCATTCTACATTACGTGAAAATCCCCCAAATCATGTTTTTTTGGGGGGGGGGGATCACCCATATGGGCTCTGGTGAAAAATAGTGCCCTATAAATGACCTGTTGAGTGTCAGAGGGATTGGATTGGGAAGCTGGGTTATGGCAGAAGAGATGAGGTTACACAGTGTACTTGCACTTAACTCGGTGGTATTGAACTCCTCCATTCTGTTCGTCCTAACCTTCATGCTGTCTGGTAATGGTCTCCTCCCAGGCCTCTGACCTATCTGGGCCTGAAGATCTTCTCTCGGTTCGGGGTGTGTGAGTTCCTGAGCTGTCCCGAGGCCACTCTCCGTTCCTGGCTGCAGGGGATCGAGGCTAACTACCACTCCACCAACTCCTACCACAACTCCTCGCATGCTGCCGATGTCCTGCACGCTACCGCATACTTCCTCTGCAAGGAGAGGGTCAAGGTAAGATGGCCGTCCAAGATGGCCGCCACTGGGTCAGACAGTTTTGTCTCGTTTGTTTTGTCTTGTTTTGACTTGTTTGTTTTTGTCTTGTTTGTTTTGTCTTATTTATTTGTTGGTCTTGTTTGTTTTGTCTTATTTATTTGTTTGTCTTGTTTGTTTTGTCTTATTTATTTGTTTGTCTTGTTTGTTTTGTCTTGTTTGTTTTGTCTTGTTTTGACTTGTTTGTTTTTGTCTTGTTTGTTTTTGTCTTATTTATTTGTCTTGTTTGTTTTGTCTTGTTTTGACTTGTTTGTTTTTGTCTACTTTGGTTTGTTTGTATGTTTGTTTGCCCCTCATTTATACAGGTAAATCCATATGACCTGTTCAGAGACAGCAGAAGTAAAACATTTGTAACAAACATTGAAATGAAATAAGCACTCAGCAATGAGTCAATCCTGGGCTGACATTCCTCAATCACCAGCATGGCTTAATCCAAGTTCTAATTAGAGTTACACGATGCCGGTAGCTTCCCCAAAATGTCCAAGTTTTTCAAACATTCCAGTTAGAAGATTCCTGGAATCAACCCTACCCACTGGGCAAAAACTGGTTGAATAAATGGTGATTCCACCTCATTTCAACAACAAAAATGTAATGTGATGATATTGATATTGATATGATATTGAAAGCCCATAAGACAACATGACACAACACAAATACATGTTTAAGAAAGCCCCTAAGACAACATTACATTTACATTTAAGTCATTTAGCAGACGCTCTTATCCAGAGCGACTTACAAATTGGTGCGTTCACCTTAAGACATCCAGTGGAACAGCCACTTTACAATAGTGCATCTAAATCTTTTAAGGGGGGGGTGAGAAGGATTACTTTATCCTATCCTAGGTATTCCTGAAAGAGGTGGGGTTTCAGGTGTCTCCGGAAGGTGGTGATTGACTCCGCTGTCCTGGCGTCGTGAGGGAGTTTGTTCCACCATTGGGGTGCCAGAGCAGCGAACAGTTTTGACTGGGCTGCGCGGGAACTGTACTTCCTCAGTGGTAGGGAGGCGAGCAGGCCAGAGGTGGATGAACGCAGTGCCCTTGTTTGGGTGTAGGGCCTGATCAGAGCCTGGAGGTACTGAGGTGCCGTTCCCCTCACAGCTCCGTAGGCAAGCACCATGGTCTTGTAGCGGATGCGAGCTTCAACTGGAAGCCAGTGGAGAGAGCGGAGGAGCGGGGTGACGTGAGAGAACTTGGGAAGGTTGAACACCAGACGGGCTGCGGCGTTCTGGATGAGTTGTAGGGGTTTAATGGCACAGGCAGGGAGCCCAGCCAACAGCGAGTTGCAGTAATCCAGACGGGAGATGACAAGTGCCTGGATTAGGACCTGCGCTGCTTCCTGTGTGAGGCAGGGTCGTACTCTGCGGATGTTGTAGAGCATGAACCTACAAGAACGGGCCACCGCCTTGATGTTAGTTGAGAACGACAGGGTGTTGTCCAGGATCACGCCAAGGTTCTTAGCGCTCTGGGAGGAGGACACAATGGAGTTGTCAACCGTGATGGCGAGATCATGGAACGGGCAGTCCTTCCCCGGGAGGAAGAGCAGCTCCGTCTTGCCGAGGTTCAGCTTGAGGTGGTGATCCGTCATCCACACTGATATGTCTGCCAGACATGCAGAGATGCGATTCGCCACCTGGTCATCAGAAGGGGGAAAGGAGAAGATTAATTGTGTGTCGTCTGCATAGCAATGCTAGGAGAGACCATGTGAGGTTATGACAGAGCCAAGTGACTTGGTGTATAGCGAGAATAGGAGAGGGCCTAGAACAGAGCCCTGGGGGACGCCAGTGGTGAGAGCGCGTGGTGAGGAGACAGATTCTCGCCACGCCACCTGGTAGGAGCGACCTGTCAGGTAGGACGCAATCCAAGCGTGGGCCGCGCCGGAGATGCCCAACTCGGAGAGGGTGGAGAGGAGGATCTGATGGTTCACAGTATCGAAGGCAGCCGATAGGTCTAGAAGGATGAGAGCAGAGGAGAGAGAGTTAGCTTTAGCAGTGCGGAGGGCCTCCGTGATACAGAGAAGAGCAGTCTCATTTGAATGACTAGTCTTGAAACCTGACTGATTTGGATCAAGAAGGTCATTCTGAGAGAGATAGCGGGAGAGCTGGCCAGGGACGGCACGTTCAAGAGTTTTGGAGAGAAAAGAAAGAAGGGATACTGGTCTGTAGTTGTTGACATCGGAGGGATCGAGTGTAGGTTTTTTCAGAAGGGGTGCAACTCTCGCTCTCTTGAAGACGGAAGGGACGTAGCCAGCGGTCAGGGATGAGTTGATGAGCGAGGTGAGGTAAGGGAGAAGGTCTCCGGAAATGGTCTGGAGAAGAGAGGAGGGACTAGGGTCAAGCGGGCAGTTTGTTGGGCGGCCGGCCGTCACAAGACGTGAGATTTCATCTGGAGAGAGAGGGGAGAAAGAGGTCAGAGCACAGGGTAGGGCAGTGTGAGCAGAACCAGCGGTGTCATTTGACTTAGCAAACGAGGATCGGATGTCGTCGACCTTCTTTTCAAAATGGTTGACGAAGTCATCTGCAGAGAGGGGGGAGGGGGGGGAGGATTCAGGAGGGAGGAGAAGGTGGCAAAGAGCTTCCTAGGGTTAGAGGCAGATGCTTGGACTTTAGAGTGGTAGAAAGTGGCTTTAGCAGCAGAGACAGAAGAGGAAAATGTAGAGAGGAGGGAGTGAAAGGATGCCAGGTCCGCAGGGAGGCGAGTTTTCCTCCATTTCCGCTCGGCTGCCCGGAGCCCTGTTCTGTGAGCTCGCAATGAGTCGTCGAGCCACGGAGCGGGAGGGGAGGACCGAGCCGGCCTGGAGGATAGGGGACAGAGAGAATCAAGGGATGCAGAAAGGGAGGAGAGGAGGGTTGAGGAGGCAGAATCAGGAGATAGGTTGGAGAAGGTTTGAGCAGAGGGAAGAGATGATAGGATGGAAGAGGAGAGAGTAGCGGGGGAGAGAGCGAAGATTGGGACGGCGCGATACCATCCGAGTAGGGGCAGTGTAGGAAGTGTTGGATGAGAGCAAGAGGGAAAAGGATACAAGGTAGTGGTCGGAGACTTGGAGGGGAGTTGCAGTGAGGTTAGTGGAAGAACAGCATCTAGTAAAGATGAGGTCGAGCGTATTGCCTGCCTTGTGAGTAGAGGGGGAAGGTGAGAGGGTGAGGTCAAAAGAGGAGAGGAGTGGAAAGAAGGAGGCAGAGAGGAATGAGTCAAAGGTAGACGTGGGGAGGTTAAAGTCGCCCAGAACTGTGAGAGGTGAGCCATCCTCAGGAAAGGAGCTTATCAAGGCATCAAGCTCATTGATGAACTCTCCGAGGGAACCTGGAGGGCGATAAATGATAAGGATGTTAAGCTTGAAAGGGCTGGTAACTGTGACAGCATGGAATTCAAAGGAGGCGATAGACAGATGGGTAAGGGGAGAAAGAGAGAATGACCACTTGGGAGAGATGAGGATCCCGGTGCCACCACCCCGCTGACCAGAAGCTCTCGGGGTGTGCGAGAACACGTGGGCGGACGAAGAGAGAGCAGTAGGAGTAGCAGTGTTATCTGTGGTGATCCATGTTTCCGTCAGTGCCAAGAAGTCGAGGGACTGGAGGGAGGCATAGGCTGAGATGAACTCTGCCTTGTTGGCCGCAGATCGGCAGTTCCAGAGGCTACCGGAGACCTGGAACTCCACGTGGGTCGTGCGCGCTGGGACCACCAGATTAGAGTGGCCGCGGCCACGCGGTGTGGAGCGTTTGTATGGTCTGTGCAGAGAGGAGAGAACAGGGATAGACAGACACATAGTTGACAGGCTACAGAAGAGGCTACGCTAATGCAAAGGAGATTGGAATGACAAATGGACTACACGTCTCGAATGTTCAGAAAGTTAAGCTTACGTAGCAGGAATCTTATTGACTAAAATAATTCAAATGATACAGTACTGCTGAAGTAGGCTAGCTGGCAGTGGCTGCGTTGTTGTTGTTCTATCTCTCTATAGTGCTGTTTCTTGTATTATGGTCTCTTGTTTCTTTAGAGCAGTGGTCACCAAACTACGGCCCACGGGCCGGATACGGCCCGTCAGCACATTTGGCCCGGCCCTCTGAACAATACCAGAGACGCTATCAAATTTTTTTCCTATTTGGCCTCCAGAAAAAAAAAAAAATCCTAGGCCCAGCCCTGTCAAAGAGAGAACGGAATAATGGCGAAAAGGTTAGTAAGAGAAAAATTGATTCAGAATGCAGGGTATTTAACCTGCAGTGGACAAACAATTTTTTTTTTGTTCAATGCAAAGAAAAGGCTGTTTGTCTCATCTGTCAAGAGACGGTGGCGGTATTCAAAGAATACAATCTTCGCCGACACTATGAATCCCGTCACAAAGACAAGTACGATAGCTTGCAAGGCCAAATACGAGCAGACAAACTCTCAAAGCTAAAAAGTGGACTACTATCTCAGCAGAATACATTTGTACGCCAAGCTCTGCTGAACCAGGCATCCGTTCGGGCCAGCTTTCGGGTTGCTAAACTGATAGCAAGAAGCGGTAAGCCTTTCACTGACGGAGAGTTTGTTAAGAAATGACATGACACAACACAAATACATGATTAAGAAAGCCCCTAAGACAACATGACACAACACAAATACATGTTTAAGAAAGCCCCTAAGACAACATGACACAACATAAATACATGTTTAAGAAAGCCCCTAAGACAACATGACACAACACAAATACATGATTAAGAAAGCCCCTAAGACAACATGACACAACACAAATACATGATTAAGAAAGCCCCTAAAACAACATGACACAACACAAATACATGATTAAGAAAGCCCCTAAAACAATATGACACAACACAAATAGTAAGATCACGCCACTAGCAACACCAAGGTCGTGGGTTCAGTTAGTAAGATCACGTCCCTAGCAACACCAAGGTCGTGGGTTCAGTTAGTAAGACCACGTCACTAGCAACACCAAGGTCGTGGGTTCAGTTAGTAAGATCACGTCCCTAGCAACACCAAGGTCGTGGGTTCAGTTAGTAAGATCACGTTTACTAGCAACACCAAGGTCGTGGGTTCAGTTAGTAAGACCACGTCACTAGCAACACCAAGGTCGTGGGTTCAGTTAGTAAGACCACGTCACTAGCAACACCAAGGTCGTGGGTTCAGTTCCTGCAGGGTTCACATACTAAAAATGACAATGGTAAGGGTAATTTGGTGGTATAAATAGTATGACCATAATCGATAGGGTAGCAGGTAGCCTAGCCGTTAGATCATTGGGCCTGTAACAGGGCGGCAGGGTAGCCTAGTGGTTAGAGCGTTGGACTAGTAACCGGAAGGTTGCAAGTTCAAATCCCTGAGCTGACAATGTACAAATCTGTCGTTCTGCCCCTGAACAGGCAGTTAACCCACTGTTCCTAGGCCGTCATTGAAAATAAGAATTTGTTCTTAACTGACTTGCCTAGTCAAATAAAGGTAAAAAAAAAAAATAAATAACCAAACGGTCGCTAGCTGGAATCGCTAACTGCTCCATTAATATTAAATATGAAGAAAACACTCCTCTTCTTTCCCGAACAGCAAAGTCTGGAGCAGATTGATGAGGTGGCGGCTCTGATAGCAGCCACGGTACACGACGTGGATCACCCGGGACGCACCAACAGCTTCCTGTGTAACGCAGGAAGTGAGCTGGCCATCTTGTACAACGACACGGCCGTGCTAGAGAGCCACCACGCTGCCCTTGCCTTCCAGATCACCACACGGGACGACAAGTGTAACGTCTTCAAGAACATGGAGAGGTACGGCTGTCTGTGGGTTTTCTGGGAGGCTGTTTGGTCTGTCTGTCTGTCTGTCTGTCCGTGTGTGTGAGAGAGACAGTGAGGCAGGGCAGTCATGTGATTTGAGTCCCAGAGCAGTGTGTCTCATGCAATGCTCTCCCTCGGATGGGGGAAGGTACACAATCACTCCATTCATTCCTCTCCTCTGTCACTACAGTCAGGAGGCTAGAACTGTCCAGAGGGGCTTTCAGCACATTTATTTACCAATGCTTTTTGTGTGAACGTGTCTCTCTCTGTGTTCTTCTCCCCCCCCTTTCCTCTCTCTCCTACACTGCTTCTTTCTCTCTCTCTCTCTCTGTCTGTCTCTCCCTCCCGATGTCTCTCTCTCTCTCTCTCTTTCTCCTCCCCCTCTCTTTCTCTCCTCTCCTCCCTCTCGCTGCCTCTCTCTCTGTTCTTCTCTCTTTCCCCCCCTCCCCCTCTCCCTCCCTCTCACTGTCTCTTCTCTCTTTCTCTCTCCCCCCTCTCTCTCTCCTCCCCTCCCTTCTCGCTGTCTCTCTCTCTCTCTCTCTGTCTCTCTCTCTCCTCCCTCCCCCTCTCCTCCCTCCCGATGTCTCTCTCTCTCTCTCTCTCTGTTCTTCTCTCTCTCTCTGTCCTCTCTCTCTCTCTCTCTCTTTCTCCTCCCCCTCTCTTTCTCTCCTCTCCTTCCTCTCGCTGCCTCTCTCTCTGTTCTTCTCTCTTTCTCCCCCCCCTCCCCCTCTCCTCCCTCTCACTGTCTCTTTTCTCTCTCTTTCTCCCCCCCCCCCTCTCTCTCCTCCCCTCCCTTCTCGCTGTCTCTCTCGCTCTCTCTCTCTCTGTAGGAATGAGTACCGTACCCTGCGTCAGGCCATCATAGACATGGTGCTCGCCACAGAGATGACAAAACACTTTGAGCACGTCAACAAGTTCGTCAACAGCATCAACAAGCCGCTGGCCGCGCTGGAGGAGAACGGGGTGAGATGAAGGACAGAACAAGAAAAGAGAAAAGAGGGGATGAAAAAGAACACTAAAAGTCCAGGTTAGATAGGTTCTGTGGTTAAACATGAAGGCAGCAGGAACCTGTTCATGGCTTAGATCAGAGTATTGCAGCCAATACAGTATGTGTAGCTGTGTCCAGTCATGGAACAATCTAGAAAATACAATCAGTCTGTTTTTAGATATCATTCTGCATCACGCTTAACTCTAAAAACAGCCGACAGTTAGCTAACAGCATGCAGGTTAGAAAGAGGAGAAGAGTTGAAGGGAGTCATTGTGTGGCCTAACGTAGCCTTATAACGTAGCCTAGCCTAGCCTTCCAGTGGAGCCTTCCGGCTAAAAGTTAGCCAACTGTGATGTAGGTTGAAGGGAGTTAGTGTAGCCTGCTGTCCTAGCTTCCTAATGTAGCCTTCCATGCACTTTAGCCTGCTAGCATAGCATAGCCTAGCCTCCTAGTGTAGCCTGCTTGCATATCATAGGCTAGCGTAGCCTCCTGGCCTAGCTTCCTAATGTAGCCGTCCATGCACTTTAGCCTGCTAGCATAACATAACCTAGCCTCCTAGTGTAGCCTGCTAGCATATTATAGGCTAGCCTCCTAGTGTAGCCTGCTAGCATATCATAGGCTAGTGTAGCCTCCTGGCCTAGCCTCGTAGTTTCGCCTGCTAGCGTAGCCTAGCCTAGAGTAGCCACCTGGCCACAGACAGATTAGCATGGAGAGAGAATCTTACGGTCTGGTTCCATCTTTCTCATGATGGTGTGGAATGCACAGCACAGCCATTCTACTCTCTCACACAGGCCCTTTTAAGGAATATCATAGGAGGTAATTCTGCAATCTAACTAGTTAGCAATCAAACTATAACTCTGACTAACACAGTTAGCAATCAAACTACAGTACCAATCAAAAGTGTGGACACACCTACTCATTCAAGGGTTTTTCTTTATTTTTACTGTTTTCTACATTGTAGAATAATAGTGAAGACATACCGGTAAACTATGAAATAACACATATGGAATCATGTAATAACCAAAAAAGGGATTAACAAATCAAAATATATTTGAGATTCTTCAATGTAGCCAACCTTTGCTTTGATGACATCTTTGCACACTCTTAGCATGATTTCACAGTGCCATCCATTTTGTGACCAAAGCCTCATATACTACCCTGCAACCTGTATGCTCTCGTTGGCTGGCCCTCGCTTCATATTCGTCGCCAAACACACTGGCTCCAGGTCATCTATAAGTCTCTGCTAGGTAAAGCCCCGCCTTACCTCAGTTCACTGGTCACCATAGCAACACCCACCCGTAGCAAGCGCTCCAGCAGGTATATCTCACTGGTCATCCCCAAAGCCATCACTTCCTTTGGCCACCTTTCCTTCCAGTTCTCTGCTGCCAATGACTGGAACAAATTGCAAAAATCATTGAAGCTGGAGTCTTATATCTCCCTCTCTAACTTTAAGCATCAGCTGTCAGAGCAGCTTACCGATCACTGTACCTGTACATAGCTCATCTGTAAATAGCACACCCGACTACCTCATCCCCATATTATTCCTTACCCTCTTGCTCTTTTGCACCCTACTTGCACATCATCATCTGCACATCCATCACTCCAGTGTTAATGCTAAATTGTAATTATTTTGCCTCTATGGCCTATTTATAGCCTACCTCCCTACTCTTCTACATTTGCACACACTGTATATAGATTTTTCTTTTGTGTTATTGACTATACGTTTGTTTATGTGTAACTCTGTGTTTGTTTGTGTCGAACTGCTTTGCTTTATCTTGGCCAGGTCGCAGTTGTAAATGAGAACTTGTTCTCAACTGGCCTACCAGGTTAGATAAAGGTGAAAATACATATATTCTCTCAACCAGCTTCACCTGGAATGCTTTACCAATAGTCTTGAAGGAGTTCCCACATATGCTGGGCATTTGTTGGCTGCTTTTCCTTAACTCTGCGGTCCAACTCGTCCCAAACCATCTCAATTGGGTTGAGGTTGGGTGATTGTGGAGGCCAGGTCATCTGATGCAGCACTCCATCACTCTCCTTCTTGGTCAAATTGGGTCATTGTCCTGTTGAAAAACAAATGATAGTCCCACAAAGCGCAAACCAGATGGGATGGCGTATCCCTGCAGAATGCTGTGGTAGCCATGCTGGTTAAGTGTGCCTTGAATTCTAAATTAATTACAGACAGTGTCACCAGCAAAGAACCATCACACCACCTCCTCCTCCGTGCTTCACAGTGGGAACCACACAGTGGGAACCATCACACCACCTCCTCCTCCATGCTTCACAGTGGGAACCATCACACCTCCTCCTCCTCCATGCTTCACAGTGGGAACCACACAGTGGGAACCATCACACCTCCTCCTCCTCCGTTCTTCACAGTGGGAACCATCACACCTCCTCCTCCTCCATGCTTCACAGTGGGAACCACACATGCGGAGATCTTCCGTTCACCTACTCTGTGTCTCACAAATACACAACGGTTGGAAACAAAAATATCAAATCAGTCTCCTCTGAACAGTTGATTTTGAGATGTGTCTGTTACTTGAACTATGTGAAGAATTTATTTGGGCTGCAATCTGAGGTGCAGTTAACTCTCAAAAACGTATCCTCTGTAGCAGAGGTAACTCTGGGTCTTCCTTTCCTGTGGCGGTCCTCACGAGAGCCAGTTTCATCATAACGCTTGATGGTTTTTGCGACTGCACTTGAAGAAACCTTCAAAGTTCTTGACATTTTTCCGGATTGACTGACCTTCATGTCTTAAAGTAATGATGGACTGTTGTTTCTCTTTGCTTATTTGAGATGTTCTTGCCATAAATGGACTTAAGGCTATCTTCTGTATACCACCCCTACCGTCCAGGGCGGTCATGGTCCAGGGTGGTCAGGGTCCAGGGCGGTCAGAGTCCAGGGCGGTCAGGGTCCAGAGCGGTCAGGGTCCAGAGCGGTCAGGGTCCAGGGCGGTCAGGGTCCAGGGCGGTCAGGGTCCAGGGCGGTCAGGATCCAGGGCGGTCAGGGTCCAGGGCGGTCAGGGTCCAGGGCAGTCAGGGTCCAGGGCGGTCATGGTCCAGGGCGGTCATGGTGACTTCCTCATGAAGCTGGTTGAGAGAATGCCAAGAGTGTGCAAAGCTGTCATCAAGGCAAAGGGGGGCTACTTTGAAGAATCTCAAATATAAAATATATTTTGATTTGTTTAACGCTTTTTGGTTACTACATGATTCAAACTAAAACGCCGTCTAACACAGCAACCAAACTAACTCTAACACAGCAACCAAACTAACTCTGTCTAAAACAGCAACCAAACTAACTCTGTCTAACACAGCAACCAAACTAACTGTCTAACATAGTTAGCAATCAAACTAAAATCATGTGTGTGCTCTAGTGCTGATGGTGTGTGTGTGTGTGTGTGTGTGTGTGTGTGTGTGTCCGTGTGTCCGTGTGTGTGTGTCCGTGTGTGTGTCCGTGTCCCCTCTCCTTAGGGAATCGGCGACGAGGAGTCTGTCAAAGGCATCCTAACGTCCCCAGACAACCGGATCCTTGTCAAGCGCATGCTGATCAAGTGTGCCGACATCTCCAATCCGTGCCGACCGCTGGAGCTGTGCATAGAATGGGCCGGGCGCATCTCAGAGGAATACTTTGCACAGGTACAGGACAGTGGTGAGAGGAGAGAGACGTGATGCTGCGGTGTGGAACACTAATAGATACAGTAGAACAGAGGACCTTTGGGGATTCAGCAGTTAGCTGATGTGGAATGTGAAACACACAGCATACTGGAGCAGCATTCATGGATTGTTTTGATTAGATGTACTGTACCAATCAGGAAATATTGGTACACACTCAGTAAAGACACTGCGTGTGTGTGTGTGTGTGTGTGTGTGTCTGTCTGTCTGTGTGCGTGCGTGCGTGCATCTGTGTGCGTGCGTGCGTGTGTGTGTGTGTGTCTGTGTGCGTACGCGCGCGTGTGTGTTTCAGACTGACGAGGAGAAGAGGCAGAGTCTACCGGTGGTCATGCCTGTGTTTGACAGGAACACCTGCAGCATTCCTAAGTCCCAGATCTCCTTCATAGACTACTTCATCACAGACATGTTCGACGCCTGGGATGGTAAGGACTTACGTTAGCTACCTGATCTAAGGCTTCAGCTCAGCGGGCTAACAGTGTTTCGATGCTTGGGATGGTAATGACTGTTAACCCTATCTGCTCCATATAACAGAGGACTTGGTGACTTGTTAGATCCCTGAATCTAATGTCTAAGATTCAGCTCAGCTCCCTGAATCTAATGTCTAAGCTTCAGCTCAGCAGCTCCCTGAATCTAATGTCTAAGCTTCAGCTCAGCAACTCCCTGAATCTAATGTCTAAGCTTCAGCTCAGATCCCTGAATCTAATGTCTAAGATTCAGCTCAGCAACTGAATCTAATGTCTAAGATTCAGCTCAGCAGCTCCCTGAATCTAATGTCTAAGATTCAGCTCAGCTCCCTGAATCTAATGTCTAAGATTCAGCTCAGCAACTGAATCTAATGTCTAAGCTTCAGCTCAGCAGATCCCTGAATCTAATGTCTAAGCTTCAGCTCAGCAGCTCCCTGAATCTAATGTCTAAGCTTCAGCTCAGCAGCTCCCTGAATCTAATGTCTAAGCTTCAGATGAGCAACTGAATCTAATGTCTAAGATTCAGCTCAGCAGATCCCTGAATCTAATGTCTAAGCTTCAGCTATGTAGCTCTACTCAACTTGCTATGTAGCTCTACTCAACTTGCTATGTAGCTCTACTCAACTTGCTATGTAGCTCTACTCAACTTGCTATGTAACTCTACAGCATAGCTACATAGTCTAAAGTACAGCTACGTAGTCTATAGTGCAGCTACGTGGTCTATAGTACAGCTACAGTATAGCTACATAGTCTACAGTATAACTACATAGTCTACAGTATAGCTACATAGTCTACAGTACAGCTACATAGTCTACAGTATAACTACTTAGTCTATAGTATAACTACATAGTCTATAGTACAGCTACGTAGTCTATAGTACAGCTACGTAGTCTATAGTACAGCTACGTAGTCTATAGTGCAGCTACGTAGTCTATAGTACAGCTACAGTATGGCTACATAGTCTACAGTATAGCTACATAGTCTACAGTACAGCTACATAGTCTACACTATAACTACATAGTCTATAGTACAGCTACATAGACTACAGTATAGCTACAGTATAGCTACATAGTCTGCAGTATAGCTACATAGTCTGCAGTATAGCTACATAGTCTACAGTATAGCTACAGTATAGCTACATAGTCTGCAGTATAGCTACATAGTCTATAGTACAGCTACGTAGTCTATAGTATAGCTACAGTATAGCTACATAGTCTACAGTATAGCTACAGTATAGCTACATAGTCTGCAGTATAGCTACATAGTCTACAGTATAACTACATAGTCTACAGTACAGCTACAGTATGGCTACATAGTCTACAGTATAGCTACATAGTCTACAGTATAGCTACATAGTCTACAGTATAACTACATAGTCTACAGTATAGCTACATAGTCTACAGTATAACTACAGTATAGCTACATAGTCTACAGTATAACTACAGTATAGCTACATAGTCTACAGTATAGCTACATAGTCTACAGTATAGCTACATAGTCTACAGTATAGCTACATAGTCTACAGTATAGCTACATAGTCTACAATATAGCTACATAGTCTACAGTATAGCTACATAGTCTAAAGTATAGCTACATAGTCTACAGTATAGCTACATAGTCTACAGTATAGCTACATAGTCTACAGTATAGCTACATAGTCTACAATATAGCTACATAGTCTAGAGTATAACTACATAGTCTACAGTATAGCTACATAGTCTACAGTATGGCTACATAGTCTACAGTATAGCTACATAGTCTACAGTACAGTACAATATAACTACATAGTCTCCTGTTTAGTCCACAACAGGCCCACACATCTGTTGGCCTATAGACTGTCACAGTACAGTATAACTACATAGTCTCCTGTTTAGTCCACAACAGACCCACACATCTGTTGGCCTATAGACTATCACAGTACAGTATAACTACATAGTCTCCTGTTTAGTCCACAACAGGCCCACACATCTGTTGGCCTATAGACTATCACAGTACAGTATAACTACATAGTCTCCTGTTTAGTCCACAACAGGCCCACACATCTGTTGGCCTATAGACTATCACAGTACAGTATAACTACATAGTCTCCTGTTTAGTCCACAACAGGCCCACACATCTGTTGGCCTATAGACTGTCACAGTACAGTATAACTACATAGTCTCCTGTTTAGTCCACAACAGACCCACACATCTGTTGGCCTATAGACTATCACAGTACAGTATAACTACATAGTCTCCTGTTTATTCCACAACAGGCCCACACATCTGTTGGCCTATAGGCTATCACAGTACAGTATAACTACATAGTCTCCTGTTTAGTCCACAACAGACCCACACATCTGTTGGCCTATAGGCTATCACAGTACAATATAACTACATAGTCTCCTGTTTAGTCCACAACAGGCCCACACATCTGTTGGCCTATAGGCTATCACAGTACAGTATAACTACATAGTCTCCTGTTTAGTCCACAACAGGCCCACACATCTGTTGGCCTATAGACTATCACAGTACAGTATAACTACATAGTCTCCTGTTTAGTCCACAACAGACCCACACATCTGTTGGCCTATAGGCTATCACAGTACAATATAACTACATAGTCTCCTGTTTAGTCCACAACAGACCCACACATCTGTTGGCCTATAGACTATCACAGTACAGTATAACTACATAGTCTCCTGTTTAGTCCACAACAGACCCACACATCTGTTGGCCTATAGGCTATCACAGTACAATATAACTACATAGTCTCCTGTTTAGTCCACAACAGACCCACACATCTGTTGGCCTATAGGCTATCACAGTACAATATAACTACATAGTCTCCTGTTTAGTCCACAACAGACCCACACATCTGTTGGCCTATAGACTATCACAGTACAGTATAACTACATAGTCTCCTGTTTAGTCCACAACAGACCCACACATCTGTTGGCCTATAGACTATCACAGTACAGTATAACTACATAGTCTCCTGTTTAGTCCACAACAGACCCACACATCTGTTGGCCTATAGACTATCACAGTACAGTATAACTACATAGTCTCCTGTTTAGTCCACAACAGACCCACACATCTGTTGGCCTATAGGCTATCACAGTACAGTATAACTACATAGTCTCCTGTTTAGTCCACAACAGACCCACACATCTGTTGGCCTATAGACTATCACAGTACAGTATAACTACATAGTCTCCTGTTTAATCCACAACAGACCCACACATCTGTTGGCCTATAGACTATCACAGCACAGTATAACTACATAGTCTCCTGTTTAGTCCACAACAGACCCACACATCTGTTGGCCTATAGACTATCACAGTACAGTATAACTACATAGTCTCCTGTTTAGTCCACAACAGACCCACACATCTGTTGGCCTATAGGCTATCACAGTACAATATAACTACATAGTCTCCTGTTTAGTCCACAACAGACCCACACATCTGTTGGCCTATAGGCTATCACAGTACAGTATAACTACATAGTCTCCTGTTTAGTCCACAACAGACCCACACATCTGTTGGCCTATAGACTATCACAGTACAGTATAACTACATAGTCTCCTGTTTAGTCCACAACAGACCCACACATCTGTTGGCCTATAGACTATCACAGTACAGTATAACTACATAGTCTCCTGTTTAGTCCACAACAGACCCACACATCTGTTGGCCTATAGACTATCACAGTACAGTATAACTACATAGTCTCCTGTTTAGTCCACAACAGACCCACACATCTGTTGGCCTATAGACTATCACAGTACAGTATAACTACATAGTCTCCTGTTTAGTCCACAACAGACCCACACATCTGTTGGCCTATAGACTGTCACAGTACAGTATAACTACATAGTCTCCTGTTTAGTCCACAACAGACCCACACATCTGTTGGCCTATAGGCTATCACAGTACAGTATAACTACATAGTCTCCTGTTTAGTCCACAACAGACCCACACATCTGTTGGCCTATAGACTATCACAGTACAGTATAACTACATAGTCTCCTGTTTAGTCCACAACAGACCCACACATCTGTTGGCCTATAGACTGTCACAGTACAGTATAACTACATAGTCTCCTGTTTAGTCCACAACAGACCCACACATCTGTTGGCCTATAGACTATCACAGTACAGTATAACTACATAGTCTCCTGTTTAGTCCACAACAGACCCACACATCTGTTGGCCTATAGACTATCACAGTACAGTATAACTACATAGTCTCCTGTTTAGTCCACAACAGACCCACACATCTGTTGGCCTATAGGCTATCACAGTACAGTATAACTACATAGTCTCCTGTTTAGTCCACAACAGACCCACACATCTGTTGGCCTATAGACTATCACAGTACAGTATAACTACATAGTCTCCTGTTTAGTCCACAACAGACCCACACATCTGTTGGCCTATAGACTATCACAGTACAGTATAACTACATAGTCTCCTGTTTAGTCCACAACAGACCCACACATCTGTTGGCCTATAGACTATCACAGTACAGTATAACTACATAGTCTCCTGTTTAGTCCACAACAGACCCACACATCTGTTGGCCTATAGACTATCACAGTACAGTATAACTACATAGTCTCCTGTTTAGTCCACAACAGGCCCACACATCTGTTGGCCTATAGACTATCACAGTACAGTATAACTACATAGTCTCCTGTTTAGTCCACAACAGACCCACACATCTGTTGGCCTATAGACTATCACAGTACAGTATAACTACATAGTCTCCTGTTTAGTCCACAACAGACCCACACATCTGTTGGCCTATAGACTGTCACAGTACAGTATAACTACATAGTCTCCTGTTTAGTCCACAACAGACCCACA
Organism: Oncorhynchus nerka; assembly: GCF_034236695.1. Lineage (NCBI taxonomy): Eukaryota > Metazoa > Chordata > Actinopteri > Salmoniformes > Salmonidae > Oncorhynchus > Oncorhynchus nerka. The sequence goes on from NC_088422.1 coordinate 98,155,212, forward strand.
CATCTGTTGGCCTATAGACTATCACAGTACAGTATAACTACATAGTCTCCTGTTTAGTCCACAACAGACCCACACATCTGTTGGCCTATAGACTGTCACAGTACAGTATAACTACATAGTCTCCTGTTTAGTCCACAACAGACCCACACATCTGTTGGCCTATAGACTATCACAGTACAGTATAACTACATAGTCTCCTGTTTAGTCCACAACAGACCCACACATCTGTTGGCCTATAGACTATCACAGTACAGTATAACTACATAGTCTCCTGTTTAGTCCACAACAGACCCACACATCTGTTGGCCTATAGACTATCACAGTACAGTATAACTACATAGTCTCCTGTTTAGTCCACAACAGACCCACACATCTGTTGGCCTATAGACTATCACAGTACAGTATAACTACATAGTCTCCTGTTTAGTCCACAACAGACCCACACATCTGTTGGCCTATAGACTGTCACAGTACAGTATAACTACATAGTCTCCTGTTTAGTCCACAACAGACCCACACATCTGTTGGCCTATAGACTATCACAGTACAGTATAACTACATAGTCTCCTGTTTAGTCCACAACAGACCCACACATCTGTTGGCCTATAGACTGTCACAGTACAGTATAACTACATAGTCTCCTGTTTAGTCCACAACAGACCCACACATCTGTTGGCCTATAGACTATCACAGTACAGTATAACTACATAGTCTCCTGTTTAGTCCACAACAGACCCACACATCTGTTGGCCTATAGACTGTCACAGTACAGTATAACTACATAGTCTCCTGTTTAGTCCACAACAGGCCCACACATCTGTTGGCCTATAGACTATCACAGTACAGTATAACTACATAGTCTCCTGTTTAGTCCACAACAGACCCACACATCTGTTGGCCTATAGACTATCACAGTACAGTATAACTACATAGTCTCCTGTTTAGTCCACAACAGACCCACACATCTGTTGGCCTATAGACTATCACAGTACAGTATAACTACATAGTCTCCTGTTTAGTCCACAGACCCACACATCTGTTGGCCTATAGACTATCACAGTACAGTATAACTACATAGTCTCCTGTTTAGTATAACTACATAGTCTCCTGTTTAGTCCACAACAGACCCACACATCTGTTGGCCTATAGACTATCACAGTACAGTATAACTACATAGTCTCCTGTTTAGTCCACAACAGACCCACACATCTGTTGGCCTATAGACTATCACAGTACAGTATAACTACATAGTCTCCTGTTTAGTCCACAACAGACCCACACATCTGTTGGCCTATAGACTATCACAGTACAGTATAACTACATAGTCTCCTGTTTAGTCCACAACAGACCCACACATCTGTTGGCCTATAGACTATCACAGTACAGTATAACTACATAGTCTCCTGTTTAGTCCACAACAGACCCACACATCTGTTGGCCTATAGACTATCACAGTACAGTATAACTACATAGTCTCCTGTTTAGTCCACAACAGACCCACACATCTGTTGGCCTATAGACTATCACAGTACAGTATAACTACATAGTCTCCTGTTTAGTCCACAACAGACCCACACATCTGTTGGCCTATAGACTGTCACAGTACAGTATAACTACATAGTCTCCTGTTTAGTCCACAACAGACCCACACATCTGTTGGCCTATAGACTGTCACAGTACAGTATAACTACATAGTCTCCTGTTTAGTCCACAACAGACCCACACATCTGTTGGCCTATAGACTATCACAGTACAGTATAACTACATAGTCTCCTGTTTAGTCCACAACAGACCCACACATCTGTTGGCCTATAGACTGTCACAGTACAGTATAACTACATAGTCTCCTGTTTAGTCCACAACAGACCCACACATCTGTTGGCCTATAGACTGTCACAGTACAGTATAACTACATAGTCTCCTGTTTAGTCCACAACAGACCCACACATCTGTTGGCCTATAGACTATCACAGTACAGTATAACTACATAGTCTCCTGTTTAGTCCACAACAGACCCACACATCTGTTGGCCTATAGACTGTCACAGTACAGTATAACTACATAGTCTCCTGTTTAGTCCACAACAGGCCCACACATCTGTTGGCCTATAGACTGTCACAGTACAGTATAACTACATAGTCTCCTGTTTAGTCCACAACAGACCCACACATCTGTTGGCCTATAGACTGTCACAGTACAGTATAACTACATAGTCTCCTGTTTAGTCCACAACAGACCCACACATCTGTTGGCCTATAGGCTATCACAGTACAGTATAACTACATAGTCTCCTGTTTAGTCCACAACAGGCCCACACATCTGTTGGCCTATAGACTGTCACAGTACAGTATAACTACATAGTCTCCTGTTTAGTCCACAACAGGCCCACACATCTGTTGGCCTATAGACTATCACAGTACAGTATAACTACATAGTCTCCTGTTTAGTCCACAACAGACCCACACATCTGTTGGCCTATAGACTATCACAGTACAGTATAACTACATAGTCTCCTGTTTAGTCCACAACAGACCCACACATCTGTTGGCCTATAGGCTATCACAGTACAGTATAACTACATAGTCTCCTGTTTAGTCCACAACAGACCCACACATCTGTTGGCCTATAGACTATCACAGTACAGTATAACTACATAGTCTCCTGTTTAGTCCACAACAGACCCACACATCTGTTGGCCTATAGACTATCACAGTACAGTATAACTACATAGTCTCCTGTTTAGTCCACAACAGACCCACACATCTGTTGGCCTATAGACTATCACAGTACAGTATAACTACATAGTCTCCTGTTTAGTCCACAACAGACCCACACATCTGTTGGCCTATAGACTATCACAGTACAGTATAACTACATAGTCTCCTGTTTAGTCCACAACAGACCCACACATCTGTTGGCCTATAGACTATCACAGTACAGTATAACTACATAGTCTCCTGTTTAGTCCACAACAGACCCACACATCTGTTGGCCTATAGACTATCACAGTACAGTATAACTACATAGTCTCCTGTTTAGTCCACAACAGACCCACACATCTGTTGGCCTATAGACTGTCACAGTACTGTTGGCAGTATAACTACATAGTCTCCTGTTTAGTCCACAACAGACCCACACATCTGTTGGCCTATAGACTATCACAGTACAGTATAACTACATAGTCTCCTGTTTAGTCCACAACAGACCCACACATCTGTTGGCCTATAGACTGTCACAGTACAGTATAACTACATAGTCTCCTGTTTAGTCCACAACAGACCCACACATCTGTTGGCCTATAGACTGTCACAGTACAGTATAACTACATAGTCTCCTGTTTAGTCCACAACAGACCCACACATCTGTTGGCCTATAGACTATCACAGTACAGTATAACTACATAGTCTCCTGTTTAGTCCACAACAGACCCACACATCTGTTGGCCTATAGACTATCACAGTACAGTATAACTACATAGTCTCCTGTTTAGTCCACAACAGACCCACACATCTGTTGGCCTATAGACTGTCACAGTACAGTATAACTACATAGTCTCCTGTTTAGTCCACAACAGACCCACACATCTGTTGGCCTATAGGCTATCACAGTACAGTATAACTACATAGTCTCCTGTTTAGTCCACAACAGACCCACACATCTGTTGGCCTATAGACTGTCACAGTACAGTATAACTACATAGTCTCCTGTTTAGTCCACAACAGGCCCACACATCTGTTGGCCTATAGACTGTCACAGTACAGTATAACTACATAGTCTCCTGTTTAGTCCACAACAGGCCCACACATCTGTTGGCCTATAGACTATCACAGTACAGTATAACTACATAGTATCCTGTTTAGTCCACAACAGACCCACACATCTGTTGGCCTATAGGCTATCACAGTACAGTATAACTACATAGTCTCCTGTTTAGTCCACAACAGACCCACACATCTGTTGGCCTATAGACTGTCACAGTACAGTATAACTACATAGTCTCCTGTTTAGTCCACAACAGACCCACACATCTGTTGGCCTATAGACTGTCACAGTACAGTATAACTACATAGTCTCCTGTTTAGTCCACAACAGACCCACACATCTGTTGGCCTATAGACTATCACAGTACAGTATAACTACATAGTCTCCTGTTTAGTCCACAACAGACCCACACATCTGTTGGCCTATAGACTATCACAGTACAGTATAACTACATAGTCTCCTGTTTAGTCCACAACAGACCCACACATCTGTTGGCCTATAGACTATCACAGTACAGTATAACTACATAGTCTCCTGTTTAGTCCACAACAGGCCCACACATCTGTTGGCCTATAGACTATCACAGTACAGTATAACTACATAGTCTCCTGTTTAGTCCACAACAGACCCACACATCTGTTGGCCTATAGACTATCACAGTACAGTATAACTACATAGTCTCCTGTTTAGTCCACAACAGACCCACACATCTGTTGGCCTATAGACTATCACAGTACAGTATAACTACATAGTCTCCTGTTTAGTCCACAACAGACCCACACATCTGTTGGCCTATAGACTATCACAGTACAGTATAACTACATAGTCTCCTGTTTAGTCTACAACAGACCCACACATCTGTTGGCCTATAGACTATCACAGTACAGTATAACTACATAGTCTCCTGTTTAGTCCACAACAGACCCACACATCTGTTGGCCTATAGACTATCACAGTACAGTATAACTACATAGTCTCCTGTTTAGTCCACAACAGGCCCACACATCTGTTGGCCTATAGACTATCACAGTACAGTATAACTACATAGTCTCCTGTTTAGTCCACAACAGGCCCACACATCTGTTGGCCTATAGACTATCACAGTACAGTATAACTACATAGTCTCCTGTTTAGTCCACAACAGACCCACACATCTGTTGGCCTATAGACTATCACAGTACAGTATAACTACATAGTCTCCTGTTTAGTCCACAACAGACCCACACATCTGTTGGCCTATAGACTATCACAGTACAGTATAACTACATAGTCTCCTGTTTAGTCCACAACAGACCCACACATCTGTTGGCCTATAGGCTGTCACAATCTTTCTGGATCATTATTTAATGCTGAATAACTTTACTCTTAAATCCGTTCTTCGCTCTGGATAAGAGCGTCTGCTAAATGACTTAAATGTAAATGTTAAATGTAGATACCTTCATGTGCTACCCTGTCTGTTTTGACCTTTTACATATTGGTCATTTATCAGACTGCTGTTCTCCCGAGCGACTTAGTCAGTACATCTGTACGGTACTGACTGTACAACCTCATTTTAATCCGTCCTAAATCAATAATTCAATGATCTTTTGTCCCCAGCGTTCGCAGACCTTCCCAACCTCATGCAGCACCTGGACAACAACTTCAAGTATTGGAAAGGCTTGGACGAGAGGAAGCTGCACAGCCTGCGTCCTCCCCCAGAGTAGGAGCACCCTGACTGGGGTCGACGCCAGGCCTCGGGCCCCTCCTTGGTTCCAGTCCGCCTGCGCCCCCCCCCCCCCCCCCCCAGAGTAGGAGCACCCTGACTGAGGTCGACGCCAGGCCTCTCCTTGGTTCCTGTCCGCCTGCGTCCTCCCCCAGAGTAGGAGCACCCTGACTGGGGTCGCCGCCAGGCCCCGGGCCCCTCCTTGGTTCCCGTCCGTCCAGGGGCCACCAAGCCTTCACTCTTCTGCTTCTGTAACACGCCATCAAGCGTCCACATGTCCGTCCAACAGAGACAACACACACGGACGGACGGACGGACTGCAGCAACACCAGGCTCTTGCTTCGTACATAAAACCTCGCTAGCTGAGGATGGATGATGGACAGACACACGGCGCCTCAGAGTCCTTATAAACTACCAGTGCCTGGTGGGCTTGTCTGTATGCTCCTACTGCTGCCAGGGAGGCTGTGTGAGGGACTGTTCTTCTCCCAGCCAACCTGGTGATGGACGTACCATCCCCTTATAGTACTCACACACGGGTTCCCCCTGCCTCTCTCTCTCTCTCTCTGTCTCTCTGTCAGTCAGAGGCCGGCTGATGTTACTCTCTCTGCAGACTGACTGCACTGTTGGTTAGAGCTACGGAGAAACACACAAACGAACTGAGCGTTGAGATGTTAGGTGGTTTCAAGTCTCAGGCACCTCCAATGAAAAACTGTTTGGGGGATCAGCTGATGGGACAGGTCACATTACACAGTTTTTCCTCCTAAATGGCACCCTATTCCCTATATAGTGCACTACTTTTAGGATAAAAGAGTCTATGGGGCTCTGGCCATAAGAAGTGCACTTTATATAGAGAATAGGGTTGCATTTGGGATGGCCAACAATGTCAAATCCACGTCAGACCGTACTACCCAGTGTGTGGTGGGCATTCCGACCGGATAAATCCCTATATCACCCCCCGGTGGCCACCGGGTCTAACTACACTCCACCTCCACCAGCTGCCACCATCACCCTTTACTATGTCTTCTAGCTGTATTTCCTTTGTTTCTTTGTCCTTCAGAAGCACCTCGTCCACTAGAGGACCTGTAGCGACGGGATGGGACACGAGGCCGTCCTAAACACACTAAAATTGTGTTCCATATACCACCCTATTCCCTTTATAGTGCACTACTGTTGACCAGAACAAATCATCAAATCAAATCAAATGTATTTATATAGCCCTTCGTACATCAGCTGATATCTCAAAGTGCTGTACAGAAACCCAGCCTAAAACCCCAAACAGCAAGCAATGCAGGTGTAGAAGCACGGTGGCTAGGAAAAACTCCCTAGAAAGGCCAAAACCTAGAGAGGAACCAGGCTATGTGGGGTGGCCAGTCCTCTTCTGGCTGTGCCAAGAGTAGTGCACTATTGCCGTATCGGCCCTGGTCAAATGTAGTGCACTATAAAGGGAATAGGGTGCCATTTTAGGACGCATCCAGAGACATACGTTTGTGCGGGGTGGGGGCGTGGTCACGGGTGTTCAGTGGGTGGAGCTAATTAACTGTCCTCAGGCCATTGGTGAAAGACACAAACATTCAGACATCTTGGTCATAGCTAGGTCATTATTACAGACAATTTGGTCTTTTTATTTTGTTTTAAATGTTCCATATTTTCTTTATAAAACAAAAAAAAATGAGTAACGTCAATTAATGAATTATCTGATGATGACGATGATGAAGAGATTAGAACAAAAATAAGAAAAGATGAAAGAAAGACAAGCCAAAGCTGAATAACATAATATTATATAACTCTCTGAGTCTTGTCGATGATGAGGAGGAATATTATCCATAAGAAAACATTAACGTTATAAACATTTTATTTTATTTTAGTACAGTATCAGTTTGAATGGACATCTTTGTATTGCACTGTAAAACAACAGTTGAATTGTCTATAACGTCTCAGTGATTTAGTCCATGGATGGGAATCGGGACATTTAACTTGTTGGAATAAGCTGTTGTTGTTGTTGTCTTATCACCTCTGCGAGTTTGTGTCACATTTCAGTTGAATACATTCAGTTGGATATGTGACTAGGTATCCCCGTTTCCATCGGCAACCCCACCTGTCTGTGGATTTCACAAACGCTGTTGACCGACAAAAGGAACTCACGGCATCCCGCTACAGCAGAAATCTGAGAACAAGAAAAACTATGTTTTGGACTGCAAAGATGATTTTTCTCACAGAAATGTTTGTATCAGGTTTATCCTACTGAAACAGACTGCCTTATTTTATACAATATTTCTACAGTACATTGTAGAGCTACAGTACATTGTAGAGCTACAGTACATTGTCCCAGCTACAGTACATCGTCCCAGCTACAGTACATTGTCCCAGCTACAGTACATCGTCCCAGCTACAGTACATTGTCCCAGCTACAGTACATCGTCCCAGCTACAGTACATCGACCCAACTACAGTACATTGTCCCAGCTACAGTACATCGACCCAACTACAGTACATTGTCCCAGCTACAGTACATCGTCCCAGCTACAGTACATCGTCAGAGCTACAGTACATCGTCCCAGCTACAGTACATCGTCCCAGCTACAGTACATTGTCCCAGCTACAGTACATCGTCCCAGCTACAGTACATCGTCCCAGCTACAGTACATCGTAGAGCTACAGTACATCATAGAGCTACAGTACATTGTAGAGCTACAGTACATTGTAGAGCTACAGTACATCGTAGAGCTACAGTACATCGTCCCAGCTACAGTACATTGTCCCAGCTACAGTACATTGTAGAGCTACAGTACATTGTAGAGCTACAGTACATTGTAGAGCTACAGTACATCGTAGAACTACAGTACATCGTCCCAGCTACAGTACATTGGCCCAGCTACAGTACAACGTAGAGCTACAGTACATCTTCCCAGCTACAGTACATCACCCCAGCTACAGTACATCGTAGAACTACAGTACATTGTCCCAGCTACAGTACATTGGCCCAGCTACAGTACAACGTAGAGCTACAGTACATCTTCCCAGCTACAGTACATCACCCCAGCTACAGTACATCGCCCCAGCTACAGTACATTGTCCCAGCTACAGTACATTGTCCCAGCTACAGTACATTGTCCCAGCTACAGTACATTGTAGAGCTACAGTACATCGTAGAGCTACAGTACATTGTCCCAGCTACAGTACATCGTAGAGCTACAGTACATCGTCCCAGCTACAGTACATCGTCCCAGCTACAGTACATCGTAGAGCTACAGAACATCGCCCCAGCTACAGTACATTGTAGAGCTACAGTGCATCGTCCCAGCTACAGTACATCATCCCAGCTACAGTACATCATAGAGCTACAGTACATTGTCCCAGCTACAGTACATCGTCCCAGCTACAGTGCATCGTAGAGCTACAGTACATCGTCCCAGCTACAGTACATCGTCCCAGCTACAGTGCATCATAGAGCTACAGTACATCGTCCCAGCTACAGTACATCGTCCCAGCTACAGTACATCGTCCCAGCTACAGTACATCGACCCAGCTACAGTACATCGTCCCAGCTACAGTACATCGTCCCAGCTACAGTACATCGTAGAGCTACAGTACATCGTCCCAGCTACAGTACATCGTCCCAGCTACAGTACATCGACCCAGCTACAGTACATCGTCCCAGCTACAGTACATCGTCCCAGCTACAGTACATCGTCCCAGCTACAGTACATCGTCCCAGCTACAGTACATCCCACTGTGCAATGGATAAGGACATATGGACGTTTTTTAATAACCCAGTCAGAAAACAAATGTATGTTCAAGTAAATGTCAATATTTTTATAGACTCTGAATTTTACACTGGAGTGACAGGAATAACAGAACAACTTATTAACTATCTGGGTTCACCTGCTGTGAAATGTTTTGTTGGGTTGATAGAGAAACATTTCAGTCCTGTAAACAGAGAAACTCTGTCTGTGTCCTAAATTGCACTCTATTCCCTATATGGTGCATCTCTGGGAGTAGGGTGCCAGCCCTGGTCTAAAGTAGTGCACTATGTAGGGAATAGGGTGCCCGCCCTGGTCTAAAGTAGTGCACTATATAGGGAATAGGGTGCCAGCCCTGGTCTAAAGTAGTGCACTATGTAGGGAATAGGGTGCCAGCCCTGGTCTAAAGTAGTGCACTATGTAGGGAATAGGGTGCCAGCCCTGGTCTAAAGTAGTGCACTATGTAGGGAATAGGGTGCCCGCCCTGGTCTAAAGTAGTGCACTATATAGGGAATAGGGTGCCAGCCCTGGTCTAAAGTAGTGCACTATGTAGGGAATAGGGTGCCAGCCCTGGTCTAAAGTAGTGCACTATGTAGGGAATAGGGTGCCAGCCCTGGTCTAAAGTAGTGCACTATATAGGGAATAGGGTGCCAGCCCTGGTCTAAAGTAGTGCACTATATAGGGAATAGGGTGTCATTTGGTACGCACTCTATATGATTATAATGATTAATTAAGGATGTGGATCACAGAATTGTCTATCACTGTCTTTTCCCCCTCTGTCTCCTAGAAACCAGCTTGCTTTGACTTGATGTTGACCAACGTCCTCCCATTATTGGCCATTTGTTCAAGATCCTTTGTGACACGCAGACAAGGGGTCACTTTACCCAGGGTGCTCTGCCCAGGGATGCTTTCAGATGAGGATACTAATATATGTTAAACAATGTTGCTTATTAAGATGATTTCCTATTTAAACAGTGTATATATATAAAATACCATAACACACAAAGCCAACGTCGGTTGATGATGATGTGTTTTATTATTAGTGATCGATGAGTAACTTAATAACTCCTTCAGGTTGAATTAAACACTCACATCAGGGAATGAGTTTGTTCCTTCTGATTCGAGTGAAACAAATTAGAAATGATTCAATGGAGAATAAAATAATGACAATGACTTCTGTTTGCACCATGTTTTCAGCTTTACTGGTACTTCTGGTCTGTCTCTCTGTCTATCTCTCTCGTCTTCTAGGCACTCTCTCGAGGTCTCTCTCTCTCCTCCTCTCTCTGTCTCTCTGTCTAGAAAAAAAAATGAAACAAATTAGAAATGATTCAATGGAGAATAAAATAATGACAATGACTTCTGTTTGCACCATGTTTTCAGTAACGAGACAATTTACTGGTCAGCGCTCACAATCTCTATCTCTCTCCTCTATCTCTCTCCTCTCACTCTCTCTATCTCTCTCTCTCTCTCTCTCTCTCTCTCTGTCTATCTCTCTCCTCCTCTCTCTCTCTCTCTCTGTCTATCTCTCTCTCTGTCTATCTCTCTCCTCCTCTCTCTCTCTGTCTATCTCTCTCTCCTCTCTCTGTCTCTCTATCTCTATCTCTCTCTCCTCTATCTCTGTCTATCTCTCTCTCTCTCTCTCTATATCTCTCTGTCTATCTATCTCTATCTACTGCTGGAGTCTCTATCTCTCTATCTCTATCTCTCTCTCTCTCTCTTCCTTCTATCTCTCTCTCTCTCTTCCTTCTATATCTCTCTCTCTCTCTTCCTTCTATCTCTCTCTCTATCTACTGCTGGAGTCTTTATCTCTCTATCTCTCTCTCTCTCTTCCTTCTATCTCTCTCTCTCTCTCTATCTCTCTCTCTCTCTTCCTTCTATCTCTCTCTCTCTCTTCCTTCTATCTCTCTCTATCTACTGCTGGAGTCTATCTCTCTATCTCTCTATCTATCTCTCTATCTCTCTCTCTTCCTTCTATCTCTCTCCATCTATCTGTCTCTCTCTCTATCTCTCTCTCTCTCTCTTCCTTCTATCTCTCGATCTATCTACTGCTGGAGTATACAGTACACAGTGTGTCAGTTTCTATAGTTGATATCATGTATATTGTGTCATGTATGTCTACTCTACTGTATGCTGACTCTCACTACCAACCCTACCCAGTTCTCTCTTCTGAGTTTAGTCCACCCTTTCAGCCTGGCCTCATAGACTAGACGTAACATAGTTAACACAAATGAGTATGACATGTTATATTTGGTATGGTTACATAAGACAGAAGGTTACTTAATTAAGACAAAAGGAAGGAAATTGGTCTGGGAGGATGGGGTGGTGTATAACGAGAACGTCTAGTAACATCACCGGTTCCGTGTTCTAATCAAATCACGGACAACTTGAGCATTTCAGCTAATTAGCAACTGTACAACTACTTACTACTTGTCAGCTACTTAGCATGTTAGCTAACCACAAACGCTAACCCACAAACGCTAATTCTAGCGGTCCAAACTAATGCACAGGACACTGTGGCCTGGGGCAGATAATCACTTTGTTTTCTATTCTCCTTTTAATGACTACTCCTTTAGAGGTGAATCCTGTAACTTCCACTTCAGCCACATTGTAACATAGTCTCCTGTAGACGTCAATGCATGGCTGAGTAGGAGGATTCATCACAACCTTTTTAATGACTACTCCTTTAGAGGTGTAACTTCCACTTCAGCCACATTGTAACATAGTCTCCTGTAGACGTCAATGCATGGCTGAGTAGGAGGATTCATCACAACCCTTTACGGTGTTTACCACGTTCTCATTTCAAATCAAAACACCCAAATGATCAGCAACAGGATGATCCTTGACAAGAGGCTCCGCCCTGAGAGAGAAAGAGGAACTGCAGAATGATGGTAGAAAAGAAAAACAAGATATCTGACATTTCAAATAGACACTTTTCTGTACAGGTCAAATAAGTAGGCAACCTCTAAAACCAGATGGGCCTATTCCCCTTTTTCAGGCCTCCAGATACTTGATATGTTCATTATAGTAAACGTACCACCAGCCTCAACCTCATACATCCTTCTACAAGATACTTGATATGATATATACACTGAACAAAAATATAAACGCAACATATAAAAGTGTCCCATGTTTCATGAGCTGAAATAAAAGATCACTAAAATGTTCCATACGCACAAAAAGCTTATTTCTCTCAGATTTTGTCCACAAATGTGTTTATATCCCTGTTAGTGAGCATTTCTCCTTTGCCAAGATAATCCATCCACCTGACAGATGTGGCAAATCAAGAAGCTGATTAAACAGCATGATTATTACACAGGTGCACCTTCTGCTGGGGACAATAAAAGGCCACTCTGAAATGTGCAGTTTTGTCACACAACACAATGTCACAGATATCTCAAGTATTGAGGGAGCGTGCAATTGGCATGCTGACTGCAGGAATGTCCACCAGAGCTGTTGCCAGATAATTAAATGTTAATTTCTCAACCACAAGTCGTTTCAGATCATTTGGCAGTACGTCCAACCGGCCTTACAACCACAGACCACGTGTAACCACGCCAGCCCAGAACCTCCACATCCGTCTTCTTCACCTGTGGGGTCGTCTGAGACCAGCCACCTTGCCAGCTGATGAAACCGTGGGTTTGCACAACCAAAGATTTTCTGCACCAACTGTCAGAAACCGTCTCAGGGAAGCTCATCTTGTGTGCTCGTCGTCCTCACCAGGGTCTTGACCTGACTGCAGTTCAGCATCGTAACCGACTTCAGTGGGTAAATGCTCACCTTTGATGGCCACTGGCACGCTGGAGAAGTGTGCTCTTCTCTGGATAAATCCTGGTTTCAACTGTACCGGACAGATGACAGAGATCGTGTACCAGATCCTGAAGCCCGTTGTCATGCCATTCATCTGCCGCCATCACCTCATGTTTCAGCATGATAATACATGGCCCCACGTCGCAAGGATATGCACACAATTCCTGGAAAATGAAAATGGCCTGCATTCTTCCATGGCTTGCATACTCACCAGACATGTCAGCCATTGAGCATGTTTGGGATGCTCTGGATTGACGTGACCGACAGTGTTCCAGTTCCCGCCAATATTCAGCAACTTCGCACAGGCAGGCCAGGCGCATGCATGCTGACACAGTCGCCAGTTGTACGGTGTTTCCTCCGATGCCCGGGTTAAACGGGCATTGTGCCAAGAAGCAGTGTGGCTTGGCAGGGTTGTGTTTCGGAGGATTCATGGCCCTCGACCTTCGCCTCTCCTGAGTCCATACTGGAGTTGCAGCGATGGGACAAGACTGTAACTACCAATTGGATACCACGAAAAAGGGGTAAAAAGTACAAATATATATATAATATATAATTTGCACAGCCATTGAAGAGGACTGGGACAACAGCCTGATCAACTCTATGCGAATGAGATGGGTCGTACTGTATGAGGCAAATGGTGGTCACACCAGATACTGACTGGTTTCCTAATCCACGCCCCCTACCTTATCTGTGGCCAACAGATGCTATTTGCATTCCCAGTCATGTGAAATCCATAGATTAGGGCCTAATGAATGTGATTAAATTGACTGATTTCCATGTTGCGCTTACATTTCTGTTAAGTGTACTATGCTAATACCAGCCTCAACCTCAATGTATCCTTATCCAGATACTTTATATTTGTATTTATTTTTGTTTTATTTAACGAGGCAAGTCAGTTAAGAACCAATTCTTATTTACAATGACGGCCTACGCTGGGCAAATTGTTACGCCGCCCTACGTGACTCCCAATCACGGTCGGTTGATGATTCAGCCTGGAATCGAACCAGGGTGTCTGTAGTGTCCCATAGGATTTGTCTAGAGTAAAGAAACGTGTCCTACAGTGGACATCCATTGGGAAGCAGTATGTTTACAATGCAAATACAGGGCCTATAGAAAGTCAACAACCCCTTGGATTTCTTTCAAAAAATGTATATGTTTTACAAAGTGGGATTAAAATGGATTTGATTGTGATTTTTTAAAATAATTGTCGACGATCTACACAAAATACTGAACAAAACTTAAAACACTAATATAACTTGATTAGATAAATATTCACCCCCTGGGTCAATCCATGTTAGAAACACCTCTGGTAGTGATTACAGCTGTGAGTCGTCTTGGCTAAGTCTCATAAGAGCTTTGCACACCTGGATTGTGCAATATTTGCCCATGATTCTTTTTCAAAATTCTTCAAACTTTGTCAAGGTGTTAGGGATCATGGATAGAGAGCAATTTTCCAAACTTGCCCCAAAATTTCAAGCATCTTTAATTCAAAACTGTAATTTGGCCACTCAAGAACATTCTGTATTGTTGGTAAGCAACTCGTGTTGTAGGTTATTGTCCTGCTGAAAGGTGAAATCCTCTCCCAGTATCAGGTGGAAAGCAGACTAAAGCAGGTTTTCCTCTGGGATTTTGCCTGTGTTTAGCTCCATCCCGTTTATTTTCGTCCTGAAAAACTCCCCAGTCTTTTCCGATGTAAAGCATACCCATAACGTGATGCAGCCACCACCATGCTTGAGAATAAAAAGGCAGTTACTCAGTCATGTATTGCGTTGAATTTGCCCCAAAACGTAAGGCTTTGCATTTAGGCCAAAAAGTGTATTCCTTTGCCGTGGTTGTTTTTGCAGTATTACTTTAGTGCCTTGTTGCATACAGATGCACGTTTTGGAAGACTTTGTAGTATTATTTGTATTATTATTCTTTTCACTTTGTCATTTAGGTCATTATTGTGGAGTCACTACCATGTTGTTGATCCATCCTCAGTTTTCTCCCATTTCTCCCATCTTCTCTGTAGCTGTTTTAGAATTGACCAATGGCCTCATGGTGGACATCCTTAAAGCAGTTTCCTTCCTGTCCTGCAGCTCAGTTCAGAAGGCGACTGCATTTTTTGATATGTCTGGGTGGTTTAATAAATCATCCACAGCATCGTTATTAACTTGACCTTGCTTAAAGATATATTCAATGAACTGATTTGTTATTGTTACACATCTACCAATCACTGCCCTTCTTTATGAGGCTTTCGATAAGCCCCCTGGTCTTCGTAGTTTAATCTGTGCTTGAAATTCAATACTTCACTGAGGTGCCTTACAGATGTTGAACATATATGGGGGACAGAGGAAGGGGTTGTCATTCAGAAATCATGTCCATAGAATGTATTATGTGATTTGTTAAGCCACATTATAATTGTAAATTAATGTAGGCTTGTTTAAACAACCAGGGTAAATACTTATGCGACAACTATATATTTTTTATAAATAAAATGAACAAATGTGCAATGCACTTTCCAAACGGTGAAAGGCAGCAAAACGCAACATAGCGTCTAGTCTATCCGAAAAGCCACACGAAGAAGAAAGATTTGTCAGTTTTTCTTTGACTTTTCTCTGGTGTTATGCAGTTGACGACAGTGTGAAGTTCCCGGGGTGATTTTATTACGAGCGGAACGGGAATCCAGACTGCCCTGTACGACACCGTCGGCGGCCTTTACGACCGGACCGGAGTCCTGAGGAATGAGGACGTGTCCAGGGCTGAGTAGAGTGGCTAGTTAGGACACACATTCCTCTGGATATTGAACTGTACTAGCTATGTCGTCTGGGATGACTGGACAGACACCGTAAGTTACACTTAAAAAATAATATTTTGAGTAAGTTACGGACGCATGAACACGTCTTTTTTTTTTTTTTAGCTTCGTGCTAAAATGTTAGCTACCTACCTTAGCACAGTAACGTTAGCGGAGGTTGCTGGTTTTACAGATAACGTTTTTATTCCACTGTATGAAAGTACAATTCGTTATAACTAGAATATTTCGTAAAGGTTTATCCGAAATTGATGACCAAGCCACAGTCGTAGATTCTTGTTTTTTTTTACTATAGCAGTAAAGTTGATCCGAGCTAACGTTGCTAGAAAACGGTATGCTAATTGAGCTAACGTTAGTTAGCAACACCGGTTTCTGGGTAAGTTTAATTGTCTAACGTCGTTTAACTAGACACCCAATATATCGCTAGTTAGTGGAGGGTCAAGAAAGCGGTCTCTCTAAAGTTGTGGTTACCTGCTGATACTACCCTCCAAGATAAATGATTTGTAGAGGAACAGGCCAGAACAGTTTTCAAGAGAATGCCGAGGCCTACTAACTCTACGAACACTGATGTTGGCAGGCATCGCATTCGCGACTAGTGTTACGCTAAACTAGCTTGCAAACACAAGCTAGCCCTCCATCCCGGCCCTACAAAATTATATTGAGTTAAGATGAAATGGTAGGCAACCGGGCAAATTAGCCCCAAACTGTTGGATAAGATATCTAATCTCAATATGGAGCGCGTCCCAGATTAGTTATTTTTTTCAAGCCACTTTATGTTGAATTGTCTAATTTCTCTCCATCATATTGGATCCAGGTGCCTAACCAATAGCAGCAGATGGGATCAGCCTGCTCAGCCCAAAACGAGGGTAGACGTCATGCAAGGCTTCGCTTCCTCTGCCCAGACCTGCGCATCGGCCACTACGACCCCTCAATCAGCCCAGCACCCTGTAGCTGGCCCCATGGTGCCTCAGGCATTGCAGGGGGACATGCCAGCAGCACAGGGGGGAGGCGTGGAGATGGCTGCTGCTATGGCTGCTAAGATCAATGCTATGCTGATGGCCAAGGGGAAACTGATGGTTCCTCCACCACTACCTGGCAAGGTGAGAGTGAAAGGGTTAATGTAACTCTCTCATGGTCCTGAGGAATCACTGTTGCAGGCATTTCATCCAGTCCTAAGGGTCACCTGTCCAGTCATAAGAGGCTCAAGCCACAGACTAGAATGGTTTCCTTTCGGGGGTGCAACTTGTCTCTGAGAACAGGGAGAGTGATGGATTGTCATTGTTTTCAACCACATAATACAATGTAACCATGTCCCATAGCTGGAGGTAATAGAAGGTGAGGCCAGTTGAGACCATGTGACCGTCACTGATACCCACCTCCTAGAGTAACACGGCAGAGAGAACCACCCTGGTCTACAGACACACCACGGTTACTGCTGCTGCTCACAACACTCTAGGCAGTCTCTCTAACTCAGTTAGTCCTTCTGCACACTGCGAGTCCCTGGCTTTTTGTTCCAGCTCAGTACTAACAAACCTGATTCAACCAAATAGGTGCTTTAGTAGGTTCTAAAGCCTGAACCCCTGGTTGCCTTCCCAGGATGGTTAAACAATGACCTAACTGTATGACTAAAATGACTTTAGTTATTTAGTGTTTGTATGTGGACTCCTATGAAACGTGTCGCCCACAGATCCCTCTGTGTATGTCGGCTGCCACTAGTGGAGACGAGACTGTGGTGACGGAGGTGGATATCAACGATGTGCCCATCAACAGCAGAAACCTGCTCACCAAAGGGAAAACACAGGAAGAGGTAAGAAAAGGGGAGGGGCTGAGTTTTCATCTCTCCCTGATTCTTCTCCAGCATCGTTCCACTTGGCTCCTTCTTAAAATGCATTTGGGACGGACCTTGGACCTTTCCTCCTATAGGAATGAAAAGGGGGTGGATACCATCGCTCGGCCTAAATCGCAACCCTACCCTTTCTGTATAATATATATCTAATATATTCTATTTAGAAGACGTGTCTACATACATTTTATGTATTCGTGGCCCCCACTAATACTGAAAAGTTTATTTTGTTTCAGATCCGTCAGTTCAGCGGTGCAGTCGTCTCAACCAGGGGCCACTACATGACCAGTGCAGAGAAGTCCCATGGAAAGGGAGTGTATGTATGCAGTTGGTGTTACTGTGTGTATCTGTAGTTGACTCTGACCACGTGGATTTCTAACCGACTCTTCTTATTTAGAGAAAGGCCCTTGTATTTACACGTCCAGGGGAAGAGCCAAGACGAGGTCAATAGTAAGTAGACTTTCTATCACCCTCCCGTCTACAGTGGCAGTAGATACTTTATTGTCCTCAGATCCTGTACATTACACAACCTAGTGGAGACCACACATCTCAGAGGATGACCATGGGTTGATGTGGTTGACTGGCTGTTGTTTTTCTCACTAGATTCTCCCCCATAGACCCCCTTGTCTATCTATTCCCTGTGTTGTTTTCCAGAGGCAGTGCTGAGGATAAAGGAGATCATCTCTGAGGATGTGTTGAGGACAGCTGCAGCATTAGGATCCCAGCTGAGACCCGTCATACCCCCCCTGCCTCTCTACCCCCAGCCCCCTCGCCCCATGGCTGCCCCACACCTACCCAGGATGCCTAGTGTCAACCCTCCTGTGCCACATGGACACCGGCCCGCCGCGCCACACCAAGGGGTAGATACAGGGGTCCCTGGTCCTCACAGAATTTTCCCCTGAAAGGTTTTTAAGAAATCCTGCTTGGACGATCCCCCCCCCCCCCTCCTTATTCCCCCCCTCCTTATTCCCTCCCTCCTTATTCCCTCCCAACTCTGGGAGTCCTCTAACTGGGATTTCTAAAAACACAGGAACTTTAGGTTTTTCACCATTTTGCAGCAGGGAAATGTGTTTTTCAGTTTGCTATCTGGCCCATGTCCCATAGCTGGAGGTAATGAAGGTGAGGCCAGTTGAGACCATGTGACCTTCACTGATACCCACCTCCTAGAGTAACACGGCAGAGAGAACCACCCTGGTCTACAGACACACCACGGTTACTGCTGCTCACA
Organism: Oncorhynchus nerka; assembly: GCF_034236695.1. NCBI lineage: Eukaryota > Metazoa > Chordata > Actinopteri > Salmoniformes > Salmonidae > Oncorhynchus > Oncorhynchus nerka. The sequence goes on from NC_088422.1 coordinate 98,174,084, forward strand.
ACACTGTTCTCTAGCTAGTCATTTAGTTGGATTAAAAGGTTAGCAGTTCAGACATTGACCAGCTCCCTACTCTAACTGCTTCCTGTCATCCATAAGAGGAAGTATGTTTGTAATGTGGTGGTTGGAACTGTGTGTTGACCTGACCCAGGATTATTCAAATGTAACTGTCATCTCTCCCCATCAAGAGTTTTGTGCACGTCAAGATTTTTGTGGGTCTGGACCAGTCCCTGCCCTCGTTCAATGTGAACGAGAAGGTGGAGGGTCCTGCGGGGATGTACCTGGGACACATCCAGACAGAGACGGGAGCCAGAGTGTTCCTCAGGGGGAAAGGCTCGGGGTACATAGAGCAGGCCTCACGACGGGAGTCCTTCGAACCACTCTACGTCTACATCAGGTAACGGTGATTTTACTTCCGGGTCAAACACCTTTATTTCTCCAGCCTATAAGGGCTCAGCAGACCCTGGCTCAGCCTATAAGGGCTCAGCAGACCCTGATATTAGAATTTTCATTGAAGAGGGGGGTGGACTCATCAATATACACCAACCTGTGATGAGTACAAAAGCCATGTGAACTATTTGGAGGTTAAAGAAGGTGAAACTATTGAAGTGTGTAGTTGTCACTGATACCCACCTCCTATAAGAAACAGTAGAGTGAACCACCTGACCTCCAGACATATGTCTATGGTGTTCTGCACCTACTCACATCCTGAACCAGTACAGACTGAACCGTTCAATTCTCTACAACTCACTCGTATGCATTCAGAAGAGACTGTTCACCACACGTTGGCGAGCTACCAGTCCTGCTGCTCTCTCCTAGACGTTTGGTGAACCATATGTTCGTCTCGTAGGGTCTAAAATAGTTTCTTTCCTCTTGTAGTTGTTCCCTGCTGTGCTGGTGGTGGGTTGTTGCCGGTCGGTTTCTTCCCATTTCAACACTGTTGTCTTTTCTTGTAGCCATCCCTACTCCACGGGGCTGGAAGCTGCCAAGAAACTCACAGAGAGCCTGTTGGAAACTGTAAGTCAGCACAGTGTTTCCCCCCAGATGACTTGTTGGTTATTACTGCACTGTCGGAACTAGAAGCACAAGCATTTCACTACACTCGCATTAACATCTGCTAACCATGTGTATGTGACCAATAACATCTGCTAACCATGTGTATGTGACCAATAACATCTGCTAACCATGTGTATGTGGCCAATAACATCTGCTAACCATGTGTATGTGACCAATAACATCTGCTAACCATGTGTATGTGACCAATAACATCTGCTAACCATGTGTATGTGACCAATAACATCTGCTAACCACGTGTATGTGACCAATAACATCTGCTAACCACGTGTATGTGACCATTAACATCTGCTAACCATGTGTATGTGACCAATAACATCTGCTAACCACGTGTATGTGACCATTAACATCTGCTAACCATGTGTATGTGACCAATAACATCTGCTAACCATGTGTATGTGGCCATTAACATCTGCTAACCATGTGTATGTGACCAATAACATCTGATAACCGTGTGTATGTGGCCAATAACATCTGCTAACCGTGTGTATGTGACCAATAACATCTGCTAACCATGTGTATGTGGCCATTAACATCTGCTAACCATGTGTATGTGACCAATAACATCTGATAACCATGTGTATGTGGCCAATAACATCTACTAACCGTGTGTATGTTACCAATAACATCTGATTTGATACACAGCAAGGGAAGTAGACAGTGTAGGTGGGAGCGAATGCTAAATGACTCCAATGTACATGATCAGGGGGCGGCAGGGTAGCCTAGTGGTTAGAGTGTTGGGTCAGTAACCAGCAGGTAGCCTAGTGGTTAGAGTGTTGGGTCAGTAACCAGCAGGTAGCCTAGTGGTTAGAGTGTTGGGTCAGTAACCCACAGGTAGCCTAGTGGTTAGTGTTGGGTCAGTGACCAGCAGGTAGTCTAGTGGTTAGAGTGTTGGGTCAGTGACCAGCAGGTAGTCTAGTGGTTAGAGCATTGGGCCAGTAACCAGCAGGTAGCCTAGTGATTAGAGTGTTGGGTCAGTGACCAGCAGGTAGCCTAGTGGTTAGAGTGTTGGGTCAGTGACCAGCAGGTAGCCTAGTGGTTAGAGTGTTGGGTCAGTGACCAGCAGGTAGTCTAGTGGTTAGAGCGTTGGGCCAGTAACCAGCAGGTAGCCTAGTGGTTAGAGTGTTGGACTAGTAACCAGCAGGTAGCCTAGTGGTTAGAGTGTTGGACTAGTAACCAGCAGGTAGCCTAGTGGTTAGAGCTTTGGACTAGTAACCAGCAGGTAGCCTAGTGGTTAGAGCGTTGGACTAGTAACCAGCAGGTCGTCTAGTGGTTAGAGCGTTGGACTAGTAACCAGCAGGTAGCCTAGTGGTTAGAGCGTTGGACTAGTAACCAGCAGGTAGCCTAGTGGTTAGAGTGTTGGACTAGTAACCGGAAGGTTGCAAGTTCAAATCCCCGAGCTGACAAGGTACAAATCTGTCGTTCTGCCCCTGAACAGGCAGTTAACCCACTGTTCCTAGGCTGTCATTGAAAATAAGAATTAGTTCTTAACTGACTTGTCTAGTTAAATAAAGGTAAAATAAATAAATATTTAAAGTGGGTCGTGTTCATTAGCCACCGAACAGAAGAAAACTGACTGAAACGAGGAGGGACAACCGGGACTCATTTTGTTTTCTGTAAAAAATGTTTTCGGTTTGCGTGCCCTAATGAACACGCCCCACGATGGAGGTTAAAGAAGGTGAAACTATTGAAGTGTGTAGTTGTCACTGATACCCACCTCCTATAGGAAACAGTAGAGTGAACCACCTGACCTCCAGACATGGGTCTATGGTGTTCTGCACCTACTCACATCCTGAACCAGTACAGACTGAACCGTTGAATTCTCTACCATGCTCTACAACTCACTCTGCGTTTTTTTATTTTTAAACCATGCATGTTGTGGGATTAAAAGTTTATTGATATTCTTGTTTGTCTGAGACTTATTCCATAGGATTTCTTCCTCTGCTTATTACTCTCTAAACAAAAAGTTATTGATATTCTTGTTTGTCTGAGAGTTATTTCACAGGATTTCTTCCTCTGCTTATTACTCTCTAAACATGATTCACTTCCCTTTTGTAAAGAGTTCGGTGTTGACATCCTGTTCCCTGTGTGTCTGTCGTCCAGGTGAGAGCTGAACACAGCCGCATGGTGTCCATCTACACAGCCACCGGCTCCACCCAACGTAAGTCTCCTCTCTCTCTCTCACACACCAGAACTAACACGCAGTAACTAACATACCACAGTCATAGAACCAGGGTCCGTTTTCAGAAAGAGCCTCTGAGTACTGAGTGCTGATCTAGGATCAGTTTGGGATTTCAATGGACAACATTTACATTTAAGTCATTTAGCAGACGCTCTTATCCAGAGCGACTTACAAATTGGTGCGTTCACCTTATGACATCCAGTGGAACAGCCACTTTACAATAGTGCATCTAAGTCTTTTAAGGGGGGGGTGAGAAGGATTACTTTATCCTATCCTAGGTATTCCTTAAAGAGGTGGGGTTTCAGGTGTCTCTGAAGGGAACCTGAAGGGAAGGAGGGACAAGAAGGGAACCTGATCCTATTTCAGCATTCTTACTCCCAAGACATTTTATAAATATGGGCGCAGGAGTTTTCTTGATCAGGTGAAATAACTAGCCAGGCCCAGGAGTTTACCTGATCAGGTGAAATAACTAGCCAGGCCGAGGAGTTTACCTGATCAGGTGAAATAGCTAGCCAGGCCGAGGAGTTTACCTGATCAGGTGAAATAACTAGCCAGGCCGAGGAGTTTACCTGATCAGGTGAAATAACCAGCCAGGCCCAGGAGTTTACCTGATCAGGTGAAATAACCAGCCAGGCCCAGGAGTTTACCTGATCAGGTGAAATAACCAGCCAGGCCCAGGAGTTTACCTGATCAGGTGAAATAACTAGCCAGGCCCGGGAGTTTACCTGATCAGGTGAAATAACTAGCCAGGCCCGGGAGTTTACCTGATCAGGTGAAATAACCAGCCAGGCCCGGGAGTTTACCTGACCAGGTGAAATAACCAGCCAGGCCCGGGAGTTTACCTGATCAGGTGAATTGACCATCCAGGTTACGTGGACAGGGAAACTCCATGTCCTACTCAAATGACTTGAATATTATAGAATGACCAGAATGTTTCCCGTTCCCGTAAATCACTTCCTATGTTTGCTTAAACCACGGACACAACTAGCTACTGTGGTAAATGAATGTCTTTCTGTCTCTAGTGGCACAACAACAGACAGACAACAACCCTGTCTGTGAATGACGATCTCTTCCAATCACATCCATTAACCCTGATCTCCTATACTTCCCTTTCAGCATACCCAGCTCATGGATACCCAGCTAATAGCTCTTACTCTAGCCAGGGCTGGTACAGCAGTGGTTACCCAGGGTGTAACGGGCTGTCTGGGGGCTATGCTGCCTCTACCAGCTACCCCACACCGCCAGGACCCTCTGGCTATTGGACTAGTGCTGCTAGTGGTCAGCCCAGTCAATCTAACCTGTCGACAAACCCTCCATCTTCTCAGGCTATGGTTCAGTATCCTGTCTGTCCCAGGAAGACACACCCATACCTATTGCAGGTACGTAGTGGCTAAGAAACCATACCTCGGCCTATTACAGGTGTGTAGTGGCTAAGAAACCATACCTCGGCCTATTACAGGTATGTAGTGGCTAAGAAACCATACCTCGGCCTATTACAGGTATGTAGTGGCTAGGAAACCATACCTCGGCCTATTACAGGTATGTAGTGGCTAGGAAACCATACCTCGGCCTAGTAGTTCGTAGTGGCTAGGGAAACATACCTCGGCCTAGTAGTTCGTAGTGGCTAGGGAAACATACCTCGGCCTAGTAGTTCGTAGTGGCTAGGGAAACATACCTCGGCCTAGTAGTTCGTAGTGGCTAGGGAAACATACCTCGGCCTAGTAGTTCGTAGTGGCTAGGGAAACATACCTCGGCCTAGTAGTTCGTAGTGGCTAGGGAAACATACCTCGGCTAGGAAGTAGTTCGTAGTGGCTAGGAAACCAGTACAGGTATGTATTGATAGGAACATGGGTGGATTGTCCAAATAGGATTCAGGACAGGGATCAGTTGTTTAGGACAGACAATAACATGATAATCATAAGAAAGCCAAAAAAAATGTTTCTCAACTGAAAATTGAAGTCAGGACTTCAGTTTAGAAAATGTCTATTAGTTTCATTAGTTAATAGCAGCCAGGAGATTCAGTTGTACACCATTTTAAGGACTAACCAGATGTATTGATGAGGGACACCATTATAAGGACTAACCAGATGTATTGATGGATGAGGGACACCATTTTAAGGACTGACTAGATGTATTGATGAGGGACACCATTTTAAGGACTAACCAGATGTATTGATGAAGTTGTACACTATTTTAAGGACTAACCAGATGTATTGATGAGGGACACCATTATAAGGACTGACCAGATGTATTGATGAGGGACACCATTTTAAGGACTAACCAGATGTATTGATTAGGGACACCATTATAAGGACTGACCAGATGTATTGATGAGGGACACCATTTTAAGGACTAACCAGATGTATTGATGAAGTTGTACACTATTTTAAGGACTGGACTGACCAGGTGTATTGATGAAGTTGTACACCAGGACTGACCAGGTGTATTGATGAAGTTGTACACCAGGACTGACCAGGTGTATTGATGACCCAGGGATTCGACTAACTGTTGTTTGGGTTTGACCTTGGTGTCTCAGGACCCTGGGTGCAGTGACCCGACGGAGACTGACCCGACGGAGACAGACCTGTCGTCATCCAGCTCCCCTCAGACAGGGACAGGAAGTCCTAAACGGCGCTTTCAGGAAAAGACTGAGGATGAGCGGGCCTCTCAGGTGAGACGGAGATAAAACTGCTGAAATATGCCAGAGAATGATTTTCAAGGGAAGGGCTTTTGTCAACTGAATAACATGGCTAAAGCAAAATCAATAAAGGCTGTCCCCAACCCAGAGTTGTTAGCTCAGCGGTTACTCTTTAAGTGCAGAAAGTGTTTTTTTGTTTTTAGGAATTCAAACCGTGATCAATGGTCTTCTGCTAACAGTCCTACGGGTCTCTCTCCCTCTCAGCCTGCCAGCAGCTCACCTGAGGCCCCGGTGAGAGAGAAGTCTCCTCCTCTACCTCCAGCTCAGAGAGAGGAAGAGTCGGGACAAGGAGCTGAAAGGTTTCCACATAGATCTCCTGCTCTAAATTTCTTAACAATGTTTCTGGTTTTGTTTTGCCCCGAATGTTGCAGCCACCGGGGTCGTGTTCAAAAGGGCACAACGGAATAAAAGAGAACCATTGTTTCCTGTTACACGTTCAGACCAGTTTTGGGTTGTTTTTGTACATTTTGCTCCTACTAAACACAGCCCTAAATGAAGCCTCTGATGTTTCTCCACCTGGTTCCTTTGTCTCTGTCTAGGATGTTGATGCCACCTCCTCTCCCTGTGTTTCTGGCCCCTGGCCCTGTGGCACGAAAGAGACCCAGGGAGACAGCAGTACCAGAGGTCCCACCCAGTCTACCACCCAGAACCCTCGGCCCTGTGGCACACAAGAGACCCAGGGAGACAGCAGTACCAGAGGTCCCACCCAGTCTACCACCCAGCACCCCTGCATCACAGGGTACGCTTCTTACTGGGAACACACTTCACTGTACTTGATGCCTGAATGGGCAGACTTTTTGACCATGATGAAGTTGAGTGGTGTTTTCAAAGATGTCTTCTCCCCTCAGTAGTGGAGTAATGGAGACGATCTGTTCCAGCTCCTCTGTGATTGGCTGAGCCGTGCTAACCGTCACTTCCTGTATGTGTTCTTTTGTCTTCCCCTTGTTCTCTCTCCACATGTCTCCTGGACCTGCTGCTACCTAACATGGGTCTATCTCATCTGGTGTCTGTGTGATCCCTCTGCTCTGACTGGCTGTGGATCAATCCAACCAACTCAAACATGGGCTGGGCTCCTCTCTTGTTTTGCCCTCTCTCTCTGTCTCTCTCTCTGTCCCTCTCTTTCTTGCTGTCCCTCTCTGTCCCTCTCTCTCTCTCTGTCTCTCTCTCTCTCTCTCTGTGTTGCTCTCTTTCTGTCTCTTGCTGTCTGTCGTTGTTTTCTACAGATTGTCCTCAGGAGGTGAAGAAGACTAAGGTAGTGGAGAACCCTTCATGCCTAGTACCCTACGGTGGGGACTCTTCTGATGAGGGAGAGGACTCCTAGCAGTAAGACTCTAACTCATACGCCCACTACCCTTCACTAATCCTATCAGCCCCAACCTAAAGTGTCCTCATTCCACATAGATGCTGGGTTGCAGTGTTCAGCCCAAGTCTAGCTTAGCTCTGCTATTACCGTCATCGACTACTGGACATTGGACAGAGCGTGGCATTGCTATGGCCCCGCCCCCTCAAAAATAAAGCTACTTTATGTTAATTATTAAACCCTTTTCATTTGAAAAGGTCCTTTTTATTTCAAATCTGAAAAAGCATATGTAGTTGTCCATTCACGACCGAGCCTGCTCTACGACCGAGCCTGCTCTACGACCGAGCCTGCTCTACGACCGAGCCTGCAGTACACAAATTCACTGATTTATTACTGTTATATTGTGTATAATCGAAAATGGTGTGAATCTGTTCCCATGGAATACATTAATAAATGGATTTGGAAACAACATTCATCTTGTGTCATGTTAGTCTGTAACAGTGTTGTGCTAGTCCAGTCCAGGGTTTCATCATGTTAGTCTGTAACAGTGTTGTGCTAGTCCAGTCCTGGTAGTCCAGTCCAGGGTTTCATCATGTTAGTCTGTAACAGTGTTGTGGTAGTCCAGTCCAGGGTTTCATCATGTTAGTCTGTAACAGTGTTGTGGTAGTCCAGTCCAGGGTTTCATCATGTTAGTCTGTAACAGTGTTGTGGTAGTCCAGTCCAGGGTTTCATCATGTTAGTCTGTAACAGTGTTGTGGTAGTCCAGTCCAGGGTTTCATCATGTTAGTCTGTAACAGTGTTGTGGTAGTCCAGTCCTGGTAGTCCAGTCCAGGGTTTCATCATGTTAGTCTGTAACAGTGTTGTGGTAGTCCAGTCCAGGGTTTCATCATGTTAGTCTGTAACAGTGTTGTGCTAGTCCAGTCCTGGTAGTCCAGTCCAGGGTTTCATCATGTTAGTCTGTAACAGTGTTGTGGTAGTCCAGTCCAGGGTTTCATCATGTTAGTCTGTAACAGTGTTGTGGTAGTCCAGTCCAGTCCAGGTTTCATCATGTTAGTCTGTAACAGTGTTGTGGTTAGTCTGTAACAGTGTTGTCTGGTAGTCCAGTCCAGGGTTTCATCATGTTAGTCTGTAACAGTGTTGTGGTAGTCCAGTCCAGGGTTTCATCATGTTAGTCTGTAACAGTGTTGTGGTAGTCCAGTCCAGGGTTTCATCATGTTAGTCTGTAACAGTGTTGTGGTAGTCCAGTCCAGGGTTTCATCATGTTAGTCTGTAACAGTGTTGTGGTAGTCCAGTCCAGGGTTTCATCATGTTAGTCTGTAACAGTGTTGTGCTAGTCCAGTCCTGGTAGTCCAGTCCAGGGTTTCATCATGTTAGTCTGTAACAGTGTTGTGGTAGTCCAGTCCAGGGTTTCATCATGTTAGTCTGTAACAGTGTTGTGGTAGTCCAGTCCAGGGTTTCATCATGTTAGTCTGTAACAGTGTTGTAGTCTCCAGGGTTTCCAGTTAGTCTGTAACAGTGTTGTAGTCCAGTCTGTAACAGTGTTGTGGTAGTCCAGTCCAGGGTTTCATCATGTTAGTCTGTAACAGTGTTGTGGTAGTCCAGGGTTTCATCATGTTAGTCTGTAGTCCAGTCCAGGGTTTCATCATGTTAGTCTGTAACAGTGTTGTGGTAGTCCAGTCCAGGGTTTCATCATGTTAGTCTGTAACAGTTTTGTGGTAGTCCAGTCCAGGGTTTCATCATGTTAGTCTGTAACAGTGTTGTGGTAGTCCAGTCCAGGGTTTCATCATGTTAGTCTGTAACAGTGTTGTGGTAGTCCAGGGTTTCATCATGTTAGTCTGTAACAGTGTTGTGGTCAGTCCAGGTTTCATCATGTTAGTCTGTAACAGTGTTGTAGTCCAGTCAGGGTTTCATCATGTTAGTCTGTAACAGTGTTGTGGTAGTCCAGTCCAGGTAGTCCAGTCCAGGGTTTCATCATGTTAGTCTGTAACAGTGTTGTGGTAGTCCAGTCCAGGGTTTCATCATGTTAGTCTGTAACAGTGTTGTGGTAGTCCAGTCCAGGGTTTCATCATGTTAGTCTGTAACAGTGTTGTGGTAGTCCAGTCCAGGGTTTCATCATGTTAGTCTGTAACAGTGTTGTGGTAGTCCAGTCCAGGGTTTCATCATGTTAGTCTGTAACAGTGTTGTGGTAGTCCAGTCCAGGGTTTCATCATGTTAGTCTGTAACAGTGTTGTGGTAGTCCAGTCCAGGGTTTCATCATGTTAGTCTGTAACAGTGTTGTGGTAGTCCAGTCCAGGGTTTCATCATGTTAGTCTGTAACAGTGTTGTGGTAGTCCAGTCCAGGGTTTCATCATGTTAGTCTGTAACAGTGTTGTGGTAGTCCAGTCCAGGGTTTCATCATGTTAGTTCATCATGTTAGTCTGTAACAGTGTTGTGGTAGTCCAGTCCAGGGTTTCATCATGTTAGTCTGTAACAGTGTTGTGGTAGTCCAGTCCAGGGTTTCATCATGTTAGTCTGTAACAGTGTTGTCCAGTCCAGGGTTTCATCATGTTAGTCTGTAACAGTGTTGTGGTAGTCCAGTCCAGGGTTTCATCATGTTAGTCTGTAACAGTGTTGTGGTAGTCCAGTCCAGGGTTTCATCATGTTAGTCTGTAACAGTGTTGTGGTAGTCCAGTCCAGGTCTGTTTCAGTCATTTCATCATGTTAGTCTGTAACAGTGTTGTGGTAGTCCAGTCCAGGGTTTCATCATGTTAGTGTAACAGTGTTGTGGTAGTCCAGTCAGGGTTTCATCATGTTAGTCTGTAACAGTGTTGTGGTAGTCAGTCCAGTCCAGGGTTTCATCATGTTAGTCTGTAACAGTGTTGTGGTAGTCCAGTCCAGGGTTTCATCAGGGTTTCATCATGTTAGTCTGTAACAGTGTTGTGGTAGTCCAGTCCAGGGTTTCATCATGTTAGTCTGTAACAGTGTTGTGCTAGTCCAGTCCTAGGTTTCAGTCATGTTAGTCTGTAACAGTGTTGTGGTAGTCCAGGGGTTTCATCATGTTAGTCTGTAACAGTGTTGTGGTAGTCCAGTCCAGGGTTTCATCATGTTAGTCTGTAACAGTGTTGTAGTCCAGTAGTCCAGTCCAGGGTTTCATCATGTTAGTCTGTAACAGTGTTGTGGTAGTCCAGTCCAGGGTTTCATCATGTTAGTCTGTAACAGTGTTGTGGTAGTCCAGTCCAGGGTTTCATCATGTTAGTCTGTAACAGTGTTGTGGTAGTCCAGTCCAGGGTTTCATCATGTTAGTCTGTAACAGTGTTGTGGTAGTCCAGTCCAGGGTTTCATCATGTTAGTCTGTAACAGTGTTGTGGTAGTCCAGTCCAGGGTTTCATCATGTTAGTCTGTAACAGTGTTGTGGTAGTCCAGTCCTGGTAGTCCAGTCCAGGGTTTCATCATGTTAGTCTGTAACAGTGTTGTGGTAGTCCAGTCCAGGGTTTCATCATGTTAGTCTGTAACAGTGTTGTGGTAGTCCAGTCCAGGGTTTCATCATGTTAGTCTGTAACAGTGTTGTGGTAGTCCAGTCCAGGGTTTCATCATGTTAGTCTGTAACAGTCCAGGTCCAGGGTTTCATCATGTTAGTCTGTAACAGTGTTGTGGTAGTCCAGTCCAGGGTTTCATCATGTTAGTCTGTAACAGTGTTGTGGTAGTCCAGTCCAGGGTTTCATCATGTTAGTCTGTAACAGTGTTGTGGTAGTCCAGTCCAGGGTTTCATCATGTTAGTCTGTAACAGTGTTGTGGTAGTCCAGTCCAGGGTTTCATCATGTTAGTCTGTAACAGTGTTGTGGTAGTCAGGGTGGGTTTCATCATGTTAGTCTGTAACAGTGTTGTGGTAGTCCAGTCCAGGGTTTCATCATGTTAGTCTGTAACAGTGTTGTGGTAGTCCAGTCCAGGGTTTCATCATGTTAGTCTGTAACAGTGTTGTGGTAGTCCAGTCCAGGGTTTCATCATGTTAGTCTGTAACAGTGTTGTGGTAGTCCAGTCCATCATGTAGTCCAGTGTTGTGGTAGTCCAGGGTTTCATCATGTTAGTCTGTAACAGTGTTGTGTCAGTAGTTTCCAGTTAGTCTGTAACAGTGTTGTAGTCCAGTCCAGGGTTTCATCATGTTAGTCTGTAACAGTGTTGTGTCCAGTCCAGGGTTTCATCATGTTAGTCTGTAACAGTGTTGTGGTAGTCCAGTCCAGGGTTTCATCATGTTAGTCTGTAACAGTGTTGTGGTAGTCCAGTCCAGGGTTTCATCATGTTTCTGTAACAGTGTTGTGGTAGTCAGTCCAGGGTTTCATCATGTTAGTCTGTAACAGTGTTGTGGTAGTCCAGTCCAGGGTTTCATCATGTTAGTCTGTAACAGTGTTGTGGTAGTCCAGTCCAGGGTTTCATCATGTTAGTCTGTAACAGTGTTGTGGTCCAGTCCAGGTAGTCCAGTCAGGTTTCATCATGTTAGTCTGTAACAGTGTTGTGGTAGTCCAGTCCAGGGTTTCATCATGTTAGTCTGTAACAGTGTTGTGGTAGTCCAGTCCAGGGTTTCATCATGTTAGTCTGTAACAGTGTTGTGTCCAGGGTTTCAGTTAGTCCAGTCCAGGGTTTCATCATGTTAGTCTGTAACAGTGTTGTGGTAGTCCAGGGTTTCATCATGTTAGTCTGTAACAGTGTTGTGGTAGTCCAGTCCAGGGTTTCATCATGTTAGTCTGTAACAGTGTTGTGGTAGTCCAGTCCAGGGTTTCATCATGTTAGTCTGTAACAGTGTTGTGGTAGTCCAGTCCTGGTAGTCCAGTCCAGGGTTTCATCATGTTAGTCTGTAACAGTGTTGTGGTAGTCCAGTCCAGGGTTTCATCATGTTAGTCTGTAACAGTGTTGTGGTAGTCCAGTCCTGGTAGTCCAGTCCAGGGTTTCATCATGTTAGTCTGTAACAGTGTTGTGGTAGTCCAGTCCAGGGTTTCATCATGTTAGTCTGTAACAGTGTTGTGGTAGTCCAGTCCAGGGTTTCATCATGTTAGTCTGTAACAGTGTTGTGGTCCAGTCCAGTCCAGGGTTTCATCATGTTAGTCTGTAACAGTGTTGTGGTAGTCCAGTCCAGGGTTTCATCAGTGGGTTTCATCATGTTGTCTGTAACAGTGTTGTGGTAGTCCAGTCCAGGGTTTCATCATGTTAGTCTGTAACAGTGTTGTGGTAGTCCAGTCCATCATGTTAGTAGTGTTGTGGTAGTCAGTCCAGGGTTTCATCATGTTAGTCTGTAACAGTGTTGTGGTAGTCCAGTCCAGGGTTTCATCATGTTAGTCTGTAACAGTGTTGTAACAGTGTTGTGTAGTCCAGTCCAGGGTTTCATCATGTTGTCTGTAACAGTGTTGTGGTAGTCCAGTCCAGGGTTTCATCATGTTAGTCTGTAACAGTGTTGTGGTAGTCCAGTCCAGGGTTTCATCATGTTAGTCTGTAACAGTGTTGTGGTAGTCAGTCAGGGTTTCATCATGTTAGTCTGTAACAGTGTTGTTAGTCTGTAGTCCAGTCCAGGGTTTCATCATGTTAGTCTGTAACAGTGTTGTGGTAGTCCAGTCCAGGTTTCATCATGTTAGTCTGTAACAGTGTTGTGGTAGTCCAGTCCAGTAATCAGTCTAGGTTTCATCATGTTAGTCTGTAACAGTGTTGTGGTAGTCCAGTCCAGGGTTTCATCATGTTAGTCTGTAACAGTGTTGTGGTAGTCCAGTCCAGGGTTTCATCATGTTAGTATGTAACAGTGTTGTGGTAGTCCAGTCCAGGGTTTCATCATGTTAGTCTGTAACAGTCCAGGGTTTCATCATGTTAGTCTGTAACAGTGTTGTGGTAGTCCAGTCCAGGGTTTCATCATGTTAGTCTGTAACAGTGTTGTGGTAGTCCAGTCCAGGGTTTCATCATGTTAGTCTGTAACAGTGTTGTGGTAGTCCAGTCCAGGTAGTCCAGTCCAGGGTTTCATCATGTTAGTCTGTAACAGTGTTGTGGTAGTCCAGTCCAGGGTTTCATCATGTTAGTCTGTAACAGTGTTGTGGTAGTCCAGTCCAGGGTTTCATCATGTTAGTCTGTAACAGTGTTGTGGTAGTCCAGTCCAGGGTTTCATCATGTTAGTCTGTAACAGTGTTGTGGTAGTCCAGTCCAGGGTTTCATCATGTTAGTCAACAGTGTTGGTTTCTGTAACAGTGTTGTGGTAGTCAGTGGGTTTCATCATGTTAGTCTGTAACAGTGTTGTGGTAGTCCAGTCCAGGGTTTCATCATGTTAACAGTGTTGTGGTAGTCCAGTCCAGGGTTTCATCATGTTAGTCTGTAACAGTGTTGTGGTAGTCCAGTCCAGGGTTTCATGTTAGTCTGTTAGTGTTGTAACAGTGTTGTGGTAGTCCAGTCCAGGGTTTCATCATGTTAGTCTGTAACAGTGTTGTGGTAGTCCAGTCCTGGTAGTCCAGTCCAGGGTTTCATCATGTTAGTCTGTAACAGTGTTGTGGTAGTCCAGTCCAGGGTTTCATCATGTTAGTCTGTAACAGTGTTGTGGTAGTCCAGTCCAGGGTTTCATCATGTTAGTCTGTAACAGTGTTGTGCTAGTCCAGTCCAGGGTTTCATCATGTTAGTCTGTAACAGTGTTGTGGTAGTCATTCAAACCCTGGTCTAAACCACTGATATACATGGTTTTTATTCAGATATGGTTGTTAACCCACTTACACAAAGGGGTCATAAACATGTTTTTGTAGTATAATTGTGCTCTACCATGCAGTGTTGTCCAGAGGGTTAGAATAACAGTCAAAGACGTTTCCATGGACACACCTGTACATCATGGTAGGTAAAGATGTTTCCATGGACAGTCAGGGTTTCATCATGTTAGTCTGTAACAGTCATGGGTTTCATCATGTTAAAGAGTCCAGGGTTTCATCATGTTACACACCTGTACATCATGGTAAGTAAAGACGTTTCCATGGACACACCTGTACATCATGGTAGGTAAAGATGTTTCCATGGACACACCTGTACATCATGGTAGGTCAACTCAGACCAAGTGGACGTACCCCGGTGCCTCTACCCCAGTGAGAACAGTGAGCGCACCGGGGTTGTCCAGAGCGAAGCAGGGATGAACGTAGCGTTGGAAGCTACAGTAGAAGGTGTAGAGGTGTTGTTCCAGCTCTACGTTGAAGAAGGACAGGATCCCTCTCTCATAGTTCAGACTGAGCCCTATCCTCACAGGGTTCACCGTTATCCGGATGTCTGGGCTCCAGCCGCTGTGGAGGAACTCATACTTGTGTCTGGATAGGGGAGGAAGGGGGAGACAGAATGGAGGGGAGGGGGGGACAGAATGGAGGGGAGGAAGGGGGAGACAGAATGGAGGAGAGGAAGGTGGAGACAGAATGGAGGAGAGGAAGGGGGAGACAGAATGGAGGGGAGGAAGGGGGAGACAGAATGGAGGGGAGGAAGGGGAGACAGAATGGAGGAGAGGAAGAATGGGGTGGAGGAAATGGGGAGACAGAATGGAGGGAGGAAGGTGGAGACAGAATGGAGGGGGAGGGGAGACAGAATGGGGGGAGGAGGGGGAGACAGAATGGAGGAGAGGAAGGGGAAGACAGAATGGAGGAGAGGAAGGAAGAAGGGGAGACAGAATGGAGGGGAGGAGGGGGAAGACAGAATGGAGGGGAGGAAGGGGAAGACAGAATGGAGGGGAGGAAGGGGAAGACAGAATGGAGGGGAGGAAGTGGGGACACAATGGAGGAGAGGGGGAGACAGAATGGAGGGGAGGAATGGGGGAGACAGAATGGAGGAGAGGAAGGGGAGACAGAATGGAGGGGAGGAGGGGGAGACAGAATGGGGGAGATAATGGAGGAGGGGGAAGACAGAATGGAGGGGAGGAGGGGGAAGACAGAATGGAGGGGAGACACAATGGAGGGGGAAGACAGAATGGAGGGGAGGAAGGGGAAGACAGAATGGAGGGGAGGAAGGGGAAGACAGAATGGAGGGGAGGAAGGGGAAGACACAATGGAGGAGAGGGGAGACAGAATGGAGGGGAGGAGGCAGAATGGAGGGGGGAGAGAATGAAGGGGGAGACAGAATGGAAGGGAGGGGGGAGACAGAATGGGGGAGGAGGGGAGACAGAATGGAGACAGAATGGGGGAGATAATGGAGGGGAGGAAGGGGAGACAGAATGGAGGGGAGGAAGGGGGGAGACAGAATGGAGGGGAGGAAGGGGGAGACATAATGGAAGTAATGTCATTTAGAAAATGATGGTTCTATGTGACTTGTTACACATCATACTTCTATATACACACTGGCCAGTTTATTAGGTACACCACCACGTTCACGAAAATGGTTCTCTCCTACAGACAGTGAGTCACGTGGCCGTGGCTTGCTATATAAATCAGGCAGACGCATTGTTACTGTTCGATTCAACGTTAGAATGGGCAAAACGAGTGACCTATGCGACTGAACGTGGTGTGATCGTTGGTTCCCATGCACGGCCGATCCAGTACCTCAGAAACAGCCTCCTGGGCTGCGGCCATCCTGTGAGCGAAAACAACCAGTTGATGAGAGAGGTCGAAGGAGAATGGCAAGTATGGTGCAAGCTAACAGGCGGGCCACAAACGGACAAAGAACGGCGCAGTACAACCGTGGTGTGCAGAACGGCATCTTGGAACACATAACTCGTTGGTCCTTGTCATGGACGGGCTCCTATCAGCTAAACCCCAGAAGCAGCAGCTCCAGTGGACACAGGACAGTTGAAGAGTGGACAAACATTGCCTGGTCCAACGAATCCCGGTTCCTGTTGTGTCATGCTGATGGCAGAGTCAGGATCTGGCCTAAGCAGCAGGCTGGTGGTGTACTGGTGTGGGGAACACATTAGGTACCAATTGAGCAACGATTGAATGCCACACCCCGAATAATTCAGACTGTTCTGGAGGCAAAGGGTACGACCTGGTACTAGATGGGTGGTATCTAATAAACTGGCCACTGAGTGTACATGATATAGAAGAAGAAGGTGACAGGAAGTCGTACTTGCGTCTGGATGGAGATGGAATGGAAGAGAGGGGAGGAAGGGGGGAGACTGATGTCATTAAGACCATACAATGTTATGTGACTTACACTTAACTCATTCATAACATGTAGCCTACAGACATGGTATGTGTGTGTTGTGATAATATAACATAAGTAACGATACAATCATTTTCAGCAGGCGCTTTAAAGCGACATACAGTTGATGGTTTTCCCGGATAAAACATCATTACCAACTGAGAATCTCCCTTGAACATAACCTTTTAGTCCAGGCCTAGTCTTCATCTCTGTCAGGGAAACGAACCCTTAGGCTTCCTGGTCCCAGATCAACGCTATGAAACCCGGACCAATAATGTCACAGTAAATTACTACATGAGACCCTTGATGCAGGAATCAAATGGTGTTGTACCTGTATCTTAAACTAACAGTACCATGGGGAGACAGTATGTACACCCTCAACCCAACACGGTATCTTAAACTAACAGTACCATGGGGAGACAGTATGTACATCCTCAACCCAACACGGTATCTTAAACTAACAGTACCATGGGGAGACAGTATGTACACCCTCAACCCAACACGGTATCTTAATCTAACAGTACCATGGGGAGACAGTACATCCTCAACCCAACACGGTATCTTAAACTAACAGTACCATGGGGAGACAGTATGTACATCCTCAACCCAACACGGTATCTTAAACTAACAGTACCATGGGGAGACAGTATGTACACCCTCAACTCAACACTAACAGTACCACGGGGAGACAGTACATCCTCAACCCAACACGGTATCTTAAACTAACAGTACCACGGGGAGACAGTACATCCTTAACCCAACACGGTATCTTAAACTAACAGTAGCATGGGGAGACAGTATGTACACCCTCAACTCAACACTAACAGTACCATGGGGAGACAGTACATCCTCAACCCAACACGGTATCTTAAACTAACAGTACCACGGGGAGACAGTACATCCTCAACCCAACACGGTATCTTAAACTAACAGTACAATGGGGAGACAGTACATCCTCAACCCAACACGGTATCTTAATCTAACAGTACCATGGGGAGACAGTATGTACACCCTCAACCCAACACTGTCACTGGGCCAAATAAAACCCTTTTACTGCCAAAGAGAGGATTAGCAGGGGATATGAGAAGTGTGTATTGTTGTATTGTATTGGTTCTGCGTAGGCAGTAGGTGCTCTCTCTCTCTCTCTCTCTCTCACACACACTTTGAGGTGGTGGTGTTTCATGTTGAGATGTCTCAGTGAATGATCTCCTAGTAAAGAGAGTTCCACAGTCCTGTTTAGTGCCAGGAATAGTAGAGTTGCTATGGCAACAGCAGCTATAAGGTATCTGTATTCTATGGGCTTTTTCTCAGGAATAAAAAAACAACTTGACTTGTCACTTCTGCCTCAGAAAAGGTTTAGGAGGCGAAATGTGAGAAGAAGCGAGCCAAGCGCTTCAGGAAGAGGAGAGATATTTTAACGACCAAAAATCTCCTTGGCTGGCCTACTTTTCAGACCGTGTGTGGTAATGGTGGACCCTGTGGGAAGACAAGCATACATTTCCCTCTGGGAAGCCATGCAGTGGTAGTGGTGAGTCAGCTGAATTTAAAACACCGCAAGGAGTCAGCCCTCTAGAACAGTGTTTTACCAACTCCCAGTCTGTCCAGTAGTCAGCCCTCTAGAACAGTGTTTACCAACTCCCAATCTGTCCAGTAGTCAGCCCTCTAGAACAGTGTTTACCAACTCCCAGTCTGTCCAGTAGTCAGCCCTCTAGAACAGTGTTTACCAACTCCCAGTCTGTCCAGTAGTCAGCCCTCTAGAACAGTGTTTACCAACTCCCAGTCTGTCCAGTAGTCAGCCCTCTAGAACAGTGTTTACCAACTCCCAGTCTGTCCAGTAGTCAGCCCTCTAGAACAGTGTTTACCAACTCCCAGTCTGTCCAGTAGTCAGCCCTCTAGAACAGTGTTTTACCAACTCCCAGTCTGTCCAGGAGTCAGCCCTCTAGAACAGTGTTTTACCAACTCCCAGTCTGTCCAGGAGTCAGCCCTCTAGAACAGTGTTTACCAACTCCCAGTCTGTCCAGTAGTCAGCCCTCTAGAACAGTGTTTACCAACTCCCAGTCTGTCCAGTAGTCAGCCCTCTAGAACAGTGTTTACCAACTCCCAGTCTGTCCAGTAGTCAGCCCTCTAGAACAGTGTTTACCAACTCCCAGTCTGTCCAGTAGTCAGCCCTCTAGAACAGTGTTTACCAACTCCCAGTCTGTCCAGGAGTCAGCTGAAAGGCCCTGTTTGAGGACTCAAAATGTTCCCTTTTTCTTGTTGTGATTGTAGTGTGTTGGGGGCCTCAGTCTGTGCAGACTTGTGTTTCAAACCAGAACTCACACGCCGGATTCAACTATCAACTTCTCCTCTGGGTCATTCAGATGGGATTGTGTGGGGCTAAAACAAACCATCGTAAAACTGACTATCCTACCGATCCTCGACTTCGGCGATGTAATTTACAAAATAGCCTCCAATACTCTACTCAGCAAATTGGATGCAGTCTATCACAGTGCCATCCATTTTGTCACCAAAGCCCCATATACTACCCACCACTGCAACCTGTATGCTCTCGTTGGCTGGCCTTCGCTTCATATTCGTCGCCAAACCCACTAGCTCCAGGTCATCTATAAGTCTTTGCTAGGTAAAGCCCTGCCTTATTTCAGCTCACTGATCTCCATAGCAGCACCCACCCATAGCACGCGCTCCAGCAGGTATATTTCACTGGTCATCCCCAAAGCCAATTTCTCTTTGGCCGCCTTTCCTTCCAGTTCTCTGCTGCCAATGACTGGAACGAATTTAAAAAATCACTAAAGCTGGAGACTCATATCTCCCTCTCTAACTTTAAGCACCAGCTGTCAGAGCAGCTTACAGATCATTGCACCTGTACATAGCCTATCTGTAAATAGCCCACCCAACAACCTCATCCCCATATTATTTTTTTGGGGGGGGGTCCTTTGCACCCCAGTATCTCTACACATTCTGCACATCTATCACTCCAGTGTTTAATTGCTAAATTGTAATTACTTCGCCACTACGGCCTATTGTATTGCCTTACCTCCCTACTCTTACCTCATTTGCACACACTGTATATAGACTTTTCTATTGTGTTATTGACTGTAAGTTTGTTTATTCCATGTGTAACTCTGTGTTGTTGTTTATTCCATGTGTAACTCTGCGTTGTTGTTTATTCCATGTGTAACTCTGTGTTGTTGTTTGTGTTGCACTGCTTTGCTTTATCTTGGCCAGGTCGCAGTTGTGAATGAGAACGTGTTCTCAACTGGCCTACCTGGTTAAATAAAGGTGAAATAAATTAATACAAATTACAACAGGTTGAGAATCGCTTGTGTAACCTATCAAAGCAGTCCGTTACCGGGAGGGAGGACAGGTTGGTTCCTTCCCGGTAACAGTTAGTGATAGCTAGGTTAGAGGGATAGGTTAGCGTTAGGGATTCTCACCTGGACGGGTTGGCTCCTCCCAGGTAATGGTTAGGGGTTAAAGGTTAGGGTTTCTCACCTGGATGTGGTGAGGACATGTCTCATGCACCAGAATGTGTTGGCTCCTCCCAGGTAAGAGTTAGTGATAGGTTAGGGGTTAAAGGTTAGGGTTTCTCACCTGGATGGGGTGAGGACATGTCTCATGCACCAGGATGTATTTGTTCCTCCCAGGTAGGAGTTTCTCTGAGTATCTTCATAGGCCACTCCAATCCTGTACTCTGTGTCCTCGTCCAGTTCCACCTCCCAGTAATGTCTGCCTCTCACAGGGATCAGGTCCCCTAACACAGCTACACACCTGGACCAAACACACACGCATACAATATACACTATCAGAGGGAGGAGACACAGCTACACACCTGGACCAAACACACACGCATACAATATACACTATCAGAGGGAGGAGACACAGCTACACACCTGGACCAAACACACACGCATACAATATACACTATCAGAGGGAGGAGACACAGCTACACACCTGGACCAAACACACACGCATACAATATACACTATCAGAGGGAGGAGAGACACCTGGACCAAACACACACGCATACAATATACACTATCAGAGGGAGGAGAGACACCTGGACCAAACACACACACATACAATATACACTATCAGAGGGAGGAGACACAGCTACACACCTGGACCAAACACACACGCATACAATACACACTATCAGAGGGAGGAGACACAGCTACACACCTGGACCAAACACACAGGCATACAATATACACTATCAGAGGGAGGAGACACACCTGGACCAAACACACACGCATACAATATACACTATCAGAGGGAGGAGACACAGCTACACACCTGGACCAAACACACACGCATACAATATACACTATCAGAGGGAGGAGACACACCTGGACCAAACACACACGCATACAATATACACTATCAGAGGGAGGAGACACACCTGGACCAAACACACACGCATACAATATACACTATCAGAGGGAGGAGACACCTACACACCTGGACCAAACACACACGCATACAATATACACTATCAGAGGGAGGAGACACAGCTACACACCTGGACCAAACACACACGCATACAATATACACTATCAGAGGGAGGAGACACACCTGGACCAAACACACAGGCATACAATATACACTATCAGAGGGAGGAGACACAGCTACACACCTGGACCAAACACACAGGCATACAATATACACTATCAGAGGGAGGAGACACACCTGGACCAAACACACACGCATACAATACACACTATCAGAGGGAGGAGACACACCTGGACCAAACACACACGCATACAATATACACTATCAGAGGGAGGAGACACACCTGGACCAAACACACACGCATACAATATACACTATCAGAGGGAGGAGAGACACCTGGACCAAACACACACGCATACAATATACACTATCAGAGGGAGGAGACACACCTGGACCAAACACACACGCATACAATATACACTATCAGAGGGAGGAGACACAGCTACACACCTGGACCAAACACACACGCATACAATACACACTATCAGAGGGAGGAGACACAGCTACACACCTGGACCAAACACACAGGCATACAATATACACTATCAGAGGGAGGAGACACACCTGGACCAAACACACACGCATACAATACACACTATCAGAGGGAGGAGACACACCTGGACCAAACACACAGGCATACAATATACACTATCAGAGGGAGGAGACACAGCTACACACCTGGACCAAACACACACGCATACAATATACACTATCAGAGGGAGGAGACACAGCTACACACCTGGACCAAACACACACGCATACAATATACACTATCAGAGGGAGGAGACACACCTGGACCAAACACACAGGCATACAATATACACTATCAGAGGGAGGAGACACAGCTACACACCTGGACCAAACACACACACATACAATATACACTATCAGAGGGAGGAGACACAGCTACACACCTGGACCAAACACACACGCATACAATATACACTATCAGAGGGAGGAGACACACCTGGACCAAACACACACGCATACAATACACACTATCAGAGGGAGGAGACACACCTGGACCAAACACACACGCATACAATATACACTATCAGAGGGAGGAGACACACCTGGACCAAACACACACGCATACAATACACACTATCAGAGGGAGGAGACACACCTGGACCAAACACACACGCATACAATATACACTATCAGAGGGAGGAGACACACCTGGACCAAACACACACGCATACAATATACACTATCAGAGGGAGGAGACACAGCTACACACCTGGACCAAACACACACGCATACAATATACACTATCAGAGGGAGGAGACACACCTGGACCAAACACACAGGCATACAATATACACTATCAGAGGGAGGAGACACAGCTACACACCTGGACCAAACACACAGGCATACAATATACACTATCAGAGGGAGGAGACACACCTGGACCAAACACACACGCATACAATATATACTATCAGAGGGAGGAGAGACACCTGGACCAAACACACACGCATACAATATACACTATCAGAGGGAGGAGACACAGCTACACACCTGGACCAAACACACAGGCATACAATACACACTATCAGAGGGAGGAGACACACCTGGACCAAACACACACGCATACAATATACACTATCAGAGGGAGGAGAGACACCTGGACCAAACACACACGCATACAATATACACTATCAGAGGGAGGAGACACACCTGGACCAAACACACACGCATACAATATACACTATCAGAGGGAGGAGACACACCTGGACCAAACACACACACATACAATATACACTATCAGAGGGAGGAGACACACCTGGACCAAACACACAGGCATACAATATACACTATCAGAGGGAGGAGACACAGCTACACACCTGGACCAAACACACACACATACAATATACACTATCAGAGGGAGGAGACACAGCTACACACCTGGACCAAACACACAGGCATACAATACACACTATCAGAGGGAGGAGACACCTACACACACCTACATCTGGACCAAACACACATGCATACAATATACACTATCAGAGGGAGGAGACCCAGCTACACACAACACAAATCTACACACACCTACACAGTACACACTCCTACACACAACACAAATCTACACACACACAGTACACACACCACACTATCACGGGATGAGTACACTTACATTTTCAGATGTTTCATTTTGAAAGCTACAGTAAATCTCCATGTCATTAACAGATCTCTATTAGTGTTCAGCAGGTGTAAACCTGGTTGGTTTGTCTACCTGGCGAAGGTGTAAACCTGGTTGGTTTGTCTACCTGGCGAAGGTGTAAACCTGGTTGGTTTGTCTACCTGGCGAAGGTGTAAACCTGGTTGGTTTGTCTACCTGGCGAAGGTGTAAACCTGGTTGGTTTGTCTACCTGGCGAAGGTGTAAACCTGGTTGGTTTGTCTACCTGGCGAAGGTGTAAACCTGGTTGGTTTGTCTACCTGGCGAAGGTGTTGTCGTCGAAGGTCATGGCGGAGAGCGGGAGCTCCTCGTCTCCGTAGAACATGGAGAAGCCGTCCTCCGAGATGGACAGACAGGGGTGGGCTGTGTCCTGCAGCAGGTGGAATATGGTTCCTACACACACACACACACACACACACACACACACACACACACACACACACACACACGACAACTATAAAACACACAGTAACAACCTCACTGTCTGGTCTTGACAACTATAAAACACACACAGTAACAACCTCACTGTCTGGTCTTGACAACTATAAAACACACAGTAACAACCTCACTGTCTGGTCTTGACAACTATAAAACACACACAGTAACAACCTCACTGTCTGGTCTTGACAACTATAAAACACACAGTAACAACCTCACTGTTTGGCCTTGACAACTATAAAACACACAGTAACAACCACACTGTCTGGCCTTGACAACTATAAAACACACAGTAACAACCTCACTGTCTGGCCTTGACAACTATAAAACACACAGTAACAACCTCACTGTCTGGCCTTGACAACTATAAAACACACAGTAACAACCTCACTGTCTGGCCTTGACAACTATAAAACACACACAGTAACAACCTCACTGTCTGGTAAACTATAAAACACACAGTAACAACCTCACTGTCTGGTCTTGACAACTATAAAACACACAGTAACAACCTCACTGTCTGGCCTTGACAACTATAAAACACACAGTAACCTCACTGTCTGGTCTTGACAACTATAAAACACACAGTAACAACCTCACTGTCTGGTCTTGACAACTATAAAACACACAGTAACAACCTCACTGTCTGGCCTTGACAACTATAAAACACACAGTAACAACCTCACTGTCTGGCCTTGACAACTATAAAACACACAGTAACAACCTCACTGTCTGGCCTTGACAACTATAAAACACACAGTAACAACCTCACTGTCTGGCCTTGACAACTATAAAACACACAGTAACAACCTCACTGTCTGGCCTTGACAACTATAAAACACACAGTAACAACCTCACTGTCTGGCCTTGACAACTATAAAACACACAGTAACAACCACACAGTAACAACCTCACTGTCTGGCCTTGACAACTATAAAACACAACAGTAACAACCTCACTGTCTGGTCTTGACAACTATAAAACACAACAACCTCACTGTCTGGCCTTGAAACAAAAACACACAGTAACAACCTCACTGTCTGGCCTTGACAACTATAAAACACACAGTAACAACCTCACTGACAACTATAAAACACACAGTAACAACCTCACTGTCTGGTCTTGACAACTATAAAACACACAGTAACAACCTCACTGTCTGGTCTTGACAACTATAAAACACACACAGTAACAACCTCACTGTCTGGTCTTGACAACTATAAAACACACAGTAACAACCTCACTGTCTGGTCTTGACAACTATAAAACACACAGTAACAACCTCACTGTCTGGCCTTGACAACTATAAAACACACAGTAACAACCTCACTGTCTGGCCTTGACAACTATAAAACACACAGTAACAACCTCACTGTCTGGTCTTGAAACTATAAAACACACAGTAACAACCTCACTGTCTGGCCTTGACAACTATAAAACACACAGTAACAACCTCACTGTCTGAACAACTATAAAACACACAGTAACAACCTCACTGTCTGGTCTTGACAACTATAAAACACACAGTAACAACCTCACTGTCTGGTCTTGACAACTATAAAACACACAGTAACAACCTCACTGTCTGGCCTTGAACAACTATAAAACTACACACAGTAACAGTAACAAACAACTCACTGTCTGGCCTTGACAACTATAAAACACACTATAAAACACACAGTAACAACCTCACTGTCTGGCCTTGACAACTATAAAACACACAGTAACAACCTCACTGTCTGGCCTTGACAACTATAAAACACACAGTAACAACCTCACTGTCTGGCCTTGACAACTATAAAACACAAAACACAGTAACAACCTCACTGTCTGGCCTTGACAACTATAAAACACACAGTAACAACCTCACTGTCTGGCCTTGACAACTATAAAACACACAGTAACAACCACACAGTAACAACCTCACTGTCTGGTCTTGACAACTATAAAACACACAGTAACAACCTCACTGTCTGGCCTTGACAACTATAAAACACACAGTAACAACCTCACTGTCTGGTCTTGACAACTATAAAACACACAGTAACAACCTCACTGTCTGGTCTTGACAACTATAAACTAACAACCTCACTGTCTGGCCTTGACAACTATAAAACACACAGTAACAACCTCACTGTCTGGCCTTGACAACTATAAAACACACAGTAACAACCTCACTGTCTGGCCTTGACAACTATAAAACACACAGTAACAACCTCACTGTCTGGCCTTGACAACTATAAAACACACAGTAACAACCTCACTGTCTGGTCTTGACAACTATAAAACACACAGTAACAACCTCACTGTCTGGCCTTGACAACTATAAAACACACAGTAACAACCTCACTGTCTGGTCTTGACAACTATAAAACACACAGTAACAACCTCACTGTCTGGTCTTGACAACTATAAAACACACAGTAACAACCTCACTGTCTGGTCTTGACAACTATAAAACACACAGTAACAACCTCACTGTCTGGTCTTGAAAACACACAGTAACAACCTCACTGTCTGGCCTTGACAACTATAAAACACACAGTAACAACCTCACTGTCTGGCCTTGACAACTATAAAACACACAGTAACAACCTCACTGTCTGGCCTTGACAACTAACAACCTAAAAACACACACAGTAACAACCTCACTGTCTGGCCTTGACAACTATAAAACACACAGTAACAACCTCACTGTCTGGCCTTGACAACTATAAAACACACAGTAACAACCTCACTGTCTGGCCTTGACAACTATAAAACACACAGTAACAACCTCACTGTCTGGTCTTGACAACTATAAAACACACAGTAACAACCTCACTGTCTGAACAACTATAAAACACACAGTAACAACTATAAAACACACACAGTAACAACCTCACTGTCTGGTCTTGACAACTATAAAACACACAGTAACAACCTCACTGTCTGGCCTTGACAACTATAAAACACACAGTAACAACCTCACTGTCTGGCCTTGACAACTATAAAACACACAGTAACAACCTCACTGTCTGGCCTTGACAACTATAAAACACACAGTAACAACCTCACTGTCTGGCCTTGACAACTATAAAACACACAGTAACAACCTCACTGTCTGGTCTTGACAACTATAAAACACACAGTAACAACCTCACTGTCTGGTCTTGACAACTATAAAACACACAGTAACAACCTCACTGTCTGAACAACTATAAAACACACAGTAACAACCTCACTGTCTGGTCTTGACAACTATAAAACACACAGTAACAACCTCACTGTCTGGTCTTGACAACTATAAAACACACAGTAACAACCTCACTGTCTGAACAACTATAAAACACACAGTAACAACCTCACTGTCTGGTCTTGACAACTATAAAACACACAGTAACAACCTCACTGTCTGGTCTTGACAACTATAAAACACACAGTAACAACCACACAGTAACAACCTCACTGTCTGGTCTTGACAACTATAAAACACACAGTAACAACCTCACTGTCTGGCCTTGACAACTATAAAACACACAGTAACAACCTCACTGTCTGGCCTTGACAACTATAAAACACACAGTAACAACCTCACTGTCTGGCCTTGACAACTATAAAACACACAGTAACAACCTCACTGTCTGGCCTTGACAACTATAAAACACACAGTAACAACCTCACTGTCTGGCCTTGACAACTATAAAACACACAGTAACAACCTCACTGTCTGGTCTTGACAACTATAAAACACACAGTAACAACCTCACTGTCTGGCCTTGACAACTATAAAACACAGTAACAGTAACAACCACACAGTCACTGTCTGGTCTTGACAACTATAAAACACACAGTAACAACCTCACTGTCTGGCCTTGACAACTATAAAACACACAGTAACAACCTCACTGTCTGGTCTTGACAACTATAAAACACACAGTAACAACCTCACTGTCTGGTCTTGACAACTATAAAACACACAGTAACAACCTCACTGTCTGGCCTTGACAACTATAAAACACACAGTAACAACCTCACTGTCTGGCCTTGACAACTATAAAACACACAGTAACAACCTCACTGTCTGGTCTTGACAACTATAAAACACACAGTAACAACCTCACTGTCTGGCCTTGACAACTATAAAACACACAGTAACAACCTCACTGTCTGGTCTTGACAACTATAAAACACACAGTAACAACCTCACTGTCTGGTCTTGACTTAAAAACTATAAAACACACAACAGTAACAACCTCACTGTCTGGTCTTGACAACTATAAAACACACAGTAACAACCTCACTGTCTGGTCTTGACAACTTGAAACAACTAACAACCTAAAACACACAGTAACAACCTCACTGTCTGGTCTTGACAACTTAAAACAACTATAAAACACACAGTAACAACCTCACTGTCTGGTCTTGACAACTATAAAACACACAGTAACAACCTCACTGTCTGGTCTTGACAACTATAAAACACACAGTAACAACCTCACTGTCTGGTCTTGACAACTATAAAACACACAGTAACAACCTCACTGTCTGGCCAACTTGACAACTATAAAACACACAGTAACAACCTCACTGTCTGGTCTTGACAACTATAAAACACACAGTAACAACCTCACTGTCTGGCCTTGACTTGAAACAACTATAAAACACACAGTAACAACCTCACTGTCTGGTCTTGACAACTATAAAACACACAGTAACAACCTCACTGTCTGGCAACTTAAAACACACAGTAACAACTATAAAACACACAGTAACAACCTCACTGTCTGGCCTTGACAACTATAAAACACACAGTAACAACCTCACTGTCTGGCCTTGACAACTATAAAACACACAGTAACAACCTCACTGTCTGGCCTTGACAACTATAAAACACACAGTAACAACCTCACT
Organism: Oncorhynchus nerka; assembly: GCF_034236695.1. Lineage (NCBI taxonomy): Eukaryota > Metazoa > Chordata > Actinopteri > Salmoniformes > Salmonidae > Oncorhynchus > Oncorhynchus nerka. The sequence goes on from NC_088422.1 coordinate 98,202,457, forward strand.
GTCTGGCAACTTGACAACTATAAAACACACAGTAACAACCTCACTGTCTGGCCTATGACAACTATAAAACAAAACACAGTAACAACCTCACTGTCTGGCCTTGACAACTATAAAACACACAGTAACAACCTCACTGTCTGGTCTTGACAACTATAAAACACACAGTAACAACCTCACTGTCTGGCCTTGACAACTATAAAACACACAGTAACAACCTCACTGTCTGGTCTTGACAACTATAAAACACACAGTAACAACCTCACTGTCTGGCCTTGACAACTATAAAACACACAGTAACAACCTCACTGTCTGGTCTTGACAACTATAAAACACACAGTAACAACCTCACTGTCTGGCCTTGACAACTATAAAACACACAGTAACAACCTCACTGTCTGGTCTTGACAACTATAAAACACACAGTAACAACCTCACTGTCTGGCCTTGACAACTATAAAAACACACAACCTCACTGTCTGGCCTTGACAACCTCACTGTCTGGCCTTGACAACTATAAAACACACAGTAACAACCTCACTGTCTGGCCTTGACAACTATAAAACACACAGTAACAACCTCACTGTCTGGCCTTGACAACTATAAAACACACAGTAACAACCTCACTGTCTGGCCTTGACAACTATAAAACACACAGTAACAACCTCACTGTCTGGTCTTGACAACTATAAAACACACAGTAACAACCTCACTGTCTGGTCTTGACAACTATAAAACACACAGTAACAACCTCACTGTCTGGTCTTGACAACTATAAAACACACAGTAACAACCTCACTGTCTGGCCTTGACAACTATAAAACACACAGTAACAACCTCACTGTCTGGTCTTGACAACTATAAAAACACACAGTAACAACCTCACTGTCTGGCCTCTATAAAACACACAGAACAACTATAAAAAACACACAGTAACAACCTCACTGTCTGGTCTTGACTACTAAAACACACAGTAAAACCTCACACACAGTAACAACCTCACTGTCTGGTCTATAAAACACACAGTAACAACTACTGTCTGGTAAAACACACAGTAACAACCTCACTGTCTGGCCTTGACAACTATAAAACACACAGTAACAACCTCACTGTCTGGTCTTGACAACTATAAAACACACAGTAACAACCTCACTGTCTGGCCTTGACAACTATAAAACACACAGTAACAACCTCACTGTTGGTCTTGACAACTATAAAACACACAGTAACAACCTCACTGTCTGGCCTTGACAACTATAAAACACACAGTAACAACCTCACTGTCTGGTCTTGACAACTATAAAACACACAGTAACAACCTCACTGTCTGGCCTTGACAACTATAAAACACACAGTAACAACCTCACTGTCTGGTCTTGACAACTATAAAACACACAGTAACAACCTCACTGTCTGGTCTTGACAACTATAAAACACACAGTAACAACCTCACTGTCTGGTCTTGACAACTATAAAACACACAGTAACAACCTCACTGTCTGGCCTTGACAACTATAAAACTAACAACCTCACTGTCTGGTCTTGACAACTATAAAACACACAGTAACAACCTCACTGTCTGGTCTTGACAACTATAAAACACACAGTAACAACCTCACTGTCTGGTCTTGACAACTATAAAACACACAGTAACAACCTCACTGTCTGGTCTTGACAACTATAAAACACACAGTAACAAAAACCTCACTGTCTGGTCTTGACAACTATAAAACACAACTATAAAACACACTATAAAACACACAGTAACAACCTCACTGTCTGGCCTTGACAACTATAAAACACACAGTAACAACCTCACTGTCTGGTCTTGACAACTATAAAACACACAGTAACAACCTCACTGTCTGGCCTTGACAACTATAAAACACACAGTAACAACCTCACTGTCTGGCCTTGACAACTATAAAACACACAGTAACAACCTCACTGTCTGGTCTTGACAACTATAAAACACACAGTAACAACCTCACTGTCTGGTCTTGACAACTATAAAACACACAGTAACAACCTCACTGTCTGGTCTTGACAACTATAAAACACACAGTAACAACCTCACTGTCTGAACAACTATAAAACACACAGTAACAACCTCACTGTCTGGTCTTGACAACTATAAAACACACAGTAACAACCTCACTGTCTGGTCTTGACAACTATAAAACACACAGTAACAACCTCACTGTCTGGTCTTGACAACTATAAAACACACAGTAACAACCTCACTGTCTGGCCTTGACAACTATAAAACACACAGTAACAACCTCACTTCTGACAACTCATAAAACACACAGTATAAAACACACAGTAACAACCTCACTGTCTGAACAACTATAAAACACACAGTAACAACCTCACTGTCTGGTCTTGACAACTATAAAACACACAGTAACAACCTCACTGTCTGGTCTTGACAACTATAAAACACACAGTAACAACCTCACTGTCTGGTCTTGACAACTATAAAACACACAGTAACAACCTCACTGTCTGGTCTTGACAACTATAAAACACACAGTAACAACCTAACAACTGTCTGGCCTTGACAACTATAAAACACACAGTAACAACCTCACTGTCTGGTCTTGACAACTATAAAACACACAGTAACAACCTCACTGTCTGGTCTTGACAACTATAAAACACACAGTAACAACCTCACTGTCTGGTCTTGACAACTATAAAACACACACAGTAACAACCTCACTGTCTGGTCTTGACAACTATAAAACACACAGTAACAACCTCACTGTCTGGCAACTTGACAAACTATAAAACACACAGTAACAACCTCACTGTCTGGTCTTGACAACTATAAAACACACAGTAACAACCTCACTGTCTGGCCTTGACAACTATAAAACACACAGTAACAACCTCACTGTCTGGTATAAAACACACAGTAACAACCTGACAACTATAAAACACACAGTAACAACCTCACTGTCTGAACAACTATAAAACACACAGTAACAACCTCACTGTCTGGTCTTGACAACTATAAAACACACAGTAACAACCTCACTGTCTGGTCTTGACAACTATAAAACACACAGTAACAACCTCACTGTCTGGTCTTGACAACTATAAAACACACAGTAACAACCTCACTGTCTGGTCTTGACAACTATAAAACACACAGTAACAACCTCACTGTCTGGCCTTGACAACTATAAAACACACAGTAACAACCTCACTGTCTGGCCTTGACAACTATAAAACACACAGTAACAACCTCACTGTCTGAACAACTATAAAACACACAGTAACAACCTCACTGTCTGGTCTTGACAACTATAAAACACACAGTAACAACCTCACTGTCTGAACAACTATAAAACACACAGTAACAACCTCACTGTCTGGTCTTGACAACTATAAAACACACAGTAACAACCTCACTGTCTGGTCTTGACAACTATAAAACACACAGTAACAACCTCACTGTCTGGTCTTGACAACTATAAAACACACAGTAACAACCTCACTGTCTGAACAACTATAAAACACACAGTAACAACCTCACTGTCTGGTCTTGACAACTATAAAACACACAGTAACAACCTCACTGTCTGGTCTTGACAACTATAAAACACACAGTAACAACCTCACTGTCTGGTCTTGACAACTATAAAACACACAGTAACAACCTCACTGTCTGGCCTGACAACTATAAAACACACACAACCTCACTGTAACAACCACACAGTCACTGTCTGGTCTTGACAACTATAAAACACACAGTAACAACCTCACTGTCTGGTCTTGACAACTATAAAACACACAGTAACAACCTCACTGTCTGGTCTTGACAACTATAAAACACACAGTAACAACCTCACTGTCTGGCCTTGACAACTATAAAACACACACAGTAACAACCTCACTGTCTGGTCTTGACAACTATAAAACACACACAGTAACAACCTCACTGTCTGGTCTTGACAACTATAAAACACACACAGTAACAACCTCACTGTCTGGTCTTGACAACTATAAAACACACACAGTAACAACCTCACTGTCTGGTCTTGACAACTATAAAACACACAGTAACAACCTCACTGTCTGGTCTTGACAACTATAAAACACACAGTAACAACCTCACTGTCTGGCCTTGACAACTATAAAGGTGCTATGAGACAGAATAATATTTGACAGTGAACAACATCAACTAAACATACTACAGTATCAGGACATGGTCTCTCCTCTCACCTGTAGTAGAGACAGTAAAACACTGAACTAAACATACTACAGTATCAGGACATGGTCTCTCCTCTCACCTGTAGTAGAGACAGTAAAACACTGAACTAAACATACTACAGTATCAGGACATGGTCTCTCCTCTCACCTGTACCTGTAGTAGAGACAGTAAAACACTGAACTAAACATACTACAGTATCAGGACATGGTCTCTCCTCTCACCTGTAGTAGAGACAGTAAAACACTGAACTAAACATACGACAGTATCAGGACATGGTCTCTCCTCTCACCTGTAGTAGAGACAGTAAGACACTGAACTAAACATACTACAGTATCAGGACATGGTCTCTCCTCTCACCTGTAGTAGAGACAGTAAGACACTGAACTAAACATACTACAGTATCAGGACATGGTCTCTCCTCTCACCTGTAGTAGAGACAGTAAAACACTGAACTAAACATACTACAGTATCAGGACATGGTCTCTCCTCTCACCTGTAGTAGAGACAGTAAAACACTGAACTAAACATACTACAGTATCAGGACATGGTCTCTCCTCTCACCTGTAGTAGAGACAGTAAAACACTGAACTAAACATACTACAGTATCAGGACATGGTCTCTCCTCTCACCTGTAGTAGAGACAGTAATGCACTGAACTAAACATACTACAGTATCAGGACATGGTCTCTCCTCTCACCTGTAGTAGAGACAGTAAAACACTGAACAACTAAACATACTACAGTATCAGGACATGGGGGTCTCTCCTCTCACCTGTAGTAGAGACAATAAAACACTGAACTAAACATACTACAGTATCAGGACATGGGGGTGTCCTCTCACCTGTAGTAGAGACAGTAAAACACTGAACTAAACATACTACAGTATCAGGACATGGTCTCTCCTCTCACCTGTAGTAGAGACAGTAAAACACTGAACTAAACATACTACAGTATCAGGACATGGTCTCTCCTCTCACCTGTAGTAGAGACAGTAAAACACTGAACTAAACATACTACAGTATCAGGACATGGTCTCTCCTCTCACCTGTAGTAGAGACAGTAAAACACTGAACTAAACATACTACAGTATCAGGACATGGTCTCTCCTCTCACCTGTAGTAGAGACAGTAAAACACTGAACTAAACATACTACAGTATCAGGACATGGTCTCTCCTCTCACCTGTAGTAGAGACAGTAAAACACTGAACTAAACATACTACAGTATCAGGACATGGTCTCTCCTCTCACCTGTAGTAGAGACAGTAATGCACTGAACTAAACATGGTCTCTCCTCTCACCTGTAGTAGAGACAGTAAAACACTGAACTAAACATACTACAGTATCAGGACATGGTCTCTCCTCTCACCTGTAGTAGAGACAGTAAGACACTGAACTAAACATACTACCGTATCAGGACATGGGGGTCTCTCCTCTCACCTGTAGTAGAGACAGTAAAACACTGAACTAAACATACTACAGTATCAGGACATGGTCTCTCCTCTCACCTGTAGTAGAGACAGTAAAACACTGAACTAAACATACTACAGTATCAGGACATGGTCTCTCCTCTCACCTGTAGTAGAGACAGTAAAACACTGAACTAAACATACTACAGTATCAGGACATGGTCTCTCCTCTCACCTGTAGTAGAGACAGTAAAACACTGAACTAAACATACTACAGTATCAGGACATGGTCTCTCCTCTCACCTGTAGTAGAGACAGTAAGACACTGAACTAAACATACTACAGTATCAGGACATGGTCTCTCCTCTCACCTGTAGTAGAGACAGTAAAACACTGAACTAAACATACTACAGTATCAGGACATGGTCTCTCCTCTCACCTGTAGTAGAGACAGTAAAACACTGAACTAAACATACTACAGTATCAGGACATGGGGGTCTCTCCTCTCACCTGTAGTAGAGACGGTAAGACACTGAACTAAACATACTACAGTATCAGGACATGGTCTCTCCTCTCACCTGTAGTAGAGACAGTAATGCACTGAACTAAACATACTACAGTATCAGGACATGGTCTCTCCTCTCACCTGTAGTAGAGACAGTAAAACACTGAACTAAACATACTACAGTATCAGGACATGGGGGTCTCCTCTCACCTGTAGTAGAGACAGTAAAACACTGAACTAAACATACTACAGTATCAGGACATGGTCTCTCCTCTCACCTGTAGTAGAGACAGTAAAACACTGAACTAAACATACTACAGTATCAGGACATGGTCTCTCCTCTCACCTGTAGTAGAGACAGTAAAACACTGAACTAAACATACTACAGTATCAGGACATGGTCTGTCCTCTCACCTGTAGTAGAGACAGTAAAACACTGAACTAAACATACTACAGTATCAGGACATGGTCTCTCCTCTCACCTGTAGTAGAGACAGTAAGACACTGAACTAAACATACTACAGTATCAGGACATGGTCTCTCCTCTCACCTGTAGTAGAGACAGTAAAACACTGAACTAAACATACTACAGTATCAGGACATGGTCTCTCCTCTCACCTGTAGTAGAGACAGTAAAACACTAAACTAAACATACTACAGTATCAGGACATGGGGGTCTCCTCTCACCTGTAGTAGAGACAGTAAAACACTGAACTAAACATACTACAGTATCAGGACATGGTCTCTCCTCTCACCTGTAGTAGAGACAGTAAACCACTGAACTAAACATACTACAGTATCAGGACATGGGGGTCTCCTCTCACCTGTAGTAGAGACAGTAAAAGCCTGGCTCCTGTCACTGGGTCCTCCGATGTTGACAGCTCGGACGTAGATGAGGTACTGTCTTCCTGACTCCAGCTGGATCAGACTCTCACAGGTAGGAACAGCCACGATGGATCTGCAGGGAGAACCAATCACATTACAGACCTGCAGGGAGAACCAATCACATTACAGACTCTCACAGGTAGGAACAGCCACGATGGACCTGCAGGGAGAACCAATCACATTACAGACTCTCACAGGTATGAACAGCCACGATGGACCTGCAGGGAGAACCAATCACATTACAGACTCTCACAGGTAGGAACAGCCACGATGGACCTGCAGGGAGAACCAATCACATTACAGACCTGCAGGGAGAACCAATCACATTACAGACTCTCACAGGTAGGAACAGCCACGATGGACCTGCAGGGAGAACCAATCACATTACAGACCTGCAGGGAGAACCAATCACATTACAGACCTGCAGGGAGAACCAATCACATTACAGACCTGCAGGGAGAACCAATCACATTACAGACCTGCAGGGAGAACCAATCACATTACAAACCTGCAGGGAGAACCAATCACATTACAGACTCTCACAGGTATGAACAGCCACGATGGACCTGCAGGGAGAACCAATCACATTACAGACTCTCACAGGTAGGAACAGCCACGATGGACCTGCAGGGAGAACCAATCACATTACAGACTCTCACAGGTAGGAACAGCCACGATGGACCTGCAGGGAGAACCAATCACATTACGGACCTGCAGGGAGACCAATCACATTACAGACCTGCAGGGAGAACCAATCACATTACAGACCTGCAGGGAGAACCAATCACATTACAAACCTGCAGGGAGAACCAATCACATTACAGACTCTCACAGGTATGAACAGCCACGATGGACCTGCAGGGAGAACCAATCACATTACAGACTCTCACAGGTAGGAACAGCCACGATGGACCTGCAGGGAGAACCAATCACATTACAGACTCTCACAGGTAGGAACAGCCACGATGGACCTGCAGGGAGAACCAATCACATTACGGACCTGCAGGGAGACCAATCACATTACAGACCTGCAGGGAGAACCAATCACATTACAGACCTGCAGGGAGAACCAATCATATTACAGACCTGCAGAGAGAGCCAATGGGGAGTAGAATTGATGTCAACTTTTTTCAGTTTAGTCAATATTGGATGTGAATTCAAATTTGCATTTTATATTGAAACTTCAGTGTGTGTGTTTATGTGTGAGTGCGTATGTGTGTGCTTGCAGGCGTATGGGCGTGAATGGGGGTGTGAGAGTGCATGTGTGTATTTCTTACTCAGTGACCCCACTCTGTCCATCAGTGCCTGTCTCAATCAGCTCTACGGTGTAGGAGTCGACTGGGTTGGTGTTTCCTGACTCCCAGCGAATCAGAGCGGCTTCCGGACAACTGCTACACTCCCTCTGTCTGATGACTGGTGGAGATGGGACTGGAGGGGGAGGAGAAGAGGGAGAGAGAGAGAGGGAGATACAGGGGGATTAAAGAGGTAGGGAGGGAGAGAGAGAGAGAGAGAGGGAAAAAGAGGTGAGAGAGGGAGATACAGGGGGATTAAAGAGGTAGGGAGAGAGAGAGAGAGAGAAAAAGAGGTGAGAGAGGGAGATACAGGGGGATTAAAGAGGTAGGGAGGGAGAGAGAGAGATGCAGGGGGATTAAAGAGGGAGGGAGAGAGAGAGATGCAGGGGGATTAAAGAGGTGAGAGAGAGAGAGAGATGCAGGGGGATTAAAGAGGTGAGAGAGAGAGAGAGATGCAGGGGGATTAAAGAGGGAGGGAGGGAGAGAGAGATGCAGGGGGATTAAAGAGGTGAGAGAGAGAGAGAGATGCAGGGGGATTAAAGAGGTGAGAGAGAGAGAGAGATGCAGGGGGATTAAAGAGGTAGGGAGGGAGAGAGAGAGAGATGCAGGGGGATTAAAGAGGGAGGGAGAGAGAGAGAGATGCAGGGGGATTAAAGAGGTGAGAGAGAGAGAGAGAGAGAGGGAGATGCAGGGGGATTAAAGAGGGAGGGTGAGAGACGGAGATGCAGGGGGATTAAAGAGGTGAGAGAGAGAGGGAGATGCAGGGGGATTAAAGAGGTGAGAGAGAGAGAGAGATGCAGGGGGATTAAAGAGGGAGGGAGGGAGAGAGAGAGAGAGAGAGAGAGTGAGATGCAGGGGGATTAAATAGGGAGGGAGGGAGAGAGAGAGAGTGAGATGCAGGGGGATTAAAGAGGGAGGGAGGGAGAGAGAGAGAGTGAGAGGGAGATGCAGGGGGATTAAAGAGGTGGGGAGGGAGAGAGATGCAGGGGGATTAGAGAGGTAGGGAGAGAGGGAGATACAGGGGGATTAAAGAGGTAGGGGGAGAGAGAGAGAGAGAGATGCAGGGGGATTAAAGAGGTAGGGAGAGAGAGATGCAGGGGATTAAAGAGGTAGGGGAGAGAGAGAGAGAGATACAGGGGGATTAAAGAGGTAGGGGAGAGAGAGAGAGAGAGAGATGCAGGGGGATTAAAGAGGTAGGGAGAGAGAGAGAGAGAGATGCAGGGGATTAAAGAGGTAGGGAGAGAGAGAGAGAGAGATGCAGGGGGATTAAAGAGGTAGGGAGAGAGAGAGAGATGCAGGGGGATTAAAGAGGTAGGGAGAGAGAGAGAGAGAGAGATGCAGGGGGATTAAAGAGGTAGGGGAGAGAGAGAGAGAGAGATGCAGGGGGATTAAAGAGGTAGGGAGAGAGAGAGAGAGAGATGCAGGGGGATTAAAGAGGTAGGGAGAGAGAGAGAGAGAGAGATGCAGGGGGATTAAAGAGGTAGGGAGAGAGAGAGAGAGAGAGATGCAGGGGGATTAAAGAGGTAGGGGAGAGAGAGAGAGAGAGAGATGCAGGGGGATTAAAGAGGTAGGGAGAGAGAGAGAGAGAGAGAGAGAGATGCAGGGGGATTAAAGAGGTAGGGAGAGAGAGAGAGAGAGATGCAGGGGGATTAAAGAGGTAGGGAGAGAGAGAGAGAGATGCAGGGGATTAAAGAGGTGGGGAGAGAGAGGGAGATGCAGGGGGATTAAAGAGGTGAGAGAGAAAGAGAGAGAGATGCAGGGGGATTAAAGAGGTAGGGAGGGAGAGAGAGAGATGCAGGGGGATTAAAGAGGTAGGGAGAGAGAGAGAGATGCAGGGGGATTAAAGAGGTAGGGAGAGAGAGAGATGTAGGGGGATTAAAGAGGTAGGGAGAGAGAGAGATGCAGGGGGATTAAAGAGGTGAGGGGAGAGAGGGAGATGCAGGGGGATTAAAGAGGTGAGGGAGAGAGAGAGAGATGCAGGGGGATTAAAGAGGTAGAGAGAGAGAGAGGAGATGCAGGGGGATTAAAGAGGTGGGGAGAGAGAGAGGAGATGCAGGGGATTAAAGAGGTGGGGAGAGAGAGAGGGAGATGCAGGGGGATTAAAGAGGTGAGGGAGAGAGAGAGAGAGATGCAGGGGGATTAAAGAGGTAGGGAGAGAGATGCAGGGGGATTAAAGAGGGAGGGTGAGAGAGGAGATGCAGGGGCATTAAAGAGGTAGGGAGAGAGAGGGAGATGCAGGGGGATTAAAGAGGTAGGGAGAGAGAGAGAGAGGGAGATGCAGGGGGATTAAAGAGGTAGAGAGAGGGAGACGCAGGGGGATTAAAGAGGTAGGGAGAGAGAGAGAGAGGGAGATGCAGGGGGATTAAAGAGGTGAGGGGAGAGAGGGAGATGCAGGGGGATTAAAGAGGTGAGGGAGAGAGAGAGAGATGCAGGGGGATTAAAGAGGTAGGGAGAGAGAGAGGGAGATGCAGGGGGATTAAAGAGGTAGGGAGAGAGAGAGAGGGGGAGATGCAGGGGGATTAAAGAGGTAGAGAGAGAGAGAGGGAGATGCAGGGGGATTAAAGAGGTGGGGAGAGAGAGAGAGAGATGCAGGGGGATTAAAGAGGTAGGGAGAGAGAGAGAGGGAGATGCAGGGGGATTAAAGAGGTAGGGGGAGAGAGAGGGGAGATGCAGGGGGATTAAAGAGGTAGGGAGAGAGATGCAGGGGGATTAAAGAGGTAAAGGGAGAGAGATGCAGGGGGATTAAAGAGGGAGGGTGAGAGAGGGAGATGCAGGGGGATTAAAGAGGTAGGGAGAGAGAGATGCAGGGGGATTAAAGAGGGAGGGTGAGAGAGAGGGAGATACAGGGGGATTAAAGAGGTAGGGAGAGAGAGAGGGAGATACAGGGGGATTAAAGAGGTAGGGAGGGAGAGAGAGAGATGCAGGGGGATTAAAGAGGTAGGTAGGGAGAGAGAGAGAGAGAGATGCAGGGGGATTAAAGAGGTGAGGGAGAGAGAGAGAGAGAGAGCGGGAAAAAGAGGTGAGAGGTTTCTTCCACTGACACATTCCTATTGAAAGCCACTGTTAGTCAGTTTGAAAGTGGTGTTCCCTGTAACAGGTCCAGGGTTTTACCTGTCACGTAGACAGCCTTCTCACTGGCAGGGCTGATGCCTGTCGTATTGGTAGCTGTGACCCAGAACTCATACTGCACGTTAGGCAGCAGCTCTCCTACACTACAGTGGGTTTCCTTAACCTTCACATTAGACACTGAGGAGGAGAGAAACTCACTTCAATCATTTACAACATTACAACAATGCATTATAAAGCCTTATTAAAGCCTTATACCTGTTGGTTTTAAGTAAAGTAACCATAGTCTCCCTCATAGGGGAATAGTTGATTCAATTAGATTAAATTTACCCTCTTAGAGAGAGATTGCACATTCCAAATAGTACACCCAATATATTATCTCTGTGGTGGTCCATAATGTCATGCAATATTCAACTGGAATGTCTGTCTTTGTTCTGAATCTATATTCATATTCTATGTTCTGATTCTATGTTATGTTCTGAATCTATATTCATGCAATATTCAACTGGAATGTCTGTCTCTGTCCTGATTCTACATTCTGATTCTCTGATTCTCTGTCCTGATTCTACATTCTGATTCTACATTCTGATTCTACATTCTGATTCTCTGTCCTGATTCTACATTCTGATTCTATGTTCTGATTCTACATTCTAATTCTACATTCTGATTCTGTTCTGATTCTACATTCTAATTCTACGTTCTGATTCTACATTCTGATTCTCTGTCCTGATTCTACATTCTAATTCTACATTCTGATTCTATGTTCTGATTCTACATTCTAATTCTACATTCTGATTCTATGTTCTGATTCTACATTCTGATTCTACATTCTGATTCTACATTCTGATTCTACGTTCTGATTCTCTGTTCTGATTCTAAGTTCAGATTCTCTGTCCTGATTCTACATCCTGATTCTATGTTCTGATTCTACATTCTGATTCTATGTTCTGATTCTAAGTTCAGATTCTCTGTCCTAATTCTACATTCTGATTCTATGTTCTGATTCTACATTCTGATTCTATGTTCTGATTCTACATTCTGATTCTACGTTCTGATTCTCTGTCCTGATTCTAAGTTCAGATTCTCTGTCCTGATTCTACATCCTGATTCTATGTTCTGATTCTACATTCTGATTCTATGTTCTGATTCTACATTCTGATTCTACATTCTGATTCTATGTTCTGATTCTCTGTCCTGATTCTAAGTTCAGATTCTCTGTCCTGATTCTACATCCTGATTCTATGTTCTGATTCTACATTCTGATTCTACGTTCTGATTCTATGTTCTGATTCTACATTCTGATTCTACGTTCTGATTCTCTGTCCTGATTCTACATCCTGATTCTAAGTTGTACTAGTTGCTACCGTCAGGCCCCTTGGTGCTGTCTACAGCCGGCGTGTCCTCCAGGACAGGTCTGTAGTAGAGCTCGTAGTATTCCACAGAGTCGTCTGAGAACAGGCTCCAGCACACACGCAGAGACGTCCGCGTGGCCGAGTTAGACACCTGGGGGTTGATGACCGGGGCAGATGGGGCTGGAAGGAACCATGATCGTGACATTACAGAGAGAGAGGAATAGCTTTATGTCAATTAGTTTGTACTGCATTGATGTTTTATTTTCCTCCACAGAGGTTTATTTCATGGTCTTGACACTTTTTCTAAGTGACTGTGACATAAAACTACGTCTCTATTTCATTGATTTCCACTGCCTCTCCCCACAGACAATTTTAAACACAAAGGACTTCATTAAGACTATTTTATTACAGGATTTTTTTTTTTTTTTTAACTTCTCTCAAATGTGTGTCCTTCCGTGGAATCAGAGATTCTGAGAAACAAAACAAAGCTGTCTGAGGTGAGTCACCAAGTGAATCAAAGATAGACACACGTCACAGACTGGTTCTAATGACACCCTACTGTAGTGCAGTACCTTGGACTAGATCCTTAAGGACCCTGGTCAACACTATATAGGGAAAAGGGCCTGGTTAACAGTATATAGGAAACAGGGCCCTGGTCAACAGTATATAGGGAACAGGGCCCTGGTCAACACTATATAGGGAACAGGGCCCTGGTCAACAGTATATAGGAAACAGGGCCCTGGT
>NC_088422.1:98220925-98273425 GCF_034236695.1 Oncorhynchus nerka
ACGTTGCCGTGGCTTGCTATATAACGCAGGCAGACAGGCATTGAGGCATTCAGTTACTGTTCAATTGAATGTTAGAATTGGCTAAACAAGTGACCGAAGCACATTTTAACGTGGTACGATCGTCGTTGTAGTATCTCAGGAACGGCCTCCTGGGCTTTTCACTCCCGACAGTGTCTCGGGTTTATCCAGAATGGTGTGACAAACAAAAAACACAACTCCGAGCAAAACAAAGTTATCGTAAACTTTTAAACGTTTCAAAGTTATTTAAAGTTATGAAGCTAAATTAGCAATTCAATGATTTAATCTTGAATAAGTCATTGTGACGACCGACCCACTACAACAGACCTGTAGAAAGAGTCGTTTGTCCTCGGTGCGGTACAGTTCCTGGGCGGTCTCAATCAGGTCCTTGGATGCGTCCAGGGTGCGTCCGCAGCCCAGCAGCTGAGTGTACAAGGCCTCCAACTTCCTCTTCTTCTCCTCCCCCAGCGCAGCGGCGCGCTCGTCGTAACGATGGGACAACGTCTGTAGAACATCGTTGCAGTGCTGCTCCAGGTGTTGCTCCTGACGACCAAAATTCTCCTGAAAGACATGAAACGCTTCATCAAGCGATGATCAGGGGCTCCCAAACGGGGTTGGCTCACAGATCCATGGTTGAAAACCCCTGGATGTGTCTTTGTTATGTGTGTACTGTGGTTGTCGTGTCAGTGATAGTGGTTGTCGTGTCAGTAACAGTGGTTGTTGTGTCAGTAATAGTGGTTGTTGTGTCAGTAACAATGGTTGTGTCAGTAATAGTGGTTGTTGTGTCAGTAATAGTGGTTGTTGTAATAGTGGTTGTTGTGTCAGTAATAGTGGTTGTTGTGTCAGTAATAGTGGTTGTTGTGTCAGTGATAGTGGTTGTGTCAGTAATAGTGGTTGTTGTAATAGTGGTTGTTGTGTCAGTAATAGTGGTTGTTGTGTCAGTAATAGTGGTTGTTGTGTCAGTAATAGTGGTTGTTGTAATAGTGGTTGTCGTGTCAGTAATAGTGGTTGTTGTGTCAGTAATAGTGGTTGTGTCAGTAATAGTGGTTGTTGTGTCAGTAATAGTGGTTGTGTCAGTGATAGTGGTTGTTGTGTCAGTAATAGTGGTTGTTGTGTCAGTAATAGTGGTTGTTGTGTCAGTAATAGTGGTTGTTGTAATAGTGGTTGTCGTGTCAGTAATAGTGGTTGTTGTGTCAGTAATAGTGGTTGTGTCAGTAATAGTGGTTGTTGTGTCAGTAATAGTGGTTGTGTCAGTGATAGTGGTTGTTGTGTCAGTAATAGTGGTTGTTGTGTCAGTAATAGTGGTTGTTGTGTCAGTAATAGTGGTTGTGACAGTGATAGTGGTTGTTGTGTCAGTAATAGTGGTTGTGTCAGTAATAGTGGTTGTTGTGTCAGTAATAGTGGTTGTGTCAGTAATAGTGGTTGTTGTGTCAGTAATGGTTGTTGTGTCAGTAATAGTGGTTGTTCTGCCAGTAATAGTGGTTGTTGTGTCAGTAATAGTGGTTGTTCTGCCAGTAATAGTGGTTGTTGTGTCAGTAATAATGGTTGTTCTGCCAGTAATAGTGGTTGTTGTGTCAGTAATGGTTGTTGTGTCAGTAATAGTGGTTGTTGTGTCAGTAATAATGGTTGTGTCAGTAATAGTGGTTGTTGTGTCAGTAATAGTGGTTGTGTCAGTAATAGTGGTTGTGTCAGTAATAATGGTTGTCAGTAATAGTGGTTGCTGTGTCAGTAATAATGGTTGTGTCAGTAATAGTGGTTGTTGTGTCAGTAATAATGGTTGTGTCAGTAATAGTGGTTGTTGTGTCAGTAATAATGGTTGTGTCAGTAATACTGGTTGTGTCAGTAATAGTGGTTGTTGTGTCAGTAATAGTGGTTGTTGTGTCAGTAATAGTGGTTGTGTCAGTAATAGTGGTTGTGTCAGTAATAATGGTTGTGTCAGTAATAGTGGTTGTTGTGTCAGTAATAGTGGTTGTTGTGTCAGTAATAGTGGTTGTTGTGTCAGTAGTAGTGGTTGTTGTGTCAGTAATAGTGGTTGTTGTGTCAGTAATAATGGTTGTTGTGTCAGTAATAATGGTTGTTGTGTCAGTAATAATGGTTGTGTTGTTGTGTCAGTAATAGTGGTTGTTGTGTCAGTAATAGTAGTTGTTGTGTCAGTAATAATAGGTTGTTGTGTCAGTAATAATGGTTGTTGTGTCAGTAATAATGGTTGTTGTCAGTAATAATGGTTGTTGTGTCAGTAATAATGGTTGTGTCAGTAATAGTGGTTGTTGTGTCAGGTTGTGTCAGTAATAGTGGTTGTTGTGTCATGCTTGTGTCAGTAATAGTGGTTGTTGTGTCAGTAATAGTAGTTGTGTCAGTAATAATGGTTGTTCTGCCAGTAATAGTGGTTGTCGTGTCAGTAATAATGGTTGTTGTGTCAGTAATAGTGGCTGTGTCAGTAATAGTGGTTGTTGTGTCAGTAATAATGGTTGTGTCAGTAATAATGGTTGTTGTGTCAGTAATAGTAGTTGTGTCAGTGATAGTGGTTGTGTCAGTAATAGTGGTTGTGTCAGTAATAGTGGCTGTTGTGTCAGTAATAGTGGTTGTGTCAGTAATAGTGGTTGTGTCAGTAATAGTGGCTGTTGTGTCAGTAGTAGTGGTTGTGTCAGTGATAGTGGTTGTGTCAGTAGTAGTGGTTGTTGTGTCAGTAATAGTGGTTGTTGTGTCAGTAATAGTGGTTGTCGTGTCAGTAATAGTGGTTGTTGTGTCAGTAATAGTGGTTGTCGTGTCAGTAATAGTGGTTGTGTCAGTAATAGTGGTTGTTGTGTCAGTAATAGTGGTTGTGTCAGTGATAGTGGTTGTGTCAGTAGTAGTGGTTGTTGTGTCAGTAATAGTGGTTGTGTCAGTGATAGTGGTTGTGTCAGTAATAGTAGTCGTTGTGTCAGTAATAATGGTTGTTGTGTCAGTAATAGTGGTTGTTGTGTCAGTAACAGTGGTTGTCGTGTCAGTAATAATGGTTGTTGTGTCAGTAATAGTGGTTGTTGTGTCAGTAATAGTGGTTGTTGTGTCAGTAATAGTGGTTGTTGTGTCAGTAATAATGGTTGTGTCAGTAACAGTGGTTGTCGTGTCAGTAACAATGGTTGTGTCAGTAATAGTGGTTGTTGTGTCAGTAATAGTGGTTGTTGTGTCAGTAATAGTGGTTGTTGTGTCAGTAATAGTAGTTGTGTCAGTAATAGTGGTTGTGTCAGTGATAGTGGTTGTGTCAGTAGTAGTGGTTGTTGTGTCAGTAATAGTGGTTGCTGTGTCAGTAATAGTGGTTGTTGTGTCAGTAATAATGGTTGTCAGTAATAGTGGTTGTGTCAGTAATAGTGGTTGTGTCAGTAATAGTGGTTGTGTCAGTAATAGTGGTTGTTGTGTCAGTAATAGTGGTTGTTGTGTCAGTAATAATGGTTGTGTCAGTAGTAGTGGTTGTTGTGTCAGTAATAATGGTTGTGTCAGTAATAGTGGTTGTTGTGTCAGTAATAGTGGTTGTGTCAGTAATAGTGGTTGTGTCAGTAATAATGGTTGTCAGTAATAGTGGTTGCTGTGTCAGTAATAATGGTTGTGTCAGTAATAGTGGTTGTTGTGTCAGTAATAATGGTTGTGTCAGTAATAGTGGTTGTTGTGTCAGTAATAATGGTTGTGTCAGTAATACTGGTTGTGTCAGTAATAGTGGTTGTTGTGTCAGTAATAGTGGTTGTTGTGTCAGTAATAGTGGTTGTGTCAGTAATAGTGGTTGTGTCAGTAATAATGGTTGTGTCAGTAATAGTGGTTGTTGTGTCAGTAATAGTGGTTGTTGTGTCAGTAATAGTGGTTGTTGTGTCAGTAATAATGGTTGTTGTGTCAGTAATAATGGTTGTTGTGTCAGTAATAATGGTTGTGTCAGTAATAGTGGTTGTTGTGTCAGTAATAGTAGTTGTTGTGTCAGTAATAATGGTTGTTGTGTCAGTAATAATGGTTGTTGTGTCAGTAATAATGGTTGTGTCAGTAATAATGGTTGTGTCAGTAATAATGGTTGTTGTGTCAGTAATAATGGTTGTGTCAGTAATAGTGGTTGTTGTGTCAGTAATAATGCTTGTGTCAGTAATAGTGGTTGTTGTGTCAGTAATAGTAGTTGTGTCAGTAATAATGGTTGTTCTGCCAGTAATAGTGGTTGTCGTGTCAGTAATAATGGTTGTTGTGTCAGTAATAGTGGCTGTGTCAGTAATAGTGGTTGTTGTGTCAGTAATAATGGTTGTGTCAGTAATAATGGTTGTTGTGTCAGTAATAGTAGTTGTGTCAGTGATAGTGGTTGTGTCAGTAATAGTGGTTGTGTCAGTAATAGTGGCTGTTGTGTCAGTAATAGTGGTTGTGTCAGTAATAGTGGTTGTGTCAGTAATAGTGGCTGTTGTGTCAGTAGTAGTGGTTGTGTCAGTGATAGTGGTTGTGTCAGTAGTAGTGGTTGTTGTGTCAGTAATAGTGGTTGTTGTGTCAGTAATAGTGGTTGTCGTGTCAGTAATAGTGGTTGTTGTGTCAGTAATAATAGTGGTTGTCGTGTCAGTAATAGTGGTTGTGTCAGTAATAGTGGTTGTTGTGTCAGTAATAGTGGTTGTGTCAGTGATAGTGGTTGTGTCAGTAGTAGTGGTTGTTGTGTCAGTAATAGTGGTTGTGTCAGTGATAGTGGTTGTGTCAGTAATAGTAGTCGTTGTGTCAGTAATAATGGTTGTTGTGTCAGTAATAGTGGTTGTTGTGTCAGTAACAGTGGTTGTCGTGTCAGTAATAATGGTTGTTGTGTCAGTAATAGTGGTTGTTGTGTCAGTAATAGTGGTTGTTGTGTCAGTAATAATGGTTGTGTCAGTAACAGTGGTTGTCGTGTCAGTAACAATGGTTGTGTCAGTAATAGTGGTTGTTGTGTCAGTAATAGTGGTTGTTGTGTCAGTAATAGTGGTTGTTGTGTCAGTAATAGTAGTTGTGTCAGTAATAGTGGTTGTGTCAGTGATAGTGGTTGTGTCAGTAGTAGTGGTTGTTGTGTCAGTAATAGTGGTTGCTGTGTCAGTAATAGTGGTTGTTGTGTCAGTAATAATGGTTGTCAGTAATAGTGGTTGTGTCAGTAATAGTGGTTGTGTCAGTAATAGTGGTTGTGTCAGTAATAGTGGTTGTTGTGTCAGTAATAGTGGTTGTTGTGTCAGTAATAATGGTTGTGTCAGTAGTAGTGGTTGTTGTGTCAGTAATAATGGTTGTGTCAGTAATAGTGGTTGTTGTGTCAGTAATAGTGGTTGTGTCAGTAATAGTGGTTGTGTCAGTAATAATGGTTGTCAGTAATAGTGGTTGCTGTGTCAGTAATAATGGTTGTGTCAGTAATAGTGGTTGTTGTGTCAGTAATAATGGTTGTGTCAGTAATAGTGGTTGTGTCAGTAATAGTGGTTGTTGTGTCAGTAATAGTGGTTGTTGTGTCAGTAATAGTGGTTGTGTCAGTAATAGTGGTTGTGTCAGTAATAGTGGTTGTTGTGTCAGTAATAGTGGTTGTTGTGTCAGTAATAGTGGTTGTTGTGTCAGTAATAGTGGTTGTTGTGTCAGTAATAATGGTTGTTGTGTCAGTAATAATGGTTGTTGTGTCAGTAATAATGGTTGTGTCAGTAATAGTGGTTGTTGTGTCAGTAATAGTAGTTGTTGTGTCAGTAATAATGGTTGTTGTGTCAGTAATAATGGTTGTGTCAGTAATAATGGTTGTGTCAGTAATAATGGTTGTTGTGTCAGTAATAATGGTTGTGTCAGTAATAGTGGTTGTTGTGTCAGTAATAATGCTTGTGTCAGTAATAGTGGTTGTTGTGTCAGTAATAGTAGTTGTGTCAGTAATAATGGTTGTTCTGCCAGTAATAGTGGTTGTCGTGTCAGTAATAATGGTTGTTGTGTCAGTAATAGTGGCTGTGTCAGTAATAGTGGTTGTTGTGTCAGTAATAATGGTTGTGTCAGTAATAATGGTTGTTGTGTCAGTAATAGTAGTTGTGTCAGTGATAGTGGTTGTGTCAGTAATAGTGGTTGTGTCAGTAATAGTGGCTGTTGTGTCAGTAATAGTGGTTGTGTCAGTAATAATGGTTGTCAGTAATAGTGGTTGCTGTGTCAGTAATAATGGTTGTGTCAGTAATAGTGGTTGTTGTGTCAGTAATAATGGTTGTGTCAGTAATAGTGGCTGTTGTGTCAGTAGTAGTGGTTGTGTCAGTGATAGTGGTTGTGTCAGTAGTAGTGGTTGTTGTGTCAGTAATAGTGGTTGTTGTGTCAGTAATAGTGGTTGTCGTGTCAGTAATAGTGGTTGTTGTGTCAGTAATAGTGGTTGTTGTGTCAGTAATAGTGGTTGTCGTGTCAGTAATAGTGGTTGTGTCAGTAATAGTGGTTGTTGTGTCAGTAATAGTGGTTGTGTCAGTGATAGTGGTTGTGTCAGTAATAGTGGTTGTTGTGTCAGTAATAGTAGTTGTGTCAGTAATAATGGTTGTTCTGCCAGTAATAGTGGTTGTCGTGTCAGTAATAATGGTTGTTGTGTCAGTAATAGTGGCTGTGTCAGTAATAGTGGTTGTTGTGTCAGTAATAATGGTTGTGTCAGTAATAATGGTTGTTGTGTCAGTAATAGTAGTTGTGTCAGTGATAGTGGTTGTGTCAGTAATAGTGGTTGTGTCAGTAATAGTGGCTGTTGTGTCAGTAATAGTGGTTGTGTCAGTAATAGTGGTTGTGTCAGTAATAGTGGCTGTTGTGTCAGTAGTAGTGGTTGTGTCAGTGATAGTGGTTGTGTCAGTAGTAGTGGTTGTTGTGTCAGTAATAGTGGTTGTTGTGTCAGTAATAGTGGTTGTTGTGTCAGTAATAGTGGTTGTGTCAGTAATAGTGGTTGTGTCAGTAATAGTGGTTGTTGTGTCAGTAATAGTGGTTGTTGTGTCAGTAATAGTGGTTGTTGTGTCAGTAATAGTGGTTGTTGTGTCAGTAATAATGGTTGTTGTGTCAGTAATAATGGTTGTTGTGTCAGTAATAATGGTTGTGTCAGTAATAGTGGTTGTTGTGTCAGTAATAGTGGTTGTGTCAGTAATAATGGTTGTTGTGTCAGTAATAATGGTGGTTGTTGTGTCAGTAATAATGGTTGTTGTGTCAGTAATAATGGTTGTGTCAGTAATAGTGGTTGTTGTGTCAGTAATAATGGTTGTGTCAGTAATAGTGGTTGTTGTGTCAGTAATAGTGGTTGTTGTGTCAGTAATAGTGGTTGTTGTGTCAGTAATAGTAGTTGTGTCAGTAATAATGGTTGTTCTGCCAGTAATAGTGGTTGTCGTGTCAGTAATAATGGTTGTTGTGTCAGTAATAGTGGCTGTGTCAGTAATAGTGGTTGTTGTGTCAGTAATAATGGTTGTGTCAGTAATAATGGTTGTTGTGTCAGTAATAGTAGTTGTGTCAGTGATAGTGGTTGTGTCAGTAATAGTGGTTGTGTCAGTAATAGTGGCTGTTGTGTCAGTAATAGTGGTTGTGTCAGTAATAATGGTTGTCAGTAATAGTGGTTGCTGTGTCAGTAATAATGGTTGTGTCAGTAATAGTGGTTGTTGTGTCAGTAATAATGGTTGTGTCAGTAATAGTGGCTGTTGTGTCAGTAGTAGTGGTTGTGTCAGTGTTGGTTGTGTCAGTAGTAGTGGTTGTTGTGTCAGTAATAGTGGTTGTTGTGTCAGTAATAGTGGTTGTCGTGTCAGTAATAGTGGTTGTTGTGTCAGTAATAGTGGTTGTTGTGTCAGTAATAGTGGTTGTGTCAGTAATAGTGGTTGTTGTGTCAGTAATAGTGGTTGTGTCAGTGATAATGGTTGTGTCAGTAATAGTGGTTGTTGTCAGTAATAGTGGTTGTGTCAGTAATAATGGTTGTTCTGTCAGTAATAGTGGTTGTGTGTCAGTAATAATGGTTGTTGTGTCAGTAATAGTGGCTGTCAGTAATAGTGGTTGTTGTGTCAGTAATAATGGTTGTGTCAGTAATAATGGTTGTTGTGTCAGTAATAGTAGTTGTGTCAGTGATAGTGGTTGTGTCAGTAATAGTGGTTGTGTCAGTAATAGTGGCTGTTGTGTCAGTAATAGTGGTTGTGTCAGTAATAGTGGTTGTGTCAGTAATAGTGGCTGTTGTGTCAGTAGTAGTGGTTGTGTCAGTGATAGTGGTTGTGTCAGTAGTAGTGGTTGTTGTGTCAGTAATAGTGGTTGTTGTGTCAGTAATAGTGGTTGTCGTGTCAGTAATAGTGGTTGTTGTGTCAGTAATAATGGTTGTTGTGTCAGTAATAGTGGTTGTTGTGTCAGTAACAGTGGTTGTCGTGTCAGTAATAATGGTTGTTGTGTCAGTAATAGTGGTTGTTGTGTCAGTAATAGTGGTTGTTGTGTCAGTAATAATGGTTGTGTCAGTAACAGTGGTTGTCGTGTCAGTAACAATGGTTGTGTCAGTAATAGTGGTTGTTGTCAGTAATAGTGGTTGTTGTGTCAGTAATAGTGGTTGTTGTGTCAGTAATAGTGGTTGTGTCAGTAATAGTGGTTGTGTCAGTGATAGTGGTTGTGTCAGTAGTAGTGGTTGTTGTGTCAGTAATAGTGGTTGCTGTGTCAGTAATAGTGGTTGTTGTGTCAGTAATAATGGTTGTCAGTAATAGTGGTTGTGTCAGTAATAGTGGTTGTGTCAGTAATAGTGGTTGTTGTGTCAGTAATAGTGGTTGTTGTGTCAGTAATAATGGTTGTTGTGTCAGTAATAATGGTTGTCAGTAATAGTGGTTGTGTCAGTAATAGTGGTTGTTGTGTCAGTAATAGTGGTTGTGTCAGTAGTAGTGGTTGTTGTGTCAGTAATAGTGGTTGTGTCAGTAATAGTGGTTGTTGTGTCAGTAATAATGGTTGTCAGTAATAGTGGTTGTGTCAGTAATAGTGGTTGTGTCAGTAATAGTGGTTGTTGTGTCAGTAATAGTGGTTGTTGTGTCAGTAATAGTGGTTGTTGTGTCAGTAATAGTGGTTGTGTCAGTAATAGTGGTTGTTCTGTCAGTAATAGTGGTTGTTGTGTCAGTAATAGTGGTTGTTGTGTCAGTAATAGTAGTTGTTGTGTCAGTAATAGTGGTTGTCGTGTCAGTAATAGTGGTTGTGTCAGTAATAATGGTTGTGTCAGTAATAGTAGTTGTTGTGTCAGTAATAGTGGTTGTTGTGTCAGTAATAGTGGTTGTTGTGTCAGTAATAATGGTTGTTGTGTCAGTAGTAGTGGTTGTTGTGTCAGTAATAGTGGTTGTGGTGTCAGTAATAGTGGTTGTTGTGTCAGTAATAATGGTTGTCAGTAATAGTGGTTGTTGTGTCAGTAATAATGGTTGTCAGTAATAGTGGTTGTTGTGTCAGTAATAGTGGTTGTTGTGTCAGTAATAGTGGTTGTTGTGTCAGTAATAGTGGTTGTGTCAGTAATAGTGGTTGTTCTGTCAGTAATAGTGGTTGTTGTGTCAGTAATAGTGGTTGTTGTGTCAGTAATAGTAGTTGTTGTGTCAGTAATAGTGGTTGTCGTGTCAGTAATAGTGGTTGTGTCAGTAATAATGGTTGTGTCAGTAATAGTAGTTGTTGTGTCAGTAATAGTGGTTGTTGTGTCAGTAATAGTGGTTGTTGTGTCAGTAATAATGGTTGTTGTGTCAGTAGTAGTGGTTGTTGTGTCAGTAATAGTGGTTGTGTGTCAGTAATAGTGGTTGTTGTGTCAGTAATAATGGTTGTCAGTAATAGTGGTTGTTGTGTCAGTAATAATGGTTGTCAGTAATAGTGGTTGTTGTGTCAGTAATAGTGGTTGTTGTGTCAGTAATAGTGGTTGTTGTGTCAGTAATAGTGGTTGTGTCAGTAATAGTGGTGGTTGTGTCAGTAATAGTGGTTGTGTCAGTAATAGTGGTTGTTGTGTCAGTAATAACGGTTGTCAGTAATAGTGGTTGTGTCAGTAATAGTGGTTGTTGTGTCAGTAATAGTGGTTGTGTCAGTAATAGTGGTTGTTGTGTCAGTAATAGTGGTTGTGTCAGTAATAGTGGTTGTTGTGTCAGTAATAGTGGTTGTTGTGTCAGTAATAGTGGTTGTGTCAGTAATAGTGGTTGTTGTGTCAGTAATAGTGGTTGTTGTGTCAGTAATAGTGGTTGTTGTGTCAGTAATAGTGGTCGTGTCAGTAATAGTGGTTGTGTCAGTAATAGTGGTTGTGTCAGTAATAGTGGTTGTGTCAGTAATAGTGGTTGTGTCAGTAATAGTAGTTGTTGTGTCAGTAATAGTAGTGGTTGTGTCAGTAATAGTGGTTGTGTCAGTAATAGTGGTTGTGTCAGTAATAGTGGTTGTTGTGTCAGTAATAATGGTTGTGTCAGTAATAGTGGTTGTTGTGTCAGTAATAGTGGTTGTTGTGTCAGTAATAGTGGTTGTGTCAGTAATAGTGGTGGTTGTGTCAGTAATAGTGGTTGTGTCAGTAATAGTGGTTGTTGTGTCAGTAATAATGGTTGTCAGTAATAGTGGTTGTGTCAGTAATAGTGGTTGTGTCAGTAATAGTGGTTGTTGTGTCAGTAATAGTGGTTGTGTCAGTAATAGTGGTTGTTGTGTCAGTAATAATGGTTGTCAGTAATAGTGGTTGTGTCAGTAATAGTGGTTGTTGTGTCAGTAATAGTGGTTGTGTCAGTAATAGTGGTTGTTGTGTCAGTAATAGTGGTTGTGTCAGTAATAGTGGTTGTTGTGTCAGTAATAGTGGTTGTTGTGTCAGTAATAGTGGTTGTTGTGTCAGTAATAGTGGTTGTGTCAGTAATAGTGGTTGTGTCAGTAATAGTGGTTGTGTCAGTAATAGTGGTTGTGTCAGTAATAGTGGTTGTGTCAGTAATAGTAGTTGTTGTGTCAGTAATAGTAGTGGTTGTGTCAGTAATAGTGGTTGTGTCAGTAATAGTAGTTGTTGTGTCAGTAATAGTAGTGGTTGTGTCAGTAATAGTGGTTGTTGTGTCAGTAATAGTGGTTGTTGTGTCAGTAATAGTGGTTGTGTCAGTAATAGTAGTCGTTGTGTCAGTAATAGTGGTTGTTGTACCTCCACAGTGAGGAAGATCTCTTCTAGATGTCCTGCAAAGTTCTCCATCTCCACCACCTTCTCCTCCAGCTTAGTCCTGATGTTATTCACCTTGTCCTGAAGGCACAGCAGAAATGAACTCTTACAGAGGGTCAGAGTGCAAATCTGCCTGTAGAAGTTGTCAGGAGAGCACACACAGACTGGCACTCAGGCTAGATCAAGGGTATATTCACATGGAATTAACACATACACCTTCCCCTTTCTCTGACTCAACACACTACCCCCCTTCCTCCGACACAACACACTACCCCCCTTCCTCCGACACAACACACACCTTCCCCTACCTCCGACTCAACACACACACCCCATCCTACCTCTGACTCAACACACACACCCCACCCTTCCTCCGACTCAACACACACCCCACTCTTCCTCCGACTCAAAACACACACCCTCCCCTTCCTCAACACACACCTTCCCCTACCTCCGACACAACACACACACCCCACCCTTCCTCCGACTCAACACACACACCCCACCCTTCCTCCGACTCAACACACACACCCTCCCCTACCTCCGACACAACACACACACCCCACCTTTCCTCCGACTCAACACACACACCCCACCCTTCCTCCGACTCAACACACACACCCTCCCCTTCCTCCGACACAACACACACCCTCCCCTACCTCCGACACAACACACACCCTCCCCTTCCTCCGACACAACACACACCCTCCCCTTCCTCCGACACAACACACACCCTCCCCTTCCTCCGACTCAACACACACCTTCCCCTTACCTCCGACACAACACACACCTTCCCCTAACTCCGACACAACACACACCCTCCCCTTCCTCCGACACAACACACACCCTCCCCTACCTCCAACTCAACACACACCCTCCCCTACCTCCGACACAACACACACACTCCCCTTCCCCTTCACAACACACACCTTCCCCTTCCTCCGACACAACACACACCCTCCCCTTCCTCTGACACAACACACACCCTCCCCTTACCTCCGACACAACACAAACCCTCCCCTTCCTCCGACACAACACACACACCTCCCCTACCTCCAACTCAACACACACCCTCCCCTACCTCCGACACAACACACACCCTCCCCTTCCTCCGACTCAACACACACCCTCCCCTTACCTCCGACACAACACACACCCTCCCCTTACCTCCGACACAACACACACCCTCCCCTTACCTCCGACACAACACACACCCTCCCCTACCTCCGACACAACACACACCTTCCCCTTCACAACACACACCTTCCCCTTCCTCCGACACAACACACACCCTCCCCTTCCTCTGACACAACACACACCCTCCCCTTACCTCCGACACAACACACACCCTCCCCTTCCTCCGACACAACACACACCCTCCCCTACCTCCGACACAACACACACCCTCCCCTTCCTCCGACACAACACACACCTTCCCCTTACCTCCGACACAACACACACCTTCCCCTTACCTCCGACACAACACACACCCTCCCCTACCTCCGACACAACACACACCCTCCCCTTCCTCCGACACAACACACACCCCCCTTACCTCCGACACAACACACACCCTCCCCTTCACAACACACACCTTCCCCTTACCTCCGACACAACACACACCCTCCCCTTCACAACACACACCTTCCCCTTCCTCCGACACAACACACACCCTCCCCTTCACAACACACACACCCTCCCCCTACCTCCGACACAACACACACCTTCCCCTTCACAACACACACCTTCCCCTTCCTCCGACACAACACACACCCTCCCCTTACCTCCGACACAACACACACCCTCCCCTTCCTCTGACACAACACACACCCTCCCCTTCCTCTGACACAACACACACCCTCCCCTTACCTCCGACTCCTTGTGCTCCTCAAACACGTCATCGTGTCCGTCCACAGAGCTGTCAGGTGATGGAGTTCCCTCCTCATCTGAAGACGGGACATACGCCTCAAACCTGATGATGATCACTTTATTGTATCCATTATTAAATGATTGATGCGTGCATCATGTCATGCAAAGATTATATACATAGTGCATTAGACACCAGGGGGCAGCCTTGGTGGCAGTAGCCTTGAGGTTTGAGAGGTGGGCCAGTAACCAGAGGTTTGCCGGTTCGAACCCCTGAACCCCTGCCAGCAAGGGGAATCTTCAGGGAGTGAGCCGGAAGCCGGAGGATCCTGTACACTACCTACTACAGTTGTTCCCTTGAGCAAGGCACTTTACCCCTAAGTACCCCTGTCAGCCTGGGATGTTTGTGTTGTGTATCAGGTTGGGTACTGTGACAGCAACAAACCAAAAAAAGAATATCTGTGCAAATGGACCAATAAAGCAGGTGTTGTATTACGGACCTTAGAGAGTCACTGGTATCCGTGGAGAAACGCTGGAAAGTAGAGGACAACTCTCTAGTCTCTGTTCTCTCTGACACCACTATGAAGGCCTCTTTGGTAGGGAGATCCCTGTTCACCTCCTCCTCCTTCACCTCCTCCTGGTGCTCCTCCCCACGCTCCTCGTCTCCACTCAGCACCTCCTCAGTGATGACATCCAGCCTGCTTCCTGTGAAGACCTCATACAGGTCCATGATGGGAGGAGGAGGGTGGAGGTACTGTGGTGGAGATACTGTGGTGGAGGTACTGTGGTGGAGGTACTGTGGTGGAGGTACTGTGGTGGAGATACTGTGGTGGAGATATTGTGGTGGAGGTATTGTGGTGGAGGTACTGTGGTGGAGGTACTGTGGTGGAGGTACTGTGGTGGAGATACTGTGGTGGAGATACTGTGGTGGAGATACTGTGGTGGAGATACTGTGGTGGAGGTACTGTGGTGGAGGTACTGTGGTGGAGATACTGTGGTGGAGGTACTGTGGTGGAGATACTGTGGTGGAGGTACTGTGGTGGAGATACTGTGGTGGAGATACTGTGGTGGAGGTACTGTGGTGGAGATACTGTGGTGGAGGTACTGTGGTGGAGATACTGTGGTGGACAGGGTAATCAAATAAAACATGTCAGATTAACATTTTTCCACAAAGGAAGTAGGTATTGTCAAATATTTTGATGTTCTATTCACCCACCATTAACCAACCAGTCATTCACTTGTGTAAATTTATATGCTTTATGTAACTTTAAAAATAAGTATAAATATTCAATTAGTTTTCTTATGGAAGCCATGCAAAGAGTTCATTATTTGCAATCAAAACAAGTATGATTCATAGTCTTAAATGTTTAGAAAAACACTTGTTCAGAAAGAACAGTACACAGTGATGCCAGTTAAAGGAGGGTTTGCTTATCTAACATCCTGGACCTCTGTCAAAACATGGATCAGGCTGCACACATAAACTCAACACAACATTTAAACTATGCTGGAGTTTCATATTTATTTGCTATAATTATGACTAGACATATCAGTTATTATAGCCTAGTTACTAATAATTCAAAAACACTGGTTAAGTTTACCTTGGTGAGAAATTATTCAATAACTCCCCCAGCAACGTCGATTCAGGGCGACCATTGACAGTGTTTTTGACAGGCTAACCAAGGAAGCAGTTTGTGACAAATATAGCAGGAACCCCAACTGTTATGCACACAGATCAAGTGTCAGCATGGGTATTTTGACATAGTGCCAAAACCTGCCTTTAGTCGCCTAATAAGAGTGATAATATTGTATTTAATCCAATAGTATTTGATTGTGAATGTGGTCATTATTTTCTTGAAGGTGACACATTGTATTAAATATTCAAATCTCTTGCCATAAATCCCTGATACATTGTAGCGAATGAAATTGGCTGTGGAATTCCCCCTGAGCATGTGACGGAAAGGTCAAAGTTGAAGGTAAAGAGAACGCCACGGGAAATACTACGTCATCGTTACAAATGGCCGACGTTGTAAACAAGGCAGAGGAATACAAGTTTTAGTTCGCTAGCTAGCTAGCTACATGTTTACCACAACAACAAAAAAATGAATAGCATAGACTGCGAGCGTTTGGACAGCTTGGACGGCTGGGTCGCCATCAAAACGAACATATTCGAAGAAAACGAGACGTTCAAGCTCGGTTTTATCGTTCAGTGGAATGTGATCGAGTCCAAGTTCGCGGTCACCTGTCACAACAGAACTCTCCAGCGACAGAAGCGCAAAGACCAGCTTGCTGTCTGCGAAACCGAAACCAGCTGGGCCGGACTCTTCTCTGTTAACGACTTAAAAAATGTCCACCGTCAGTTTACAGGGGTCGGGGATGTCGTCGCACCCTTTTTCCCCGACCTGTCGGACTTCAAGGAGGGTAACATTTGGGACATGATCTTTCTCGGTAGCAATCGGACATTCAACCAAGATGATCAAGAGAGAGATCTGGATACACCTTGCCGTCAGCTGGAGAAGTACTTCAGCACTGCGATAGATATCTGTGGCAGGAAGATAGTGCTGGACTCGCTTTTCCCGCAGGACGAGCGAGATGTCGAGGAGTACTTTGAGAACATGCAGGAGTTCAAGAGGAAAACCATGCAGGATGAGGTCACCAGGGCTAAGGATCACCTTAGAAAGGTCAGTGGCCAATTTGAATTAGTGATGTATACAAGCTGTGGCCTGTCACTGTTCTTCCTGGTCCAGCCACATGGGTTGCAAACTTTTGTTCCAACCCAGCACTAACCAATCACTAGGCCTACCGCCATTGCTCATTTGAATCAGGAGTAGGCTACATTGATGGGCTGGAACAAAAGTCTGCAGTCTCAGGGGGCTCCCATGAGGCATACCGGTAGTCTACTCTGCTTACCGATGCCCCCACTATCCAGAAATCAAGTCACTGTGAGTAAACCCTAAAAATGTCTGTCCAACATTTAGGCATTTTAAATACCCTCATGACACTGGGATAGATGCCCTTTCACCCTGGTTCACGTAGGGGTTTTAATAAAGATGCAGTGTCACTGTCGTCACTATTGTTGCGCAATATGACACCACGTGAGAAGGAAACCATGACCAATCCCAGCCGGTTGGTTATCCAGTCAGGCTTCATTCCTGTTACTCATGTTGTTATCACCCTGCAAGGTGTTCTCCCCCGAGGTCTTGGCTAGA
The DNA here is from genome assembly GCF_034236695.1 of Oncorhynchus nerka. Taxonomy (NCBI): domain Eukaryota; kingdom Metazoa; phylum Chordata; class Actinopteri; order Salmoniformes; family Salmonidae; genus Oncorhynchus; species Oncorhynchus nerka. The sequence continues at coordinate 98,237,072 of NC_088422.1, forward strand.
AACGGGGACATTAGCCTGTCATTCATTCTCTGTTTCTATGTTGACAGTAGTTTTAGGATAATTATTTTAATTTAACTAGGCAAGTCAATTAAAAACAAATTCTTATTTACAATGACAGCCTACCGGGGAACAGGGGCACATTTTTACCTTGTCAGCTCGGGGGGTTCGGTTACTGGCCCAATGCTCTAACCACTAGGCTACTTAATAGCCAATGACATCATGCATTAGAGCCCAACTAATATGGTTTTTGGGTCAGATACCGGTAGCCTACTCATTTTCCACAACTGAATTCTCCAATTTGACTTTTGCTTTCAAAAAGTATCTCAGTAGAACATGCAAGTAAGAACATTGAATTCTACTGTGCTGATATTACCGTGCATTATAGGAAAATAATGCACGCTCTAGAATGGTCTTCAAGCCAATCAGAGACAAGTATTCAACAATGCCGTGGTATGAACTGTGTTAAAGCAGATAGGCTTAATAAAGATGTTCAAACGGCAGATACAATGACTTAGTTTTTACACTTGCTGCTTCTCGCTGTTTATTACCTATGCAGTCACTTTACCCCTACCTGTGTACAAATGACCTCAACTAACCTGTACTCCCGCACACTGACTCAGTACCGGTGCCCCCTGTATACAGCCTCGTTATTGTTGTGTCATTTTATTGTTACTTGAAAAAATATATATATATGTATATAGTTAGTACATATTTTATTAACTCTAATTTTTTAACTGCATTGTTGGTTAAGGGATTGTAAGTAAATATAGCATTTCCCAGGTCTACACCTGCTGTATTCGGCGTATGTGACAAATAACATTTGATTTGATTTCTCTCCCTATTATCCATGTACAACCCTGTGCAGGAATATAGGCCTGTACAGTGTCTATATGTACAACCCTGTGCAGGAATATAGGCCTGTACAGTGTCTATATACACAACCCTGTGCAGGAATATAGGCCTGTACAGTGTCTATATGCAGGAATATAGGCCTGTACAGTGTCTATATGCACAACCCTGTGCAGGAATATAGGCCTGTACAGTGTCTATATGCACAACCCTGTGCAGGAATATAGGCCTGTACAGTGTCTATATGCACAACCCTGTGCAGGAATATAGGCCTGTACAGTGTCTATATGCACAACCCTGTGCAGGAATATAGGCCTGTACAGTGTCTATATGCACAACCCTGTGCAGGAATATAGGCCTGTACAGTGTCTATATACACAACCCTGTGCAGGAATATAGGCCTGTACAGTGTCTATATACACAACCCTGTGCAGGAATATAGGCCTGTACAGTGTCTATATACACAACAACCAAGATGTTTCAAAGGCAGAAAAAAAAGTACTCTTCTCTCCTTATTCCCTGTACCATGCTGCTCTAATCCTGTGGGTGTGAGGTGAGTGTCACACAACCCTGTGCAGGAATGGATTAGTTTGGTAACAACAACCAAGATGTTTCAAAGGCAGAAAAAAAAAGTGTCTCTCTCCTTATTCCCTCCATGCTCTTAAACAAGGCAAGAGTTTGGTAGGAGCCTTCTCTCCCTGGCAAGAAGGGCCTTCTATGCCATGAAAAGGAACACAATTCAACATCCCAATTATTAGGATCTGGCTAAAAAATACTTTAATAATTTCTAGAACCAATTGCCCTTTATGGTTGTTAAGTCTGGGGCACACTCACCAACCAAGATAAAACAAAATGGCAATTCAGACTCTGCACGAATAATTCTGTAAGAATACCCCAAATAATGCATGCAGAGCAGAATTAAGATGATACCCGCTAATTATCAAAATCCAGAAAAGAGATGCTAAAAGGAAGCGATTCCCAAACCTTCCATAAGAAAGCCATCACCTACAGAGAGATGAACCTGGAGAAGAGTCCCCTAAGCAAGCTGGTCCTGGGGATCTGTTCACAAACACAAACACACCCCACAGAGCCCCAGGACAGCAACACAATTAGACTCAACCAAATCATGAGAAAACAAAAGATAATTACTTGACACATTGGGAAGAATTAACAATAAAACAGAGCAAACTAGAATGCTATTTGACCCTAAACAGAGAGTACACAGTGGCAGAATACCTGTCCACTGACTGACCCAACATTAAGGAATGCTATTTGGCCCTAAACAGAGAGTACACAGTGGCAGAATACCTGACCACTGACTGACCCAAACATAAGGAATGCTATTTGGCCCTAAACAGAGAGTACACAGTGGCAGAATACCTGACCTGACCCAAAATTAAGGAATGCTATTTGGCCCTAAACAGAGAGTACACAGTGGCAGAATACTGACCACTACTGACCCAAACTTAAGGAATGCTATTTGGCCCTAAACAGAGAGTACACAGTGGCAGAATACCTGACCACTGACTGACCCAAAATTAAGGAATGCTATTTGGCCCTAAACAGAGAGTACACAGTGGCAGAATACCTGACCACTGACTGACCCAAACTTAAGGAAAGCTATTTGGCCCTAAACAGAGAGTACACAGTGGCAGAATACCTGACCACTGACTGACCCAAACTTAAGGAATGCTATTTGGCCCTAAACAGAGAGTACACAGTGGCAGAATACCTGTCCACTGACTGACCCAAAATTAAGGAATGCTATTTGGCCCTAAACAGAGAGTACACAGTGGCAGAATACCTGACCACTGACTGACCCAAACTTAAGGAATGCTATTTGGCCCTAAACAGAGAGTACACAGTGGCAGAATACCTGACCACTGACTGACCCAAAATTAAGGAAAGCTTTGACCCATATGTTTATTTATTGTCAGCTAAGAACAAATTCTTATTTACAATGACGGCCTACACCGGCCAAACCCGGACGACGCCGGGCCAATTGTGCGCCGCCCTATGGGACTCCCAATCACGGCCGGATGTGATTCAGCTTGGATTCGAACCAGGGACTGTAGTGACGCCTCTTGTACACACACACACACACACACACACACACACACACACACACACAGTATTGCAAACCCAGTAAGTCACTGTCATAAAGGTCGAGACAGGAATACTAATTGTCCATATCAAAGGCAGATATGTAATTACTCTGTCTAAAGAATGGATTCACCACCAAGGCATACAGCTGAAGTATGAACACAATACTAACATGACAAGGCATTATTCTAGATCAGACAGGAAGAGAGAGAGGAGAGAGGGGGTCATAACCTAAAAGGCCCCAAGAGTTCCCTTTATAACATTGGATTTGTTGACCAATAGCATTACTGTAAAGTTAACCTCCAATCAGATATCAGACCTTACAGGATGTAATGACAGCTTCCCAGAGTTTTGACAGAATGAGGATGGTTGAGAGCAGCACAGAGAAGGCTGAATTCCTGAGAAGACAATACAACCTTTTACATAAAGCGTAATGAGTCACATTCGGGGGCTCGGAAGCCCTACATAATTCTCCATTGAACTCCCTTGATTCTGGATCAGACAGAAGAAGTGTTAACTGGACGGGACTGTAGTCACTGTAGACCGTCTTCAGAACCAGCAGTTCAGGGTCCGAGCAGCGTCACTTCAGGTGGGTCCTTTTGACCGGTAGCATTGTCTTCTGCTTCAGACATGTAGTTGTCCTTCGGTAACACCTTCCTGCATGCAAGCTAGGAAGGAATGCTCCGTTCTTCTGCTTCAGACATGTAAATGTCCTTCGGTAACACCTTCCTGCATGCAAGCTAGGAAGGAATGCTCCGTTCTTCTGCTTCAGACATGTAAATGTCCTTCGGTAACACCTTCCTGCATGCAAGCTAGGAAGGAATGCTCCGTTCTTCTGCTTCAGACATGTAAATGTCCTTCGGTAACACCTTCCTGCATGCAAGCTAGGAAGGAATGCTCCGTTCTTCTTTGTTAGAGCAAAACACAGAGACTAAAGGTATGCCAAGACATCACAGATTCATTCAATATTTTGAACATTAAATAGTGTGTTTATCTGATTGGGTTTGTCAACAGCAACTTCAGATGTGGTTTTATAAAGTCAAAAGATGATCAGAGCTCACTGCATCATAAAATACAGTATATCTTTTTAATTTAACTCTTCCCTTTGAGAGGAAATGGATTTGCCTTGAAAATTAGAACAAAATAACCATACATCTCAAAACAATTCTCGCTTGAAAGTTGTTTTTGATTTAACTTGCAACTCGGAATCTAAATCAAAAGCGTAAGAGTTGGTTTCACAAGCAGTTTGTAATGAAGTGTAGCATCTCAGTTTACAGCACCCAACATTAGCATACCAATGGTGAAGGTTCTCAAGCCATTCTGTGAGAAACAAGGCAGTGATATCATAGTACACACGTCTATACATTCAGATGGACTTAGCCATATGCAGTACGTATAGGACAACAACTATTATTTGAGTAACAGGAGCCATTACATTTAGTCTAGCAATCTGTATACAAAATAATAATAATCATTCACAAATGTAGTCTATATAGCCATCACAAGTGGATATAGAAATGATTGAGTTGTAAAGGAAGAATTGGATCCCACGTCAAGTCAAATAATCCGTTCTAACACCTCTCTGTGTGTCGCGTAGAGACGACCTAGCCGGACCGCGACCTAGCCGGACCTGCGTAGAGACGACCTAGCCGGACCGCGACCTAGCCGGACCGCGACCTAGCCGGACCGCGACCTAGCCGGACCGCGACCTAGCCGGACCGCGACCTAGCCGGACCTGCGTAGAGACGACCTAGCCGGACCGCGACCTAGCCGGACCTGCGTAGAGACGACCTAGCCGGACTTGCGTAGAGACGACCTAGCCGGACCGCGACCTAGCCGGACCTGCGTAGAGACGACCTAGCCGGACCGCGACCTAGCCGGACCGCGACCTAGCCGGACCGCGACCTAGCCGGACCGCGACCTAGCCGGACCGCGACCTAGCCGGACCTGCGTAGAGACGACCTAGCCGGACTTGCGTAGAGACGACCTAGCCGGACCGCGACCTAGCCGGACCTGCGTAGAGACGAACTAGCCGGACTTGCGTAGAGGCGAACTAGCCGGACTTGCGTAGAGACAATTAGTTCTAGAATTAACATCCTCTTAGATTTTTTTCCTTATGCTTGCCAATATATGGCCAGTAATGATGAATTTCATCACCAGTCAAAATCTGATGTGAGATCTTTTTTGATCAAATCATTAATATAATCGATGGCTTTAACTCAAACAGATCGGTTGCTTACATATTCTCCACTACTCATGTGTTCCTAACATATTCTCCACCACTCATGTGTTCCTAACATATTCTCCACTACTCATGTGTTCCTAACATATTCTCCACTACTCATGTGTTCCTAACATATTCTCCACTACTCATGTGTTCCTAACATATTCTCCACTACTCATGTGTTCCTAACATATTCTCCACCACTCGTGTTCCTAACATATTCTCCACTACTCATGTGTTCCTAACATATTCTCCACTACTCATGTGTTCCTAACATATTCTCCACTACTCATGTGTTCCTAACATATTCTCCACCACTCATGTGTTCCTAACATATTCTCCACCACTCATGTGTTCCTAACATATTCTCCACCACTCGTGTTCCTAACATATTCTCCACTACTCATGTGTTCCTAACATATTCTCCACCACTCGTGTTCCTAACATATTCTCCACTACTCATGTGTTCCTAACATATTCTCCACCACTCGTGTTCCTAACATATTCTCCATATTCTCCACCACTCATGTGTTCCTAACATATTCTCCATATTCTCCACCACTCATGTGTTCCTAACATATTCTCCATATTCTCCACCACTCGTGTTCCTAACATATTCTCCATATTCTCCACCACTCATGTGTTCCTAACATATTCTCCATATTCTCCACCACTCATGTGTTCCTAACATATTCTCCACCACTCGTGTTCCTAACATATTCTCCATATTCTCCACCACTTGTGTTCCTAACATATTCTCCACTACTCATGTGTTCCTACCATATTCTCCACTACTCATGTGTTCCTAACATATTCTCCACTACTCATGTGTTCCTAACATATTCTCCACTACTCATGTGTTCCTAACATATTCTCCACTACTCATGTGTTCCTAACATATTCTCCACTACTCATGTGTTCCTAACATATTCTCCACTACTCATGTGTTCCTAACATATTCTCCACCACTTATGTGTTCCTAACATATTCTCCACCACTCATGTGTTCCTAACATATTCTCCACCACTCGTGTTCCTAACATATTCTCCATATTCTCCACCACTCGTGTTCCTAACATATTCTCCACTACTCATGTGTTCCTAACATATTCTCCACCACTCGTGTTCCTTAACATATTCTCCACTACTCATGTGTTCCTAACATATTCTCCACCACTCGTGTTCCTAACATATTCTCCATATTCTCCACCACTCATGTGTTCCTACCATATTCTCCACCACTCATGTGTTCCTAACATATTCTCCACTACTCATGTGTTCCTAACATATTCTCCACTACTCATGTGTTCCTAACATATTCTCCACTACTCATGTGTTCCTAACATATTCTCCACTACTCATGTGTTCCTAACATATTCTCCACTACTCATGTGTTCCTTACATATTCTCCACCACTCACTCACTCCTTACATATCTGGGGAATCTAGTTGAATAAACTCCAGTTTAGCCCAAATTATCTTTAGGATGTATCACGTCAGGGCCATTTTACTGTGGTGGGGTAAAATTAGATGGTCCCATAGAGTCACTTCGGGGGGGCTGGTCCGCCACACACACACGTTGCTGGAATGAACATCTGACTCACGATAGCATCAGCTGCAGCACACTGAGTACTGGAACAGGGGGACACTAAGTCCACATCAAGTCGTGGTAGAATAGATCCAGAACAGGGGGACACTAAGTCCACATCAAGTCGTGGTAGAATAGATCCAGAACAGTGGGACACTAAGTCCAGTGGGACACTAAGTCCACATCAAGTCGTGGTAGAATAGATCCAGAACAGTGGGACACTAAGTCCACATCAAGTCGTGGTAGAATAGATCCAGAACAGTGGGACACTAAGTCCACATCAAGTCGTGGTAGAATAGATCCAGAACAGGGGGACACTAAGTCCACATCAAAGTCGTGGTAGAATAGATCCAGAACAGTGGGACACTAAGTCCACATCAAGTCGTGGTAGAATAGATCCAGAACAGGGGGACACTAAGTCCACATCAAGTCGTGGTAGAATAGATCCAGAACAGTGGGACACTAAGTCCACATCAAGTCGTGGTAGAATAGATCCAGAACAGGGGACACTAAGTCCACATCAAGTCCCAGAACAGGGGGACACTAAGTCCACATCAAAGTCGTGGTAGAATAGATCCAGAACAGGGGGACACTAAGTCCACATCAAAGTCGTGGTAGAATAGATCCAGAACAGGGGGACACTAAGTCCACATCAAGTCGTGGTAGAATAGATCCAGAACAGGGGGACACTAAGTCCACATCAAAGTCGTGGTAGAATAGATCCAGAACAGGGGGACACTAAGTCCACATCAAGTCGTGGTAGAATAGATCCAGAACAGGGGGACACTAAGTCCACATCAAGTCCCAGAACAGGGGACACTAAGTCCACATCAAGTCGTGGTAGAATAGATCCAGAACAGGGGGACACTAAGTCCACATCAAGTCGTGGTAGAATAGATCCAGAACAGGGGGACACTAAGTCCACATCAAGTCGTGGTAGAATAGATCCAGAACAGGGGGACACTAAGTCCACATCAAAGTCGTGGTAGAATAGATCCAGAACAGGGGGACACTAAGTCCACATCAAAGTCGTGGTAGAATAGATCTTCAGAGATAAATAAAACAAGACCTATATATCTGTCTGTCATCATAACGAACAGTAACCAGGCCATGGTCATCTGTGGGCTACAGGACTGTGTTAGTTCACTGAGCTAAAGGCATTAGCCTAGCTCTGGGAGAAGACTTAAGGTATAGTTTTGGGATGTTGTTCATTGGTACATAAAGGACTTCATACAGGTCAGTGACTCTGGACTTTAACTTCTTGCTTCACCTGACGTTGGCCGGAGTTCATTCCACAGGTCATAAAGTGAACTGGCCAGTCACCTGACAAATACATCATATTTTATTTTTTTGAAAACGTGAGATACTGTAATACGCTAGTCTGTTTCGTGTAAATATAATTTGAGTGATTAGCCTAATATAATAGAATGTATTGATTGATTGACAGATCCTTCAGAGTCATGGAGGTGCAGACAGAATGATTCTACTGCTACAGATCTACCACGAGGAGGACCTAGCCTACCAGGACCTGGTCACCGTAGCAACCACCTTCTACCAGTACCTGCTGCAACCCTTCAGAGACATGAGAGAACTGGCAGGGCTCTACAAGATGGAGATACTGGTAGGTGGACACACACACACACACACACACACACACACACACACACACACACACCCTCCCTTCAGAGACATGAGAGAACTGGCAGGGCTCTACAAGATGGAGATACTGGTAGGTGGACACACACACACACACACACCCCTCCCTTCAGAGACATGAGATAACTGGCAGGGCTCTACCAGATGGAGATACTGGTAGGTGGAGAGACACACACACACACACACCCCTCCCTTCAGAGACATGAGAGAACTGGCTGGGCTCTACCAGATGGAGATACTGGTAGGTGGAGAGACACACACACACACACACACCCCTCCCTTCAGAGACATGAGAGAACTGGCAGGGCTATACAAGATGGAGATACTGGTAGGTGGAGAGACACACACACACCCCTCCCTTCAGAGACATGAGAGAACTGGCTGGGCTCTACCAGATGGAGATACTGGTAGGTGGAGAGACACACACACACACACACACCCCTCCCTTCAGAGACATGAGAGAACTGGCAGGGCTCTACCAGATGGAGATACTGGTAGGTGGAGAGACACACACACACACACACCCCTCCCTTCAGAGACATGAGAGAACTGGCAGGGCTCTACCAGATGGAGATACTGGTAGGTGGAGAGACACACACACACACACACACCCCTCCCTTCAGAGACATGAGAGAACTGGCAGGGCTATACAAGATGGAGATACTGGTAGGTGGAGAGACACACACACACACACACACACACACCCCTCCCTTCAGAGACATGAGAGAACTGGCAGGGCTCTACCAGATGGAGATACTATGCTGACACACTACGCCGACTCATACTACGCAGAAACCCACGCTCGTACACACACACACACACACCCCACACACACTGGTTGATTGTAATTTAGCGTGAACCAGAGACACACCGTCTGCTCAGGAGTTTTTGATACAAGGTGGAATACAGCCAGCCAACTGCTCTGGTCTCTATCACCAAGCTGAGGTCAAAGACACATTTCACTCATTTAGAATTAAAGATATATGCTCTGGTCTCTATCACCAAGCTGAGGTCAAAGACACATTTCACTCATTTAGAATTAAAGATATATGCTCTGGTCTCTATCACCAAGCTGAGGTCAAAGACACATTTCACTCATTTAGAATTAAAGATATATGCTCTGGTCTCTATCACCAAGCTGAGGTCAAAGACACATTTCACTCATTTAGAATTAAAGATATATGCTCTGGTCTCTATCACCAAGCTGAGGTCAAAGACACATTTCACTCATTTAGAATTAAAGATATATGCTCTGGTCTCTATCACCAAGCTGAGGTCAAAGACACATTTCACTCATTTAGAATTAAAGATATATGCTCTGGTCTCTATCACCAAGCTGAGGTCAAAGACACATTTCACTCATTTAGAATTAAAGATATATGCTCTGGTCTCTATCACCAAGCTGAGGTCACAAAGACACATTTCACTCATTTAGAATTAAAGATATATGCTCTGGTCTCTATCACCAAGCTGAGGTCAAAGACACATTTCACTCATTTAGAATTAAAGATATTTCACTCATTTAGAATTAAAGATATATGCTCTGGTCTCTATCACCAAGCTGAGGTCACAAAGACACATTTCACTCATTTAGAATTAAAGATATATGCTCTGGTCTCTATCACCAAGCTGAGGTCACAAAGACACATTTCACTCATTTAGAATTAAAGATATATGCTCTGGTCTCTATCACCAAGCTGAGGTCACAAAGACACATTTCACTCATTTAGAATTAAAGATATATGCTCTGGTCTCTATCACCAAGCTGAGGTCACAAAGACACATTTCACTCATTTAGAATTAAAGATATATGCTCTGGTCTGTATCACCAAGCTGAGGTCACAAAGACACATTTCACTCATTTAGAATTAAAGATATATGCTCTGGTCTCTATCACCAAGCTGAGGTCACAAAGACACATTTCACTCATTTAGAATTAAAGATATATGCTCTGGTCTGTATCACCAAGCTGAGGTCACAAAGACACATTTCACTCATTTAGAATTAAAGATATATGCTCTGGTCTCTATCACCAAGCTGAGGTCACAAAGACACATTTCACTCATTTAGAATTAAAGATATATGCTCTGGTCTCTATCACCAAGCTGAGGTCACAAAGACACATTTCACTCATTTAGAATTAAAGATATATGCTCTGGTCTGTATCACCAAGCTGAGGTCACAAAGACACATTTCACTCATTTAGAATTAAAGATATATGCTCTGGTCTCTATCACCAAGCTGAGGTCACAAAGACACATTTCACTCATTTAGAATTACAAAATATGCTCTGTCACGTTCACAGAAGTCAAATTAATCAACGTTTTGAATTCTATTATCATGTTCATGTTATTTTTGTGCCCAAGTCAACTCATTTGTGAACACCGCTAATTTCTCTTTTTGAAACGTGAAGGGAAAAGCTGTGCTGTTTCATCGTGGTTGTGAGACACCCGGACTTTCAGTGGTTTTGTCCTAAACCCTTATACAACATGTAAACAAAATTATGTGGACACCTTTTTAAATGAGCGGATTCTGGGATTTCAGCCACACCCATTGCTGACACGTGTATAAAAATAGAAAAAACACACAGCCACGCAATCTCCATAGACAAACGTTGTCAGTAGAACGGCCTTACTGAACATCTCAGTGACTTTCAACGTGGCATGGTCATAGGATGCCACCTTTCCAACAAGTCAGTTCGTCAAAGGCCACACAAGCTCACAGAACGGGACCGCTGAGTGCTGAAGCGTGTAAAAATCATCTGTCCTCGGCTGCAACACTCACTACCTTGTTCTAAACTGGCCTCTGGAAGCAACGTCAGCAAAAGAACTGTTCGTCGGGAGATTCATGAAATGGCTTTCCATGGCCGAGCAGCCTCACACAAGCCTAAGATCACCATGTGCAATGCCAAGCGTCAGCTGGAGGGGTGTAAAGCTCTCCGCCATTGGACTGTGGAGCAGTGGAATCACGTTCTCTGGAGTAATGAATCACGCTTCACCATCTGGCAGTACGACGGACGAATCTGGGTTTGGCGGATGCCAGGAGAACGCTACCTGCCCAAATGCATAGTGCCAACTGTAAAGTTTGGTGGAGGAGGAATAATGTTCTGGAGCTGTTTTTCATGGTTTTGGCCCCTTAGTCCCAGTGAGGGAAATCTTAACGCTACAGCATACAATGACATTATAGCAAAATGTTTGGCAAAGCCATTTCCTGTTTCAGCATGACAACGCCCCCATGCACAAAGCGAGATCCATACAGAAATGGTTTGTCGATCGGTGTGGAAGAACTTGACTGGCCTGCACAGGAGCCCTGACCTCAACCCAATCGAACACCTTTGTAATGAATTAGAACGCCGACTGCGAGCCAGGCCTAACCGCCCAACATCGGCGCCCGACCTCACTAACTCTCTTGTGGCTGAATGGAAGCAAATCCCCACAGCAATGTTCCAACATCTAGTGGGAAGCCTTCCCAGAGGAGTGGAGGCTGTTACAGCAGCAATGTTCCAACATCTAGTGGAAAGCCTTCCCAGAAGAGTGGAGGCTGTTATAGCAGCAATGTTCCAACATCTAGTGGGAAGCCTTCCCAGAAGAGGGGAGGCTGTTATAGCAGCAATGTTCCAACATCTAGTGGGAAGCCTTCCCAGAAGAGTGGAGGCTGTTACAGCAGCAATATTCCAACATCTAGTGGGAAGCATTCCCAGAAGAGTGGAGGCTGTTATAGCAGCAATGTTCCAATATCTAGTGGGAAGCCTTCCCAGAAGAGTGGAGGCTGTTATAGCAGCAATGTTCCAACATCTAGTGGAAAGCCTTCCCAGAAGAGTGGAGGCTGTTATAGCAGCAATGTTCCAACATCTAGTGGGAAGCCTTCCCAGAAGAGGGGAGGCTGTTATAGCAGCAATGTTCCAACATCTAGTGGAAAGCCTTCCCAGAAGAGTGGAGGCTGTTACAGCAGCAATGTTCCAACATCTAGTGGAAAGCCTTCCCAGAAGAGTGGAGGCTGTTATAGCAGCAATGTTCCAACATCTAGTGGGAAGCCTTCCCAGAGGAGTGGAGGCTGTTATAGCAGCAATGTTCCAACATCTAGTGGGAAGCCTTCCCAGAAGAGCGGAGGCTGTTATAGCAGCAATGTTCCAACATCTAGTGGGAAGCCTTCCCAGAAGAGCGGAGGCTGTTATAGCAGCAATGTTCCAACATCTAGTGGAAAGCCTTCCCAGAAGAGTGGAGGCTGTTATAGCAGCAAAGGGGGGGGGACCAACTCCATATTAATGCCCATGATTTTGGAATGAGATGTTCAACAAGCAGGTGTCCACATACTTTTGACCATGTAGTGTATGTCTGTGTCCCTCTTACTGCGTTTTAAACAGGCAGGCCAATGAATTGGTGACGCTGATCTGATCAGTAAAAAAAAAACAATTAGTGAAAAGAATATTGGAAAAGAATTGGTCTGCCTGTCTAAACACAGCCACAGTGTCTCTGGAGGAGGAGTTGGGTCCTAAACCCCGATGTCGCTGTTCTAAACCCCCCCCCCTCCCTGATGTCGCTGTTCTAATCCCCTCCCTGATGTCGCTGTTCTAACCCCACCCCTCCCTGATGTCGCTGTTCTAACCCCACCCCTCCCTGATGTCGCTGTTCTAAACCCCCCTCCCTGTTCTAAACCCCCCTCCCTGATGTCGCTGTTCTAATCCCCCCTCCCTGATGTCGCTGTTCTAACCCCACCCCTCCCTGATGTCGCTGTTCTAACCCCCCCCTCCCTGATGTCGCTGTTCTAATCCCCCCTCCCTGATGTCGCTGTTCTAACCCCCTCCCTGATGTCGCTGTTCTAACCCCCCGATGTCGCTGTTCTAATCCCCCTCCCCCCCCCTGATGTCGCTGTTCTAACCCCCTCCCCTGATGTCGCTGTTCTAATCCCCCCCGATGTCGCTGTTCTAATCCCCCCCCGATGATGTTGCTGTTCTAACCCCCTCCCCTGATGTTGCTGTTCTAACCCCCTCCCCCCCGATGATGTCGCTGTTCTAATCCCCTCCCCTGATGTCGCTGTTCTAACCCCCTCCCTGATGTCGCTGTTCTAGAATGTAAAGCCTTTCTTCTGTTCTCTCCTGGCCCCTATCAGAAGTCTCTGGATGAGGAGGAGCTGGGTCCTAAGAGGATAGCAGCACTGGAGAGAGAGGCAGAGGAGTGGAGGAGGAGAGGAGAGGATGCAGTCTCCTCCATACAGGACATCACAGTCAGCTACTTCATAGAAACATCCAAAGCCCTTGGAGGTAGAGAGACCCTCTCAGCTGCCCCCCTTATAGCAGCTCTCCACAGACCCTCTCAGCTGCCCCCCCCTTATAGCAGCTCTCCACAGACCCTCTCAGCTGCCCCCCCCTTATAGCAGCTCTCCACAGACCCTCTCAGCTGCCCCCCTTATAGCAGCTCTCCACAGACCCTCAGCTGCCCCCCTTATAGCAGCTCTCCACAGACCCTCTCAGCTGCCCCCCTTATAGCAGCTCTCCACAGACCCTCTCAGCTGCCCCCCCTTATAGCAGCTCTCCACAGACCCTCTCAGCTGCCCCCCCTTATAGCAGCTCTCCACAGACCCTCTCAGCTGCCCCCCTTATGGCAGCTCTCCACAGACCCTCTCAGGTGCCCCCCTGCCTCCCCTTTTAGAGCAGCTCTCCAGACCCCCTCAGCTGCCCCCTTTTAGAGCAGCTCTCCAGACCCCTCAGCTGCCCCCTTTTAGAGCAGCTCTCCAGACCCCCTCAGCTGCCCCCCTTTTAGAGCAGCTCTCCAGACCCCCTCAGCTGCCCCCCTTTAGAGCAGCTCTCCAGACCCTCTCAGCTGCCCCCTTTTAGAGCAGCTCTCCAGACCCTCTCAGCTGCCCCCCCCTTATAGCAGCTCTCCACAGACCCTCTCAGCTGCCCCCTTAAAGCAGCTCTCCACAGACCCTCTCAGCTGCCCCCCCTTATAGCAGCTCTCCACAGACCCTCTCAGCTGCCCCCCTTTTAGAGCCGCTCTCCAGACCCCCTCAGCTGCCCCCCCTCCTCAGGGGAAACCTTGTGCCAAATGAACCCGTCTGTGTGGTTGATCTGTGTGACCAGGTATGCTGCGTGTGATGGGGGAGGATAAGCGTGGTTTTGGTCAGGCCTCCTGGGCCTCAGCAGCTCCTAGACTGGAGAAGCTGCGTTTCCTGCTGGCTAAAGAGACCCTGCAACACATGAGAGCAACTGAGATGTGTCTGCACCGCAAGAAACACACCATCAGAGAGAAGGTACTGTGTGTGTGTGTTTTTAAAAGGCCATTCTCTGGATTGGTATTCCTATCTGATCAGATTCCCTGGGGGTGTCTGTAGCTGTGTCTCTGTCTGTAGCTCTGTCTGTAGCTCTGTCGGTAGCTCTGTCTGTAGCTGTGTCTGTAGCTCTGTCGCTCTCTCTTTCCGGGTCTTTGATCTTTCTATAGAGCTGAGTGTGAACAGAGAATTCCCCAGACAGACAGACAGCTACACCTCCAGCTGTATGTCTACGTGTGTCAACTACCAACACTAGTCTGGGTTCTGAACATCTCACAACTCTAGGAACAAGAAAATAGCATCTCAACTTTTGTAACTCTATGTTTCTTAAATGGGAAAATAGAACCGTTTTTGGAGATCAGAGCTTTTCATCCAACATCGATATGCAGAAACATACAGTGGGGCAAAAAGTATTTAGTCAGCCACCAATTGTGCAAGTTCTCCCACTTAAAAAGATGAGAGAGGGCTGTAATTTTCATCATAGGTAGACTTCAACTATGACAGACAAAATGAAAAAAAAAAATCCAGAAAATCACATTGTAGGATTTTTAATGAATTTATTTGCAAATTATGGTGGAAAATAAGTATTTGGTCAATAACAAAAGTTTATCTCAATACTTTGTTATATACCCTTTGTTGGCAATGACAGAGGACAAACATTTCTGTAAGTCTTCACAAGGTTTTCACACACTGTTGCTGGTATTTTGGCCCATTCCTCCATGCAGATCTCCTCTAGAGCAGTGATGTTTTGGGGCTGAGATTTTCTATGGGGTTGAGATCTGGAGACTGGCTAGGCCACTCCAGGACCTTGAAATGCTTCATATGAAGCCACTCCTTCGTTGCCCGGGCGGTGTGTTTGGGATCATTGTCATGCTGAAAGACCCAGCCACGTTTCATCTTCAATGCTCTTGCTGATGGAAGGAGGTTTTCACTCAAAATCTCACGATACATGGCCCCATTCATTCTTTCCTTTACACGGATCAGTTGTCCTGGTCCCTTTGCAGGAAAACAGCCCCAAAGCGTGATTTTTCCACCCCCATGCTTCACAGTAGGTATGGTGTTCTTTGGATGCAACTCAGCATTCTTTGTCCTCCAAACACGACGAGTTGAGTTTTTACCAAAAAGTTATATTTTGGTTTCATCTGACCATATGACATTCTCCCAATCTTCTTCTGGATCATCCAAATGCTCTCTAGCAAACTTCAGACGGGCCTGGACATGTACTGGCTTAAGTAGGGGGACACGTCTGGCACTGCAGGATTTGAGTCCCTGGTGGCGTAGTGTGTTACTGATGGTAGGCTTTGTTACTTTGGTCCCAGCTCTCTGCAGGTCATTCACTAGGTCCCCCCGTGTGGTTCTGGGATTTTTTTACTGGAGCTGTTATAACCATAGTGTTCTATATTGTATCCTAGACTTATGTAGTGTTATAACCATACTGGAGCTGTTATAACCATAGTGTTCTATATTGTATCCTAGATGGGAGGTCTGTCTGGCCAGGACCAGAGGGGTCCAGAAACTGTAGATAATCTAGAGCTTCTGTACTACGAGGCTCAGCTAGAACTCTACGATGCCAAGTTTGAGATCCTCAAGAACGAAGAGCTTCTATTGGTCGCTCAGATCGACACCCTGCGACGCCAGATCAAAGGTAGGTTACACACACACACACACACACACACACACACACACATATACATATACAAAATGCAATGCAAAATGTTAAACGTTTTTTTCAAATGACTCTGAAGATGGCAGTCTCACAGTCCGACATGTTCAGATTTCTGTGGTTCGAGAAGAGCAAAAAGGCATCCTCTACTGTCCCTAGATAGAGATCTACTTCTGCTGCGTCACTGGATGACAAATCATGTCACAAAAGCAGATTTTCTGCATGTGAATTCCTTAATTACTGCCCATGGGGAAAATACTGTTTGTTTCCAAGGGTGTGAGTGTGTGTTTCTGTCTGCCATCCTTGGCAGGGCTTCGAGTACTTGGCTCTAGAGTCTAGATGTATTTTTATAACATGAGAGAGGAAGGCAGCAACCCCCTACCACTTCATTGTTCTTCCCCGATGAAAAGAGAGAGAAAGCAAAAGAAAAGGAGGGTGAAAGAGTGGGAGCAAAATAGAGAGAGGAGCGATAGAGGGGGGAAGGAGAGACAGGAGGGGGAGGGAGTGAAGGAGCGGCATTGGGGTGAGAGAGAGAAGGAGCAACAGGGAGGAGTGTGGGGAGAGTGAGAGAAGGAGCGATAGAGGAGAAGGGGGAGGGAGAGAAGGAGCGACAGGGAGGAGTGCAGGGGAGGGAGAGAAGGAGCGATAGAGGAGGAAGAGGGGGTAGGGAGAGAAGGAGCGACAGTGGGGAGTGCGGGGGAGGGAGAGAAGGAGCGATAGAGGAGGAAGAGGGGTAGGGAGAGAAGGAGCGATAGAGGAGGAAGAGGGGGTAGGGAGAGAAGGAGCGACAGGGAGGAGTGCGGGGGGAGGGAGAGAAGGAGCGATAGAGGAGGAGGGGGTTAGGGAGAGAAGGAGCGACAGTGGGGGGAGGGAGAGAAGGAGCGACATGGAGGAGTGCGGGGGAGGGAGAGAAGGAGCGATAGAGGAGGAGGGGGAGGGAGAGAAGGAGCGACAGTGGGGGGAGGGAGAGAAGGAGCGACAGGGAGGAGTGTGGGGGAGGGAGAGAAGGAGCGATAGAGGAGGAGGGGGGGAGGGAGAGAAGGAGCGACAGGGAGGAGTGGGGGAGGGAGAGAAGGGAGCGATAGAGGAGGAGGGGAGGGAGAGAAGGAGCGACAGTGGGGGAGGGAGAGAAGGAGCGACAGTGGGGGGAGGGAGCTGCAGAGGAGGAAGGAGTGACAGTGGGGGAGGGAGAGATGGAGCAACAGAGTGGGGGAGGGAGAGAAGGAGAGACGGGGGAGGGAGTGAAGGAGCAACAGAGTGGGGGGAGGGGGAGAGGGAGCGACAGAGAGGAGTGCGGGGGAGGGAGTAATAGAGTGGGGGAGGGGAGAGAGACAGGAGGGGGAGGGAGAGAAGGAGCGACAGTGGGGGAGGGAGAGAAGGAGCGACAGAGAGAGGAGTGCGGGGGAGGGAGTGAAGGAGCAACAGAGTGGGGGGGAGGGGGAGAGAGACAGGAGGGGGAGGGAGAGAAGGAGCGACAGTGGGGAGAGGGAGAGAAGGAGCGACAGAGAGAGGAGTGCGGGGGGAGGGAGAGGGGGAGAAAGGAGAGGAAGGAGAGAGGGAGCAACAGGGAGGAGGGAGAGAACAACAGAGGAAGAGGAGATGGGAAGCGACAGATGTCTGCTTATCAGATTGTGTCTACAGAGATATGTAGAATGTTTCAGAGCTGAAAGAGGTGGTGTGTTATGGTGTGTGTTTCAGAGCTGAAAGAGGTGGTGTGTTATGGTGTGTGTTTCAGAGCTGAAAGAGGAGGTGGTGTGTTATGGTGTGTGTTTCAGAGCTGAAAGAAGAGGTGGTGTATTATGGTGTGTGTGTCAGAGCTGAAAGAGGAGGTGGTATGTGTTTCAGAGCTGAAAGAGGAGGTGGTGTATTATGATGTGTGTTTCAGAGCTGAAAGAGGAGGTGGTGTATTATGGTGTGTGTTTCAGAGCTGAAAGAGGAGGTGGTGTGTTATGGTGTGTGTTTCAGAGCTGAAAGAGGAGGTGGTGTATTATGATGTGTGTGAGGATCCAGAGGAGCTCCAAAGCCTATCACAGACAGCTGCACCTTTAGACCCCACCCACTCACCTGTCAATCACCTGGGGCGATGCCTACAGCAGCTGGAAGCCAAGAGAGGGAACATCTGTGCCCGCCGCGCATACCTCCGCAACAAGAAGGTACCCTGGGGGGGGGGGGTGTGTTTGAACCTACCTCCACAACAAGAAGGTACCAGGGGGTGTGTTAACCTACCTCCACAACAAGAAGGTACCAGGGGGTGTGTGTTAACCTACCTCCACAGTAAGAAGGTACCAGGGTGAGTGTGTTAACCTACCTCCACAGTGAGAAGGTACCAGGGGGTGTGGGTGTGTTAACCTACCTCCACCGTAAGAAGGTACCAGGGGGTGTGTGTGTGTGTTAACCTACCTCCACAGTGAGAAGGTACCAGGGGGTGTGTGTGTGTTAACCTACCTCCACCGTAAGAAGGTACCAGGGGGTGTGTGTTATCCTACCTCCACAGTGAGAAGGTACCAGGGGGTGTGTGTGTGTTAACCTACCTCCACCGTGAGAAGGTACCAGGGGGTGTGTGTGTGTGTTAACCTACCTCCACAGTGAGAAGGTACCAGGGGGTGTGTGTGTGTTAACCTACCTCCACAGTGAGAAGGTACCAGGGGGTGTGTGTGTGTTAACCTACCTCCACCGTGAGAAGGTACCAGGGTGTGTGTGTGTGTGTTAACCTACCTCCACAGTGAGAAGGTACCAGGGGGTGTGTGTGTGTTAACCTACCTCCACAGTGAGAAGGTACCAGGGGGTGTGTGTGTGTTAACCTACCTCCACCGTGAGAAGGTACCAGGGGGTGTGTGTGTGTGTTAACCTACCTCCACAGTGAGAAGGTACCAGGGGGTGTGTGTGTGTTAACCTACCTCCACAGTGAGAAGGTACCAGGGGGTGTGCCCCTTCCTGACAAACCTGTAATAATGTTCCTCCTAAACATTTAGACTGTTCTATCTTAACGCCTCATGTGTTGTAATGTGGTGTCTGTTGTGTTGTGTGTGTGTGTGTGTGTGTGTGTGTGTAACATGGTGTGTGGTGTTACAGGATCAGTGTGTGGAGGCTAACGAGCAGAAGCACCGTCTGGCCCAGCACAGCTCCACTCACTTTACCCAGCACCACGGAGTAGCCCTGGTGAGTTACCATGACAACATGCACACACGCTCTTAAAGGTTCCCTTTACCCAGCACCACAGAGTAGCCCTGGTGAGTTACCATAGTAACGAAGGCAAACGCACCCACGGAAACACCCACACTGGAGACACCATCCTCAGTTTACATGATCTCTCTCTCTCTGTCTCTCTCTCTCTGTCTCTCTCTCTCTCTCTCTCTCTGTATGTGTGCGTCTCTCTCTCTAGCTCTCTCTCTGTTTCGGTCTCTTCTATAGCTACCTAAAATGTTCCTAAAGCAGTGAGGTAACTATCTCAGTTGATTCCACCAGTCTTGTCTTATTTCCCTCCGTGTCCCTCCAGAAGAGAGATAAGAGGAGAGAGGAGGAAGAGAGGAGGAAGGAGTGGATGGACCAGGAGAGAGAGAGAACCCTGAGCAGACTCCGCTCCTTCAGAGAGGTAATCAGTCAACCCATCACTTATCCTCTCATGGATGGAGGGACTAAAGGAAGATGGGAAGGATGTGTTGCTGAAGTGTTTTCCTGCTGTCTTTCCTGTAGAAGCGACAGGGAAGTTACGTCCTGAAGACTCCACGATCCAAGATGGCTGCCAGGGAGCCGCAGTGTTCCGACCTCTCCCAGCCTCTGTCAATCATTAGCATCGGCCCCTCCCCTTCATCTAATGGGGCCGCCCCCAGAAAGACCCCCAGGAAACTCAAACCGAAAGACATCCCCGTCCAAATCTTCACTCCTCCTCTCCCTCCTCCTTCGCCTCTGCCAACTACATCTCCCACTACAGCTGTACCCCCACCTCAGACCTCCTCTCCTCCTCCCCCTCCTCCTCCCCCTCCCCTACCCCCACCTCCTCCCCCTCCACCCCTCCCTGCCCTCACCCCCTGTAAGACAGAGGTAGGGGACTCCCCCATGCCTCTCAGTGAGAGAGAGGCCGCACCCTTCCCTGCCAAAATGACCCTGAAGCAGAACCTAGGTGAGAATGATCCACCTTCCAGTGCCGGTCTGTTTCTGATGCAGTAGCTACTTGTCCCGGCTCATTATTTCTCCTACTGTTGTAAAAAGGGAAACTCTCTGTCTTCTACAAGTTTCTACTGTAGCTGCACCTTGTGACAGCTCTCTTGACAGCTTCTACTCTCTTTCCATATCTGCTCTCTCTTGTTTCTCTCCCACCTTTCTTTCCCTGCTTCTACTCTCTTTCCATATCTGCTCTCTCTCGTTTCTCTCTCTCCCACCTTTCTTCCCCTACTTCTCTCTCTGTCTCGTTTCTCTCTCTCCCACCTGTCTCCCCCTACTTCTTCATTCTCTCTCTCCCACTCTTCTTCTCCATTCCTCTCTCTCTCTCTCTCTCTCTCTCTCTCTCTCTCACCTGTCTTTCCCTGCTCCTTCTCCCTCCAGGTTCTATGGACGAGGTGTTGGCATCATTACAGCGTGGTCAGGTCAGGCTGCGTCGTGTCCAGCCCCTTGCCCCTCCTGGTCCCGGCCTGGCGCCCTCCGGTGGTGACCTCAGGGATAACATCATGTCTGCCATCAGACTTGGGGTCAAACTACGCAAGGTCAGCATCAGGCATCACATCACATTAATGACAATGTACAGGAGTTATGTTACATCACATTAATGACAATGTGCAGGAGTTAGCCATGAAGCTATGTTACATCACATTAATGACAATGTACAGGAGTTAGCCATGAAGCTATGTTACATCACATTAATGACAATGTGCAGGAGTTAGCCATGAAGCTATGTTACATCACATTAATGACAATGTGCAGGAGTTAATGTATGTTACATCACATTAATGACAATGTGCAGGAGTTAGCCATGAAGCTATGTTACATCACATTAATGACAATGTACAGGAGTTAGCCATGAAGCTATGTTACATCACATTAATGACAATGTACAGGAGTTAGCCATGAAGCTATGTTACATGACATTAATGACAATGTGCAGGAGTTAGCCATGAAGCTATGTTACATCACATTAATGACAATGTACAGGAGTTAGCCATGAAGCTATGTTACATCACATTAATGACAATGTGCAGGAGTTAGCCATGAAGCTATGTTACATGACATTAATGACAATGTGCAGGAGTTAGCCATGAAGCTACTTAATGGCTCAATAAGTGACTTGAAATGTTTGGAAAGATCACGGCATAAATAATTGTTCAAGTTGAACTTTCTTGATGAGCCAGAATATAAAGTTATTTCTGAATGTTTATCAAAGTGACCTGCTCTGTGTCCACCACAACCCTCTACATGACTTCTATAGGAACCCCTCTGGACCGATTACACCCCCTGCACCGATTACACCCCCTGCTACATGACTTCTACAGGAACCCCTCTGAACCGATTACACCCCCTGATACATGACTTCTATAGGAACCCCTCTGGACCGATTACACCCCCTGATACATGACTTCTATAGGAACCCCTCTGGACCGATTACACCCCCTGCTACATGACTTCTATAGGAACCCCTCTGGACCGATTACACCCCTGCTACATGACTTCTATAGGAACCCCTCTGCTACATGACTTCTATAGGAACCCCTCTGGACCGATAACACCCACTGCTACATGACTTCTATAGGAACCCCTCTGAACCGATTACACCCCCTGCTACATGACTTCTATAGGAACCCCTCTGGACCGATTACACCTCCTGCTACATGACTTCTATAGGAACCCCTCTGGACCGATTACACCCCCTGATACATGACTTCTATAGGAACCCCTCTGGACCGATTACACCCCCTGATACATGACTTCTATAGGAACCCCTCTGGACCGATTTACACCCCCCTCAACCTGCAGGATCAATACCTGTTAGTGAAGGTGTCAGATAGAGACGACCTGCAGGATCAATACCTGTTAGTAAAGGTGTCGGATAGAGACGACCTGCAGGATCAATACCTGTTAGTAAAGGTGTCAGAGACAACCTGCAGGAGCTAGCAGGGATTTGTAGTTTTGCATGATGTCTATTTTGATGCTAATTAGCATTTTAGAATCTGAGAGTAAATGAAGATGAATATATTGATAACAATCACCTTGTCTGAGAGAGACTTGGTTATCAGAACGCCTGACAGGGTACACCGAGGGTACAGGGTACACCTACACTTAAGACAGGGTACACCGAGGGTACAGGGTACACCCAGGGTACACCTATACTTAAGACAGGGTACACCTACACTTAAGACAGACCTTATTTTAAGTGTTCACAACTGCACTGTGGGGCTCTATTTTAAATATGGTACTGGAACTGTCCCTGTATATAACTACTGACCCTGGAACTGACCCTGTATATAGCTACTGACCCTGGAACTGTCCCTGTATATAGCTACTGACCCTGGAACTGGCCCTGTATATAGCTACTGACCCTGGAACTGGCCCTGTATATAGCTACTGACCCTGGAACTGTCTGTCCCTGTATATAACTACTGACCCTGGAACTGTCTGTCCCTGTATATAACTACTGACCCTGGAACTGTCTGTCCCTGTATATAACTACTGACCCTGGAACTGTCTGTCCCTGTATATAACTACTGACCCTGGAACTGTCTGTCCCTGTATATAACTACTGACCCTGGAACTGTCTGTCCCTGTATATAACTACTGACCCTGGAACTGTCCCTGTATGTAGCTACTGACCCTGGAACTGACCCTGTATATAGCTACTGACCCTGGAACTGACCCTGTATATAGCTACTTGTGTTCTTATTTCTATTTCTGGTCTTTATTCATGTTATGGATTTCTACTGATATTAATTACTGCATTGTTGATAAAGGGGCGGCAGGGTAGCCTAGTGGTTAGAGCGTTGGACTAGTAACCGGAAGGTTACAAGTTCAAACCCCCGAGCTGACAAGGTAAAAATCTGTCGTTCTGCCCCTGAACAGGCAGTTAACCCACTGTTCCTAGGCCGTCATTGAAAATAAGAATTTGTTCTTAACGGACTTGCCTATAAAGGTCCAATTTAAAAAAGAGAAAGTAATTTCACTGTAGTAGTGCACGTGACAAACACTTGAAATGATGGGTAGCCCTCTGAACCGGTCCCACTGGCTAACCTGATGACCCTGCTCTGTGATGTCCCCTCCAGGTGGTCCCAGCGGTGCCCCTGCCCCAGGGCAGCAGGGACACAGATCTGCAGAGGAGCATCAAGGCAGCCATGCAGAGGATGAAGAAGGTCTCCTCCGACTCGGATGATGAAGATGAGGAGAGAGGAGAGGACAACACGCCCTCGGCTGAGTGGGACAGCTGAGAGGAGACGTATGCACGGACAGACAGACACTCGGACACGCATGGACACATCCATAAAGCAGGCGTACTGTGTGTGTGTGTGTGTGTGTGTGTGTGTGTGTGTGTGTGTCTATACAGCGGGGAGAACAAGTATTTGATACACTGCCGATTTTTGCAGGTTTTCCTACTTACAAAACATGTAGATATACTTATGTCATGCAAATGAATTACTTAAAAATCATACAATGTGATTTTTGTTTTAGATTCCGTCTCTCATTGTTGAAGTGTACCTATGATTTTAAAAAATTACAGACCCCTACATGCTTTGTAAGTAGGAAAACCTGCAAAATCTGCAGTGTATCAAATACTTGTTCTCCCCACTGTATACACACACACACACACACGTACAAATCAAAACATTCACTAATCAATAGGTTAACCATGTTGCCAATGGTTTAGTCGTGTGATTATGCAGGTTTACTGTTTGACGTAAAACTTGATCCATAGAGAAGAGATCGTGTCTTAAACACCCTGAAAATGTTTAACTAAAGCACTGTGCCCAAATATCCACCACCTGTTACCACGGTTCAAGGCTACAGCCTCTTTTTCACCAAGCTTAGAAACTAGCTGTGTTATCTGGCTAAAAAGCTCCCACCAATTCCAGATTTTCATGAGGACTTGACATTGAAGTATTGTCCAACTGCTTTACAGAGAGAGAGAGACAGAGAGAGAGAGAGAGACAGAGAGACAGAGAGACAGAGAGAGAGAGAGAGAGAGAGAGAGACAGACAGAGAGACAGAGACAGAGAGACAGAGAGAGAGAGAGAGACAGAGAGACAGAGAGACAGAGAGAGAGAGAGACAGAGAGAGAGACAGAGAGAGAGAGAGACACATCTAGAAATAGAAAGGAATAGATTCTGTGTCTATGGTTGCAGGCCCCTGCAGAGTGTTCTAATAGAACAGGTGGTAGACCTTACCGTGTAATGCGGTTCAGTTTGTCATCGTATTACACTACATCTCCCTTAATGTTTTGTTTGTCTAGTGCCAGTTGGAACTGGTGTCCCCCCTTCATAGCATAACTGACAAACCATTGAAGGTGAAATCATTTATTTTATCGTTTTTTTGTTTGTTTCTGCTTCAGGATTTTATCTACGGATGAAAATGAGCTCGTTTTGCCAACTCCGGCACATTTACTTTGATGAGGAAAACTGAAATGTTGATGACTGTGCACTCTGTGTCCTACAACGCCATATTAATCGCCGTGACGATAAAATGACCCTTTAAGTATGACCCTTCATGAACAGAATAGAGCTTTACCCAGTTTCCCACCATGAACTAAAACAGTAGGATGAAGTTGACCCCGTAGGCACAACAGCCCTAGGATCAGCCTCCTCTCCCCCCAATCCCAACCTTTAACCATTATGGGGGAATAATCTAAAACTGGCCTTGGGTCAGTGTCTAGGGGGCCAACTTCACCCTAGTATTTCTAATGATGCTACGTTATTACATTGCACTTGATTTGACCGGGTTGTCACGGAGACACAAAAGGCCGTGTTCCAGACTGCCCTGCGAAAGCAAGCAGCGTCTTTTAGACAAATTAATCAAATCAAATGTATTTATATAGCCCTTCGTACATCAGCTGATATCTCAAAGTGCTGTACAGAAACCCAGCCTAAAACCCCAAACAGCAAGCAATGCAGGTGTAGAAGCACGGTGGCTAGGAAAAACTCCCTAGAAAGGAGTGATTGAATATGTAAGATTTGGTGCGCGACCGCGATGTAGGTGGCCTGGAACATGTCCGGATGTATGAACCAGCGCCAGTGCACTGATTTAAATATTTTATTGTAAACTGTCAAACCCAGTTTCCATTCGACTGTGTTAAGTGTTATTTTTAAGAGAGAACGTTATGTCATTAATGCTCAAGTGCCTTGGGGACTGTAAGTTATTACGAGCTGTCATTCACCAATAAACTGTTGTTGAATAAGGTTTCTGTAAGTACACTTTTACAACTGTTCTGTCCAGGAGAGATTCTCTTTATAAATGGGGGAAAACACACTAATAATTGATCATTCCAGTTTAGGGGGAGGGGGGTTAGGACATAGACAAACACACTATCCAGGATACACATGTTATTACTGTGATGGGGAGGGAGGGGGGGGGTTAGGACATAGACAAACACACTATCCAGGATACACATGTTATTACTGTGATGGGGAGGGAGGGGGGGTTAGGACATAGACAAACACACTATCCAGGATACACATGTTATTACTGTGATGGGGAGGGAGGGGGGGGTTAGGACATAGACAAACACACTATCCAGGATACACATGTTATTACTGTGATGGGGAGGGGGGGTGAGGAGGGTTAGGACATAGACAAACACACTATCCAGGATACACATGTCATTACTGTGATATGGAGGGGGGAGGGGGTTAGGACATAGACAAACACACTATCCAGGATACACATGTTATTACTGTGATGGGGAGGGAGGGGGGTTAGGACATAGACAAACACACTATCCAGGATACACATGTTATTACTGTGATGGGGGGGGGGGGGTTAGGACATAGACAAACACACTATCCAGGATACACATGTTATTACTGTGATGGGGAGGGAGGGGGGGGTTAGGACATAGACAAACACACTATCCAGGATACACATGTTATTACTGTGATGGGGAGGGAGGGGGGTTAGGACATAGACAAACACACTATCCAGGATACACATGTTATTACTGTGATGGGGGGGGGGGGGGGTTAGGACATAGACAAACACACTATCCAGGATACACATGTTATTACTGTGATGGGGGGAGGGGGTTAGGACATAGACAAACACACTATCCAGGATACACATGTTATTACTGTGATGGGGAGGGGGGGGGGGGGTTAGGACATAGACAAACACACTATCCAGGATACACATGTTATTACTGTGATGGGGGGGGGTTAGGACATAGACAAACACACTATCCAGGATACACATGTTATTACTGTGATGGGGAGGGAGGGGGTTAGGACATAGACAAACACACTATCCAGGATACACATGTTATTACTGTGATGGGGAGGGGGGGGTTAGGACATAGACAAACACACTATCCAGGATACACACATCATTACTGTGATGGGGAGGGAGGGAGGGAGGGGGGGGAGGGGAGGGGGTTAGTGTTCCAGGATACACACATCATTACTGTGATATGGGGGGGGTAGTGTTCCAGGATACACACATCATTACTGTGATATGGGAGGGGTTAGTGTTCCAGGATACACACATCATTACTGTGATATGGGGGGGGTAGTGTTCCAGGATACACACATCATTACTGTGATATGGGGGGGGTTAGTGTTCCAGGATACACACATCATTACTGTGATATGGGGGGGTTAGTGTTCCAGGATACACACATCATTACTGTGATATGGGGGGTTAGTGTTCCAGGATACACACATCATTACTGTGATATGGGGGGTAGTGTTCCAGGATACACACATCATTACTGTGATATGGGGGGGGGGGTTAGTGTTCCAGGATACACACATCATTACTGTGATATGGGGGGGGGTTAGTGTTCCAGGATACACACATCATTACTGTGATATGGGGGGGGAGTTAGTGTTCCAGGATACACTCCATCCTCCAGGGGGCAGCAGCAACGTTGTCCGGATGCTGAGCCTGGTTGATAAGGACACCGGTGCTGACAATTAGGGTGATCGTCAGTTCTGGAGAGAGAGAGAGAGAGAGTCCAGAAGCCTCTGATCTGGGCTTTGTTAGTAAGGCCTAGGTTCAATCAGATCACGTGTTAACTGGGAGTGTTGGAGCCGTCAAATCGGTGAGCAAGCTGCTCTTGATCATTGTCACGAAGCCACACCCACGTTAGAATATCAGCGTGAGAAAAGTCTAGGTTATATAGAAATGTCATTAAACGGGTGTAGATGACAGCTCATGTTCCAATTTGTAAACAAGACTGCATGGGATTTCTGTACATGTGACTCCGTGCAGCCAATGGCTACGTCCGCTTTAGGTATAATGGCAGGAGCCACTAGTGGATTTGACAGCTCTAACACAGTTCCCCCTCAGACACCGACAAAAACAACCGATGTGTGGATTTTTCCTAAAGCGGATCTGATTGAATAAAGACCTTAAACTCTTTAGTTGGGCCTTTTGGTTTTTATGTATATATTGGTCATTATTTTGAACTAATCTGCTTGGACTAGTCTCCCGGACCAAGGTGAGGTAAGGTTGCTGTCTCCCAGACCGAGGTGAGGTGAGGTTGCTGTCTCCCTGAACCGAGGAGAGGTGAGGTTGCTGTCTCCCAGACCAAGGTGAGGTGAGGTTGCTGTCTCCCTGAACCGAGGAGAGGTGAGATTGCTGTCTCCCTGGACCGAGGAGAGGTGAGGTTGCTGTCTCCCTGGACCGAGGAGAGGTGAGGTTGCTGTCTCCCTGGACCGAGGTGAGGTTGCTGTCTCCCAGGACCGAGGTGAGGTGAGGTTGCTGTCTCCCTGGTCTGAGGAGAGGTGAGGTTGCTGTCTCCCTGGTCTGAGGAGAGGTGAGGTTGCTGTCTCCCTGGACCGAGGAGAGGTGAGGTTGCTGTCTCCCTGGACCGAGGTGAGGTTGCTGTCTCCCTGGACCGAGGTGAGGTGAGGTTGCTGTCTCCCAGGACCGAGGTGAGGTGAGGTTGCTGTCTCCCTGGTCTGAGGAGAGGTGAGGTTGCTGTCTCCCTGGTCTGAGGAGAGGTGAGGTTGCTGTCTCCCTGGACCGAGGAGAGGTGAGGTTGCTGTCTCCCTGGACCGAGGAGAGGTGAGGTTGCTGTCTCCCTGGACCGAGGAGAGGTGAGGTTGCTGTCTCCCTGGACCGAGGTGAGGTGAGGTTGCTGTCTCCCTGGTCCGAGGTGAGGTGAGGTTGCTGTCTCCCAGGACCGAGGTGAGGTGAGGTTGCTGTCTCCCAGGACCGAGGTGAGGTGAGGTTGCTGTCTCCCTGGTCTGAGGAGAGGTGAGGTTGCTGTCTCCCTGGTCTGAGGAGAGGTGAGGTTGCTGTCTCCCTGGTCTGAGGAGAGGTGAGATGGCTGTCTCCCTGGACCGAGGAGAGGTGAGGTTGCTGTCTCCCTGGACCGAGGTGAGGTTGCTGTCTCCCTGGACCGAGGTGAGGTGAGGTTGCTGTCTCCCAGGACCGAGGTGAGGTGAGGTTGCTGTCTCCCTGGTCTGAGGAGAGGTGATGTTGCTGTCTCCCTGGTCTGAGGAGAGGTGAGGTTGCTGTCTCCCTGGACCGAGGAGAGGTGAGGTTGCTGTCTCCCTGGACCGAGGAGAGGTGAGGTTGCTGTCTCCCTGGACCGAGGTGAGGTTGCTGTCTCCCTGGACCGAGGTGAGGTGAGGTTGCTGTCTCCCAGGACCGAGGTGAGATGAGGTTGCTGTCTCCCTGGTCTGAGGAGAGGTGAGGTTGCTGTCTCCCTGGTCTGAGGAGAGGTGAGGTTGCTGTCTCCCTGGACCGAGGAGAGGTGAGGTTGCTGTCTCCCTGGACCGAGGAGAGGTGAGGTTGCTGTCTCCCTGGACCGAGGTGAGGTGAGGTTGCTGTCTCCCAGGACCGAGGTGAGGTGAGGTTGCTGTCTCCCTGGTCTGAGGAGAAGTGAGGTTGCTGTCTCCCTGGTCTGAGGAGAAGTGAGGTTGCTGTCTCCCTGGTCTGAGGAGAGGTGAGGTTGCTGTCTCCCTGGACCGAGGAGAGGTGAGGTTGCTGTCTCCCTGGACCGAGGAGAGGTGAGGTTGCTGTCTCCCTGGACCGAGGTGAGGTTGCTGTCTCCCTGGACCGAGGTGAGGTGAGGTTGCTGTCTCCCAGGACCGAGGTGAGGTGAGGTTGCTGTCTCCCTGGTCTGAGGAGAGGTGAGGTTGCTGTCTCCCTGGTCTGAGGAGAGGTGAGGTTGCTGTCTCCCTGGTCTGAGGAGAGGTGAGATGGCTGTCTCCCTGGACCGAGGAGAGGTGAGGTTGCTGTCTCCCTGGTCTGAGGAGAGGTGAGGTTGCTGTCTCCCTGGTCTGAGGAGAGGTGAGATGGCTGTCTCCCTGGACCGAGGAGAGGTGAGGTTGCTGTCTCCCTGGACCGAGGTGAGGTTGCTGTCTCCCTGGACCGAGGTGAGGTGAGGTTGCTGTCTCCCAGGACCGAGGTGAGGTGAGGTTGCTGTCTCCCTGGTCTGAGGAGAGGTGATGTTGCTGTCTCCCTGGTCTGTGGAGAGGTGAGGTTGCTGTCTCCCTGGACCGAGGAGAGGTGAGGTTGCTGTCTCCCTGGACCGAGGAGAGGTGAGGTTGCTGTCTCCCTGGACCGAGGTGAGGTTGCTGTCTCCCTGGACCGAGGTGAGGTGAGGTTGCTGTCTCCCAGGACCGAGGTGAGATGAGGTTGCTGTCTCCCTGGTCTGAGGAGAGGTGAGGTTGCTGTCTCCTGGTCTGAGGAGAGGTGAGGTTGCTGTCTCCCTGGACCGAGGAGAGGTGAGGTTGCTGTCTCCTGGACCGAGGAGAGGTGAGGTTGCTGTCTCCTGGACCGAGGTGAGGTTGCTGTCTCCCTGGACCGAGGTGAGGTGAGGTTGCTGTCTCCCAGGACCGAGGTGAGGTGAGGTTGCTGTCTCCCTGGTCTGAGGAGAAGTGAGGTTGCTGTCTCCTTGGTCTGAGGAGAGGTGAGGTTGCTGTCTCCCTGGACCGAGGAGAGGTGAGGTTGCTGTCTCCCTGGACCGAGGAGAGGTGAGGTTGCTGTCTCCCTGGACCGAGGAGAGGTGAGGTTGCTGTCTCCCTGGACCGAGGTGAGGTTGCTGTCTCCCTGGACCGAGGTGAGGTGAGGTTGCTGTCTCCCAGGACCGAGGTGAGGTGAGGTTGCTGTCTCCCAGGACCGAGGTGAGGTGAGGTTGCTGTCTCCCTGGTCTGAGGAGAGGTGAGGTTGCTGTCTCCCTGGTCTGAGGAGAGGTGAGGTTGCTGTCTCCCTGGTCTGAGGAGAGGTGAGATGGCTGTCTCCCTGGACCGAGGAGAGGTGAGGTTGCTGTCTCCCTGGACCGAGGTGAGGTGAGGTTGCTGTCTCCCAGGACCGAGGTGAGGTGAGGTTGCTGTCTCCCTGGTCTGAGGAGAGGTGATGTTGCTGTCTCCCTGGTCTGAGGAGAGGTGAGGTTGCTGTCTCCCTGGACCGAGGAGAGGTGAGATTGCTGTCTCCCTGGACCGAGGAGAGGTGAGGTTGCTGTCTCCCTGGACCGAGGTGAGGTTGCTGTCTCCCTGGACCGAGGTGAGGTGAGGTTGCTGTCTCCCAGGACCGAGGTGAGATGAGGTTGCTGTCTCCCTGGTCTGAGGAGAGGTGAGGTTGCTGTCTCCCTGGTCTGAGGAGAGGTGAGGTTGCTGTCTCCCTGGACCGAGGAGAGGTGAGGTTGCTGTCTCCCTGGACCGAGGAGAGGTGAGATTGCTGTCTCCCTGGACCGAGGAGAGGTGAGGTTGCTGTCTCCCTGGACCGAGGAGAGGTGAGGTTGCTGTCTGCCTGGACCGAGGTGAGGTTGCTGTCTCCCTGGACCGGACCGAGGTGAGGTGAGGTTGCTGTCTCCCAGGACCGAGGTGAGGTGAGGTTGCTGTCTCCCAGGTCTGAGGAGAGGTGAGGTTGCTGTCTCCCTGGACTGAGGAGAGGTGAGGTTGCTGTCTCCCTGGACCGAGGAGAGATGAGGTTGCTGTCTCCCTGGACCGAGGAGAGATGAGGTTGCTGTCTCCATGGACCGAGGAGAGGTGAGGTTGCTGTCTCCCTGGACCGAGGAGAGGTGAGGTTGCTGTCTCCCTGGACCGAGGAGAGGTGAGGTTGCTGTCTCCCTGGACCGAGGAGAGGTGAGGTTGCTGTCTCCCTGGACCGAGGAGAGGTAAGGTTGCTGTCTCCTGGACCGAGGAGAGGTGAGGTTGCTGTCTCCTGGACCGAGGAGAGGTGAGGTTGCTGTCTCCTGGACCGAGGAGAGGTAATGTTGCTGTCTCCTGGACCGAGGAGAGGTGAGGTTGCTGTCTCCCTGGACTGAGGAGAGGTGAGGTTGCTGTCTCCCTGGACCGAGGAGAGGTGAGGTTGCTGTCTCCCTGGACCGAGGAGAGGTGAGGTTGCTGTCTCCCTGGACCGAGGAGAGGTGAGGTTGCTGTCTCCCTGGACCGAGGTGAGGTTTGCTGTCTCCCAGGACCGAGGTGAGGTGAGGTTGCTGTCTCCCAGGACCGAGGTGAGGTGAGGTTGCTGTCTCCTGGTCTGAGGAGAGGTGAGGTTGCTGTCTCCTGGTCTGAGGAGAGGTGAGGTTGCTGTCTCCCTGGTCTGAGGAGAGGTGAGATGGCTGTCTCCCTGGACCGAGGAGAGGTGAGGTTGCTGTCTCCCTGGACCGAGGTGAGGTTGCTGTCTCCCTGGACCGAGGTGAGGTGAGGTTGCTGTCTCCCAGGACCGAGGTGAGGTGAGGTTGCTGTCTCCTGGTCTGAGGAGAGGTGATGTTGCTGTCTCCCTGGTCTGAGGAGAGGTGAGGTTGCTGTCTCCCTGGACCGAGGAGAGGTGAGGTTGCTGTCTCCCTGGACCGAGGAGAGGTGAGGTTGCTGTCTCCCTGGACCGAGGTGAGGTTGCTGTCTCCCTGGACCGAGGTGAGGTGAGGTTGCTGTCTCCCAGGACCGAGGTGAGATGAGGTTGCTGTCTCCCTGGTCTGAGGAGAGGTGAGGTTGCTGTCTCCCTGGTCTGAGGAGAGGTGAGGTTGCTGTCTCCCTGGACCGAGGAGAGGTGAGGTTGCTGTCTCCCTGGACCGAGGAGAGGTGAGGTTGCTGTCTCCCTGGACCGAGGTGAGGTTGCTGTCTCCCTGGACCGAGGTGAGGTGAGGTTGCTGTCTCCCAGGACCGAGGTGAGGTGAGGTTGCTGTCTCCCTGGTCTGAGGAGAAGTGAGGTTGCTGTCTCCCTGGTCTGAGGAGAAGTGAGGTTGCTGTCTCCTGGTCTGAGGAGAGGTGAGGTTGCTGTCTCCCTGGACCGAGGAGAGGTGAGGTTGCTGTCTCCCTGGACCGAGGAGAGGTGAGGTTGCTGTCTCCCTGGACCGAGGAGAGGTGAGGTTGCTGTCTCCCTGGTCTGAGGTTGCTGTCTCCCTGGAGAGGTGAGGTGAGGTTGCTGTCTCCCAGGACCGAGGTGAGGTGAGGTTGCTGTCTCCCTGGTCTGAGGAGAGGTGAGATGGTTGCTGTCTGTCTCCTGGTCTGAGGAGAGGTGAGGTTGCTGTCTCCCTGGTCTGAGGAGAGGTGAGATGGCTGTCTCCCTGGACCGAGGAGAGGTGAGGTTGCTGTCTCCCTGGACCGAGGTGAGGTTGCTGTCTCCCTGGACCGAGGTGAGGTGAGGTTGCTGTCTCCCAGGACCGAGGTGAGGTGAGGTTGCTGTCTCCCTGGTCTGAGGAGAGGTGATGTTGCTGTCTCCCTGGTCTGAGGAGAGGTGAGGTTGCTGTCTCCCTGGACCGAGGAGAGGTGAGATTGCTGTCTCCCTGGACCGAGGAGAGGTGAGGTTGCTGTCTCCCTGGACCGAGGTGAGGTTGCTGTCTCCCTGGACCGAGGTGAGGTGAGGTTGCTGTCTCCCAGGACCGAGGTGAGATGAGGTTGCTGTCTCCCTGGTCTGAGGAGAGGTGAGGTTGCTGTCTCCCTGGTCTGAGGAGAGGTGAGGTTGCTGTCTCCCTGGACCGAGGAGAGGTGAGGTTGCTGTCTCCCTGGACCGAGGAGAGGTGAGGTTGCTGTCTCCCTGGACCGAGGAGAGGTGAGGTTGCTGTCTCCCTGGACCGAGGAGAGGTGAGGTTGCTGTCTGCCTGGACCGAGGTGAGGTTGCTGTCTCCCTGGACCGAGGTGAGGTTGCTGTCTCCCTGGACCGAGGTGAGGTGAGGTTGCTGTCTCCCAGGACCGAGGTGAGGTGAGGTTGCTGTCTCCCTGGTCTGAGGAGAGGTGAGGTTGCTGTCTCCCTGGACCGAGGAGAGGTGAGGTTGCTGTCTCCCTGGACCGAGGAGAGATGAGGTTGCTGTCTCCCTGGACCGAGGAGAGGTGAGGTTGCTGTCTCCATGGACCGAGGAGAGGTGAGGTTGCTGTCTCCCTGGACCGAGGAGAGGTGAGGTTGCTGTCTCCCTGGACCGAGGAGAGGTGAGGTTGCTGTCTCCCTGGACCGAGGAGAGGTGAGGTTGCTGTCTCCCTGGACCGAGGAGAGGTAATGTTGCTGTCTCCTGGACCGAGGAGAGGTGAGGTTGCTGTCTCCTGGACCGAGGAGAGGTAATGTTGCTGTCTCCTGGACCGAGGAGAGGTGAGGTTGCTGTCTCCCTGGACTGAGGAGAGGTGAGGTTGCTGTCTCCCTGGACCGAGGAGAGGTGAGGTTGCTGTCTCCCTGGACCGAGGAGAGGTGAGGTTGCTGTCTCCCTGGACCGAGGAGAGGTGAGGTTGCTGTCTCCCTGGACCGAGGAGAGGTGAGGTTGCTGTCTCCCTGGACCGAGGAGAGGTGAGGTTGCTGTCTCCCTGGACCGAGGAGAGGTGAGGTTGCTGTCTCCCTGGACCGAGGAGAGGTGAGGTTGCTGTCTCCCTGGACCGAGGTGAGGTGAGGTTGCTGTCTCCCTGGACCGAGGAGAGGTGAGGTTGCTGTCTCCCTGGACCGAGGTGAGGTGAGGTTGCTGTCTCCCTGGACCGAGGTGAGGTGAAGTTGCTGTCTCCTTGGTCTGAGGAGAGGTGAGGTTGCTGTCTCCCTGGTCTGAGGAGAGGTGAGGTTGCTGTCTCCCTGGACCGAGGAGAGGTGAGGTTGCTGTCTCCTGGACCGAGGAGAGGTGAGGTTGCTGTCTCCTGGACCGAGGAGAGGTGAGGTTGCTGTCTCCACGGGCACATGTCCATCCAACACGGTCCTCAAACTCAGATCTCACGAACACACATGTTCCCTCAGGTTACAGACCATGTAACTAGGACTAGGACCCCTAGACACATGTTCACTCAGGTTACAGACCATGTGACTAGGACCCCTAGACACATATTTACTCAGGTTATAGACCATGTGACTAGGACCCCTAGACACATATTCACTCAGGTTATAGACCATGTGACTAGGACCCCTAGACACATGTTCTCTCAGGTTACAGACCATGTAACTAGGACCCCTAGACACATGTTCACTCAGGTTTCAGACCATGTAACTAGGACTAGGACCCCTAGACACATGTTCACTCAGGTTACAGACCATGTAACTAGGACTAGGACCCCTAGACACATGTTCACTCAGGTTACAGACCATGTAACTAGGACTAGGACCCCTAGACACATGTTCACTCAGGTTACAGACCATGTAACTAGGACCCCTAGACACATGTTCACTCAGGTTACAGACCATGTAACTAGGACTAGGAGCCCTAGACACATGTTCACTCAGGTTACGGACCATGTAACTAGGACTAGGAGCCCAAGACAAAGCGAGTGCCACAGTATCCGTAGGGTAATGCTATTCAGTAACATCTTACTTACAGCAGGGCACTACTGCTCTGTGCCTCGCTACATCCTCCTAGTTGTTAACTGTGTGTATGTTTGTACGCATGCCTCCTGGTGATATCCTGGCACCTCTGGGTGACAGAAGGGACACACACACACACACACCTCGAGAGGAACTCGCCACAGGTGTTGGGCAAACCCCGACCGAGCTAGAGTCAATGAGAAATCCCGACTGCCGCCGTAACTATGGCAACGGCAAGTCTCGACGGTAGCTAGGCCACAGTGCCGTCTCTGCAATCAAACACACAGACACACACACAATCATGTTTTACCAAGTCGCCCACACACCAGCCATCACACATAGATACTGTAGAAAGAGGGGGAGGAGAGAGAGACAGACCACTAAAAAGAGAGTTAGCTGCTAGTATAGGTTATGTGTGAAAGCCATGGCATGAATAGGAGAGGTCTGGGGTCAATCAGAGTGTAATTAGTAACAATGGGCATGGGCGAGGAAAACACTAGTCTACATTATATCTACTGATAGTGTCAGTAAGTGGGATGTAAACATTACTGTATTCGGGCTAACCCACCTCTATCACCACCACCACTACTACTATCACCACCACCACTACTACAATCACCACCACCACCACTACTACTATCACCACCACCACCACTACTACTACTATCACCACCACTACTACTATCACCACCACCACCACCACCACTACTATCACCACCACCACCACTACTACTACTATCACCACCACTACTACTATCACCACCACCACTACTATCACCACTATCACCACCACTACTACTACTATCACCACCACCACCACCACCACCACTACTATCACCACCACCACTACTATCACCACCACCACCACTACTACTACTATCACCACCACCACTACTACCACCACCACCACCACCACTACTACTATCACCACCACCACCACCACCACCACTACTATCACCACCACCACCACTACTACTACTATCACCACCACCACCACCACTACTACTATCACCACCACCACCACCACTACTACTATCACCACCACCACCACTACTACTATCACCACCACCACCACCACTACTACTATCACCACCACTACTACTACTATCACCACCACCACCACCACTACTACTATCACCACCACCACTACTACTATCACCACC
>NC_088422.1:98278425-98323425 GCF_034236695.1 Oncorhynchus nerka
ACACCACTACTACTACTACTATCACCACTACTACTACTACTATCACCACCACCACCACCACTACTACTACTATCACCACCACTACTACTCACCACCACTACTACTCACCACCACACCACCACTACTACTACTATCACCACCACCACCACACCACCACCACCACTACTACCACTACTATCACCACCACTACTATCACCACCACCACTACTACTACTCACCACCACCACCACTACTACTATCACCACCACCACCACTACTACTATCACCACCACCACCACTACTACTATCACCACCACCACCACTACTACTATCACCACCACCACCACTACTACTACCACACCACTACTATCACCACCACCACCACTACTACTATCACCACCACCACTACTACTATCACCACCACTACTACTATCACCACCACCACTACTACTATCACTATCACCACCACCACTACTACTATCACCACCACCACCACTACTACTACTACTACTATCACCACCACTACTACTATCACCACCACCACTACTACTACTACCATCACCACTACTACTACTATCACCACCACCACTACTACTATCACCACCACCACTACTACTATCACCACCACCACCACTACTACTATCACCACCACCACTACACCACCACTACTACTACTACTATCACCACCACCACTACTATCACCACCACCACCACTACTACTCACACACCACCACTACTACTATCACCACCACCACTACTACTACTACTCACCACCACTACTACTATCACCACCACCACTACTACCACCACTATCACCACCACTACTACTCACCACCACCACTACTACTATCACCACCACCACCACTACTACTACCATCACCACCACCACTACTACTATCACCACCACCACTACTACTATCACCACCACTACTATCACCACCACCACCACTACTACTATCACCACCACTACTACTACTACCACCACCACTACTACTACTATCACCACCACCACTACTATCACCACCACCACTACTACTACTACCACCACCACTACTACTACTATCACCACCACCACTACTATCACCACCACCACTACTATCACCACCACTACTACTACTACCACCACCACTACCACTACTATCACCACCACTACCACTACTATCACCACCACTACTATCACCACCACTACCACTACTATCACCACCACCACTACTATCACCACCACCACTACTATCACCACCACCACTACTACTCACCACCACTACTACTACTATCACCACCACTACTACTACCACCACCACTACTACTATCACCACCACCACTACTACTACTATCACCACCACCACCACTACTACTATCACCACCACTACTACTATCACCACCACTACTACTATCACCACCACCACTACTACTACTATCACCACTACTACTACTATCACCACCACTACTACTACTATCACCACCACCACTACTACTACTATCACCACCACTACTACTACTATCACCACCACCACTACTACTATCACCACCACCACTACTACTATCACACCACCACTACTACTATCACCACCACCACTACTATCACCACCACCACTACTACCACCACTACTACTATCACCACCACTACTACTACTATCACCACCACCACTACTACACCCACCACTACTACTACTATCACCACCACTACTACTATCACCACCACTACTACGACTACTATCACCACCACCACTACTACTATCACCACCACTACTACTACTACCACCACCACTACTACCACCACCACTACTATCACCACCACTACTATCACCACCACCACTACTACCACCACTACTACTATCACCACCACTACTACTACTATCACCACCACCACTACTACTACACCACCACCACTACTACTATCACCACCACCACTACTACTACTATCACCACCACCACTACTATCACCACTACTACTACTATCACCACCACTACTACTATCACCACTACCACCACTACTACTATCACCACTACTACTACTATCACCACCACTACTACTACTACTATCACCACCACCACTACTACCACCACCACTACTACTACTATCACCACCACTACTACTACTATCACCACCACCACTACTACCACCACCACTACTACTACTATCACCACCACTACTACTATCACCACCACCACTACTACCACCACTACTACTATCACCACCACTACTACCACCACCACTACTACTACTACCACCACCACTACTACCACCACCACCACTACTACTATCACCACCACTACTACTACTATCACCACCACCACTACTACTATCACCACCACCACCACCTGGTGTATCATTCTTGATACACACAGTAAACTGTTGATCCTGAAAAACCCAGCAGTGTTGCAGTTCTTGACACAAACCGGTGCGCATCTACAAGTATACCCTGTTTAAAGGCACTTAAACGGTGCCCCTTCACCCCCTGAATGGTAACCCAGACACAATGCCCCTTCACCCCCTGAATGGCAACACAGACACAATGCCCCTTCACCCCCTGAATGGCAACACATACACAATGCCCCTGAATGGTAACACAGACACAATGCCCCTTCACCCCCTGAATGGTAACACATACACAATGCCCCTCCACCCCCTGAATGGCAACACATACACAATGCCCCTTCACCCCCTGAATGGCAACACATACACAATGCCCCTGAATGGCAACACATACACAATGCCCGTCCACCCCCTGAATGGCAACACATACACAATGCCCCTGAATGGTAACACATACACAATGCCCCTCCACCCCTGAATGGCAACACATACACAATGCCCCTTCACCCCTGAATGGCAACACATACACAATGCCCCTGAATGGTAACACATACACAACCCCTTCACCCCTGAATGGTAACACATACACAATGCCCCTGAATGGTAACACATACACAATGCCCCTGAATGGTAACACATACACAATGCCCCTTCACCCCCTGAATGGCAACACATACACAATGCCCCTTCACCCCCTGAATGGCAACACATACACAATGCCCCTGAATGGTAACACATACACAATGCCCCTTCACACCCTGAATGGTAACACATACACAATGCCCCTGAATGGCAACACATACACAATGCCCCTTCACCCCCTGAATGGTAACACATACACAATGCCCCTTCACCTCCTGAATGGTAACACATACACAATGCCCCTTCACCTCCTGAATGGTAACACATACACAATGCCCCTTCACCCCCTGAATGGTAACACATACACAATGCCCCTGAATGGTAACACATACACAATGCCCCTGAATGGCAACACATATACAATGCCCCTTCACCCCCTGAATGGCAACACATACACAATGCCCCTGAATGGCAACACATACACAATGCCCCTGAGTGGCAACACATACACAATGCCCCTGAATGGTAACACATACACAATGCCCCTCCACCCCCTGAATGGCAACACATACACAATGCACCTCCACCCCCTGAATGGCAACACATACACAATGCCCCTTCACCTCCTGAATGGCAACACATACACAATGCCCCTGAATGGCAACACATACACAATGCCCCTCCACCCCCTGAATGGCAACACATACACAATGCCCCTTCACCCCTGAATGGTAACACATACACAATGCCCCTCCACCCCTGAATGGCAACACATACACAATGCCCCTTCACCCCCTGAATGGTAACACATACACAATGCCCCTCCACCCCCTGAATGGCAACACATACACAATGCCCCTTCAACCCCTGAATGGTAACACATACACAATGCCCCTCCACCCCCTGAATGGCAACACATACACAATGCCCCTGAATGGTAACACATACACAATGCCCCTGAATGGCAACACATACACAATGCCCTGAATGGTAACACATACACAATGCCCTGAATGGTAACACATACACAATGCCCCTCCACCCCCTGAATGGTAACACATACACAATGCCCCTGAATGGTAACACATACACAATGCCCCTCCACCCCCTGAATGGTAACACATACACAATGCCCCTCCACCCCCTGAATGGCAACACATACACAATGCCCCACCCCTGAATGGTAACACATACACAATGCCCTGAATGGCAACACATACACAATGCCCACATACACAATGCCCCTGAATGGTAACACATACACAATGCCCCTCCACCCCTGAATGGTAACACATACACAATGCCCCTGAATGGTAACACATACACAATGCCCCTCCACCCCTGAATGGTAACACATACACAATGCCCCTGACCCCTGAATGGCAACACATACACAATGCCCCTTCACCCCTGAATGGTAACACATACACAATGCCCCTCCCCCCTGAATGGTAACACATACACAATGCCCCTTCACCCCCTGAATGGTAACACATACACAATGCCCCTGAATGGTAACACATACACAATGCCCCTTCACCCCTGAATGGCAACACATACACAATGCCCCTGAATGGCAACACATACACAATGCCCCTTCACCCCCTGAATGGTAACACATACACAATGCCCCTGAATGGCAACACATACACAATGCCCCTGAATGGTAACACATACACAATGCCCCTGAATGGCAACACATACACAATGCCCCTCCACCCCCTGAATGGTAACACATACACAATGCCCCTCCACCCCCTGAATGGTAACACATACACAATGCCCCTCCACCCCCTGAATGGTAACACATACACAATGCCCCTGAATGGTAACACATACACAATGCCCCTTCACCCTCTGAATGGTAACACATACACAATGCCCCTTCACCCTCTGAATGGTAACACATACACAATGCCCCTCCACCCCCTGAATGGCAACACATACACAATGCCCCTGAATGGTAACACATACACAATGCCCCTGAATGGTAACACATACACAATGCCCCTCCACCCCCTGAATGGTAACACATACACAATGCCCCTCCACCCCCTGAATGGCAACACATACACAATGCCCCTCCACCCCTGAATGGTAACACATACACAATGCCCCTCCACCCCTGAATGGTAACACATACACAATGCCCCTGAATGGTAACACATACACAATGCCCACCCCTGAATGGTAACACATACACAATGCCCCTGAATGGTAACACATACACAATGCCCCTCCACCCCTGAATGGCAACACATACACAATGCCCCTTCACCTCCTGAATGGTAACACATACACAATGCCCCTTCACCTCCTGAATGGTAACACATACACAATGCCCTGAATTGTAACACATACACAATGCCCCTTCACCCCCTGAATGGCAACACATACACAATGCCCCTCCACCCCTGAATGGTAACACATACACAATGCCCCTTCACCCTCTGAATGGTAACACATACACAATGCCCCTTCACCCTCTGAATGGTAACACATACACAATGCCCCTCCACCCCCTGAATGGCAACACATACACAATGCCCCTGAATGGTAACACATACACAATGCCCCTGAATGGTAACACATACACAATGCCCCTCCACCCCTGAATGGTAACACATACACAATGCCCCTCCACCCCTGAATGGCAACACATACACAATGCCCCTCCACCCCCTGAATGGTAACACATACACAATGCCCCTGAATGGTAACACATACACAATGCCCCTGAATGGTAACACATACACAATGCCCCTGAATGGTAACACATACACAATGCCCCTCCACCCCCTGAATGGTAACACATACACAATGCCCCTGAATGGTAACACATACACAATGCCCCTCCACCCCCTGAATGGCAACACATACACAATGCCCCTGAATGGTAACACATACACAATGCCCCTGAATGGTAACACATACACAATGCCCCTGAATGGTAACACATACACAATGCCCCTGAATGGTAACACATACACAATGCCCCTGAATGGCAACACATACACAATGCCCTGAATGGTAACACATACACAATGCCCTGAATGGTAACACATACACAATGCCCCTCCACCCCTGAATGGTAACACATACACAATGCCCTTCACCCCTGAATGGCAACACATACACAATGCCCTTCACCCCTGAATGGTAACACATACACAATGCCCCTCCACCCCTGAATGGTAACACATACACAATGCCCCTCCACCCCTGAATGGTAACACATACACAATGCCCCTCCACCCCTGAATGGTAACACATACACAATGCCCCTTCACCCCCTGAATGGCAACACATACACAATGCCCCTGAATGGCAACACATACACAATGCCCCTTCACCCCCTGAATGGTAACACATACACAATGCCCTGAATGGCAACACATACACAATGCCCCTGAATGGTAACACATACACAATGCCCCTGAATGGTAACACATACACAATGCCCCTGAATGGCAACACATACACAATGCCCCTGAATGGTAACACATACACAATGCCCCTGAATGGTAACACATACACAATGCCCCTGAATGGTAACACATACACAATGCCCCTCCACCCCCTGAATGGCAACACATACACAATGCCCCTCCACCCCCTGAATGGCAACACATACACAATGCCCCTTCACCCCCTGAATGGTAACACATACACAATGCCCCTGAATGGCAACACATACACAATGCCCCTCCACCCCCTGAATGGCAACACATACACAATGCCCCTCCACCCCCTGAATGGTAACACATACACAATGCCCCTCCACCCCCTGAATGGTAACACATACACAATGCCCCTGAATGGTAACACATACACAATGCCCCTTCACCCTCTGAATGGTAACACATACACAATGCCCCTTCACCCTCTGAATGGTAACACATACACAATGCCCCTGAATGGTAACACATACACAATGCCCCTGAATGGTAACACATACACAATGCCCCTCCACCCCCTGAATGGTAACACATACACAATGCCCCTCCACCCCCTGAATGGCAACACATACACAATGCCCCTCCACCCCCTGAATGGTAACACATACACAATGCCCCTGAATGGTAACACATACACAATGCCCACTGAATGGTAACACATACACAATGCCCCTCCACCCCTGAATGGTAACACATACACAATGCCCCTCCACCCCTGAATGGTAACACATACACAATGCCCCTGAATGGTAACACATACACAATGCCCCTGAATGGTAACACATACACAATGCCCCTGAATGGTAACA
This sequence comes from Oncorhynchus nerka, assembly GCF_034236695.1. Lineage (NCBI taxonomy): Eukaryota > Metazoa > Chordata > Actinopteri > Salmoniformes > Salmonidae > Oncorhynchus > Oncorhynchus nerka. The sequence goes on from NC_088422.1 coordinate 98,285,571, forward strand.
CATACACAATGCCCCTGAATGGTAACACATACACAATGCCCCTCCACCCCTGAATGGTAACACATACACAATGCCCCTGAATGGTAACACATACACAATGCCCCTTCACCCCTGAATGGTAACACATACACAATGCCCCTCCACCCCTGAATGGTAACACATACACAATGCCCCTGAATGGTAACCACCAATGCCCTGAATGGTAACACATACACAATGCCAATGGCAACCCCCTGAATGGTAACACATACACAATGCCCCTCCACCCCTGAATGGTAACACATACACAATGCCCCTTCACCCCCTGAATGGTAACACATACACAATGCCCCTCCACCCCTGAATGGTAACACATACACAATGCCCCTCCACCCCTGAATGGTAACACATACACAATGCCCCACCCCTGAATGGCAACACATACACAATGCCCCTTCACCCCCTGAATGGTAACACATACACAATGCCCCTGAATGGTAACACATACACAATGCCCCTGAATGGTAACACATACACAATGCCCCTGAATGGTAACACATACACAATGCCCCTGAATGGTAACACATACACAATGCCCCTTCACCCCTGAATGGTAACACATACACAATGCCCCTGAATGGTAACACATACACAATGCCCCTCCACCCCTGAATGGTAACACATACACAATGCCCTCCACCCCTGAATGGCAACACATACACAATGCCCCTCCACCCCCTGAATGGCAACACATACACAATGCCCCTCCACCCCTGAATGGTAACACATACACAATGCCCCTGAATGGTAACACATACACAATGCCCTGAATGGTAACACATACACAATGCCCTGAATGGTAACACATACACAATGCCCCTGAATGGTAACACATACACAATGCCCCTCCACCCCCAGAATGGCAACACATACACAATGCCCCTCCACCCCTGAATGGTAACACATACACAATGCCCTCCACCCCTGAATGGTAACACATACACAATGCCCCTGAATGGTAACACATACACAATGCCCCTGAATGGTAACACATACACAATGCCCCTGAATGGTAACACATACACAATGCCCCTCCACCCCCTGAATGGTAACACATACACAATGCCCCTCCACCCCCTGAATGGCAACACATACACAATGCCCCTTCACCCCCTGAATGGTAACACATACACAATGCCCTTCACCCCTGAATGGTAACACATACACAATGCCCCTTCACCCCTGAATGGTAACACATACACAATGCCCCTGAATGGTAACACATACACAATGCCCCTCCACCCCCTGAATGGCAACACATACACAATGCCCCTGAATGGTAACACATACACAATGCCCCTGAATGGCAACACATACACAATGCCCCTGAATGGTAACACATACACAATGCCCCTGAATGGTAACACATACACAATGCCCCTGAATGGTAACACATACACAATGCCCCTGAATGGTAACACATACACAATGCCCCTTCACCCCCTGAATGGCAACACATACACAATGCCCCTTCACCCCCTGAATGGTAACACATACACAATGCCCCTGAATGGCAACACATACACAATGCCCCTGAATGGTAACACATACACAATGCCCCTCCACCCCCTGAATGGTAACACATACACAATGCCCCTTCACCCCTGAATGGTAACACATACACAATGCCCCTCCACCCCCTGAATGGTAACACATACACAATGCCCCTCCACCCCCTGAATGGTAACACATACACAATGCCCCTTCACCCCCTGAATGGCAACACATACACAATGCCCCTTCACCCCCTGAATGGCAACACATACACAATGCCCCTGAATGGTAACACATACACAATGCCCCTTCACCCCCTGAATGGTAACACATACACAATGCCCCTCCACCCCCTGAATGGTAACACATACACAATGCCCCTGAATGGTAACACATACACAATGCCCCTTCACCCCTGAATGGTAACACATACACAATGCCCCTCCACCCCCTGAATGGTAACACATACACAATGCCCCTCCCCCCTGAATGGCAACACAAACACAATGCCCCTGAATGGCAACACATACACAATGCCCCTTCACCCCCTGAATGGTAACACATACACAATGCCCTGAATGGCAACACATACACAATGCCCCTGAATGGCAACACATACACAATGCCCCTTCACCCCCTGAATGGTAACACATACACAATGCCCCTGAATGGCAACACATACACAATGCCCCTGAATGGCAACACATACACAATGCCCCTGAATGGCAACACATACACAATGCCCCTGAATGGTAACACATACACAATGCCCCTGAATGGTAACACATACACAATGCCCCTGAATGGTAACACATACACAATGCCCCTTCACCCCCTGAATGACAACACATACACAATGCCCCTTCACCCCCTGAATGGTAACACATACACAATGCCCCTGAATGGCAACACATACACAATGCCCCTGAATGGTAACACATACACAATGCCCCTCCACCCCCTGAATGGTAACACATACACAATGCCCCTTCACCCCTGAATGGTAACACATACACAATGCCCCTCCACCCCTGAATGGTAACACATACACAATGCCCCTCCACCCCTGAATGGTAACACAGACACAATGCCCCTGAATGGTAACACATACACAATGCCCCTTCACCCCTGAATGGTAACACATACACAATGCCCCTCCACCCCTGAATGGTAACACATACACAATGCCCCTGAATGGTAACACATACACAATGCCCCTTCACCCCTGAATGGTAACACATACACAATGCCCCTCCACCCCCTGAATGGTAACACATACACAATGCCCCTGAATGGTAACACATACACAATGCCCCTCCACCCCCTGAATGGTAACACATACACAATGCCCCTTCACCCCTGAATGGCAACACATACACAATGCCCCTTCACCCCTGAATGGTAACACATACACAATGCCCCTTCACCCCTGAATGGTAACACATACACAATGCCCCTGAATGGTAACACATACACAATGCCCCTGAATGGTAACACATACACAATGCCCCTCCACCCCCTGAATGGCAACACATACACAATGCCCCTCCACCCCCTGAATGGCAACACATACACAATGCCCCTTCACCCCCTGAATGGTAACACATACACAATGCCCCTGAATGGCAACACATACACAATGCCCCTCCACCCCTGAATGGCAACACATACACAATGCCCCTCCACCCCTGAATGGTAACACATACACAATGCCCCTCCACCCCTGAATGGTAACACATACACAATGCCCCTTCACCCTCTGAATGGTAACACATACACAATGCCCCTTCACCCCTGAATGGTAACACATACACAATGCCCCTGAATGGTAACACATACCAATGCCCCTGAATGGTAACACATACACAATGCCCCTCCACCCCCTGAATGGTAACACATACACAATGCCCCTCCACCCCCTGAATGGCAACACATACACAATGCCCCTCCACCCCTGAATGGTAACACATACACAATGCCCCTGAATGGTAACACATACACAATGCCCCTCCACCCCTGAATGGTAACACATACACAATGCCCCTCCACCCCTGAATGGTAACACATACACAATGCCCCTGAATGGTAACACATACACAATGCCCCTGAATGGTAACACATACACAATGCCCCTTCACCCCCTGAATGGTAACACATACACAATGCCCCTCCACCCCTGAATGGTAACACATACACAATGCCCCTGAATGGTAACACATACACAATGCCCCTTCACCCCTGAATGGTAACACATACACAATGCCCCTCCACCCCCTGAATGGTAACACATACCAATGCCCCTGAATGGTAACACATACACAATGCCCCTCCACCCCCTGAATGGTAACACATACACAATGCCCCTTCACCCCCTGAATGGCAACACATACACAATGCCCCTTCACCCCCTGAATGGTAACACATACACAATGCCCCTCCACCCCTGAATGGTAACACATACACAATGCCCCTTCACCCCCTGAATGGTAACACATACACAATGCCCCTCCACCCCCTGAATGGTAACACATACACAATGCCCCTTCACCCCCTGAATGGCAACACATACACAATGCCCCTGAATGGCAACACATACACAATGCCCCTTCACCCCCTGAATGGTAACACATACACAATGCCCCTGAATGGCAACACATACACAATGCCCCTGAATGGTAACACATACACAATGCCCCTGAATGGTAACACATACACAATGCCCCTGAATGGTAACACATACACAATGCCCTGAATGGTAACACATACACAATGCCCCTTCACCCCTGAATGGTAACACATACACAATGCCCCTTCACCCCTGAATGGTAACACATACACAATGCCCCTCCACCCCTGAATGGTAACACATACACAATGCCCCTCCACCCCTGAATGGCAACACATACACAATGCCCCTCCACCCCTGAATGGCAACACATACACAATGCCCCTCCACCCCTGAATGGTAACACATACACAATGCCCCTGAATGGTAACACATACACAATGCCCTGAATGGTAACACATACACAATGCCCTTCACCCCTGAATGGTAACACATACACAATGCCCCTGAATGGTAACACATACACAATGCCCCTCCACCCCTGAATGGCAACACATACACAATGCCCCTCCACCCCTGAATGGCAACACATACACAATGCCCCTCCACCCCTGAATGGTAACACATACACAATGCCCCTGAATGGTAACACATACACAATGCCCCTGAATGGTAACACATACACAATGCCCCTGAATGGTAACACATACACAATGCCCCTCCACCCCTGAATGGTAACACATACACAATGCCCCTGAATGGCAACACATACACAATGCCCCTTCACCCCCTGAATGGCAACACATACACAATGCCCCTTCACCCCTGAATGGTAACACATACACAATGCCCCTCCACCCCTGAATGGTAACACATACACAATGCCCCTCCACCCCCTGAATGGCAACACATACACAATGCCCCTTCACCCCCTGAATGGCAACACATACACAATGCCCCTTCACCCCTGAATGGTAACACATACACAATGCCCCTTCACCCCCTGAATGGTAACACATACACAATGCCCCTCCACCCCTGAATGGTAACACATACACAATGCCCCTTCACCCCTTCACCCCTGAATGGTAACACATACACAATGCCCCTCCACCCCTGAATGGCAACACATACAATGCAATGCCCCTGAATGGCAACACATACACAATGCCCCTGAATGGTAACACATACACAATGCCCCTGAATGGCAACACATACACAATGCCCCTGAATGGTAACACATACACAATGCCCCTGAATGGTAACACATACACAATGCCCCTTCACCCCTGAATGGTAACACATACACAATGCCCCTTCACCCCTGAATGGTAACACATACACAATGCCCCTGAATGGTAACACCACAATGCCCCTGAATGGTAACACATACACAATGCCCCTTCACCCCTGAATGGTAACACATACACAATGCCCCTCTACCCCTGAATGGTAACACATACACAATGCCCCTCCACCCCTGAATGGTAACACATACACAATGCCCCTTCACCCCTGAATGGCAACACATACACAATGCCCCACCCCCTGAATGGCAACACATACACAATGCCCCTGAATGGTAACACATACACAATGCCCCTTCACCCCTGAATGGTAACACATACACAATGCCCCTGAATGGTAACACATACACAATGCCCCTTCACCCCTGAATGGTAACACATACACAATGCCCCTCCACCCCCTGAATGGTAACACATACACAATGCCCCTTCACCCCCTGAATGGCAACACATACACAATGCCCCTGAATGGCAACACATACACAATGCCCCTTCACCCCTGAATGGTAACACCCCTGAATGGCAACACATACACAATGCCCCTGAATGGCAACACATACACAATGCCCCTGAATGGTAACACATACACAATGCCCTGAATGCCCATACACAATGCCCCTGAATGGCAACACATACACAATGCCCCTGAATGGCAACACATACACAATGCCCCTGAATGGTAACACATACACAATGCCCCTGAATGGTAACACATACACAATGCCCCTGAATGGTAACACATACACAATGCCCCTTCACCCCCTGAATGGTAACACATACACAATGCCCCTTCACCCCTGAATGGTAACACATACACAATGCCCCTGAATGGCAACACCCCCTGAATGGTAACACATACACAATGCCCCTCCACCCCTGAATGGTAACACATACACAATGCCCCTTCACCCTGAATGGTAACACATACACAATGCCCCTCCACCCCTGAATGGTAACACATACACAATGCCCCTCCACCCCTGAATGGTAACACATACACAATGCCCCTGAATGGTAACACATACACAATGCCCCTTCACCCCTGAATGGTAACACATACACAATGCCCCTCCACCCCTGAATGGTAACACATACACAATGCCCCTGAATGGTAACACATACACAATGCCCCTGAATGGTAACACATACACAATGCCCCTCCACCCCCTGAATGGTAACACATACACAATGCCCCTGAATGGTAACACATACACAATGCCCCTCCACCCCCTGAATGGTAACACATACACAATGCCCCTGAATGGCAACACATACACAATGCCCCTGGATGGTAACACATCACCCCTGAATGGTAACACATACACAATGCCCCTCCACCCCTGAATGGTAACACATACACAATGCCCCTGAATGGTAACACATACACAATGCCCCTCCACCCCTGAATGGTAACACATACACAATGCCCCTTCACCCCCTGAATGGCAACACATACACAATGCCCCTGAATGGCAACACATACACAATGCCCCTCCACCCCCTGAATGGCAACACATACACAATGCCCCTCCACCCCCTGAATGGTAACACATACACAATGCCCCTGAATGGTAACACATACACAATGCCCCTGAATGGTAACACATACACAATGCCCCTGAATGGTAACACATACACAATGCCCCTTCACCCCTGAATGGTAACACATACACAATGCCCCTCCACCCCCTGAATGGTAACACATACACAATGCCCCTGAATGGTAACACATACACAATGCCCCTCCACCCCCAGAATGGCAACACATACACAATGCCCCTCCACCCCTGAATGGCAACACATACACAATGCCCCTCCACCCCTGAATGGTAACACATACACAATGCCCCTGAATGGTAACACATACACAATGCCCCTGAATGGTAACACATACACAATGCCCCTTCACCCCCTGAATGGCAACACATACACAATGCCCTTCACCCCTGAATGGCAACACATACACAATGCCCCTCCACCCCTGAATGGTAACACATACACAATGCCCCTTCACCCTGAATGGCAACACATACACAATGCCCCTGAATGGCAACACATACACAATGCCCCTTCACCCCTGAATGGTAACACATACACAATGCCCCTCTGAATGGCAACACATACACAATGCCCCTGAATGGTAACACATACACAATGCCCCTGAATGGCAACACATACACAATGCCCTGAATGGTAACACATACACAATGCCCCTGAATGGTAACACATACACAATGCCCCTCCACCCCCTGAATGGTAACACATACACAATGCCCCTGAATGGCAACACATACACAATGCCCCTGAATGGTAACACATACACAATGCCCCTCCACCCCCTGAATGGTAACACATACACAATGCCCCTTCACCCCTGAATGGCAACACATACACAATGCCCCTCCACCCCTGAATGGTAACACATACACAATGCCCCTCCACCCCTGAATGGTAACACATACACAATGCCCCTCCACCCCTGAATGGTAACACATACACAATGCCCCTCCACCCCCTGAATGGTAACACATACACAATGCCCCTGACCCCTGAATGGTAACACATACACAATGCCCCTCCACCCCCTGAATGGTAACACATACACAATGCCCCTTCACCCCTGAATGGCAACACATACACAATGCCCCTGAATGGCAACACATACACAATGCCCCTGAATGGCACCCCTGAATGGTAACACATACACAATGCCCCTGAATGGCAACACATACACAATGCCCCTGAATGGCAACACATACACAATGCCCCTGAATGGCAACACATACACAATGCCCCTGAATGGTAACACATACACAATGCCCCTGAATGGTAACACATACACAATGCCCCTGAATGGTAACACATACACAATGCCCCTCCACCCCTGAATGGCAACACATACACAATGCCCTCCACCCCTGAATGGCAACACATACACAATGCCCCTTCACCCCCTGAATGGTAACACCCCCCCTGAATGGCAACACATACACAATGCCCCTCCACCCCTGAATGGCAACACATACACAATGCCCTGAATGGCAACACATCCACCCCTGAATGGCAACACATACACAATGCCCCTCCACCCCCTGAATGGTAACACATACACAATGCCCCTGAATGGCAACACATACACAATGCCCCTGAATGGCAACACATACACAATGCCCCTCCACCCCCTGAATGGCAACACATACACAATGCCCCTGAATGGCAACACATACACAATGCCCCTGAATGGTAACACATACACAATGCCCCTCCACCCCCTGAATGGTAACACATACACAATGCCCCTGAATGGTAACACATACACAATGCCCCTGAATGGTAACACATACACAATGCCCTGAATGGTAACACATACACAATGCCCCTCCACCCCTGAATGGTAACACATACACAATGCCCCTCCACCCCTGAATGGTAACACATACACAATGCCCCACCCCTGAATGGTAACACATACACAATGCCCCTCCACCCCCTGAATGGTAACACATACACAATGCCCCTCCACCCCTGAATGGTAACACATACACAATGCCCCTTCACCCCTGAATGGTAACACATACACAATGCCCCTCCACCCCTGAATGGTAACACATACACAATGCCCCTGAATGGTAACACATACACAATGCCCCTTCACCCCTGAATGGCAACACATACACAATGCCCTGAATGGTAACACATACACAATGCCCCATACACAATGCCCCTGAATGGTAACACATACACAATGCCCCTCCACCCCCTGAATGGTAACACATACACAATGCCCCTCCACCCCTGAATGGTAACACATACACAATGCCCCTCCACCCCTGAATGGCAACACATACACAATGCCCCTGAATGGCAACACATACACAATGCCCCTCCCCCCCTGAATGGTAACACATACACAATGCCCTGAATGGTAACACATACACAATGCCCCTCCACCCCTGAATGGTAACACATACACAATGCCCCTCCACCCCTGAATGGTAACACATACACAATGCCCCTTCACCCCTGAATGGTAACACATACACAATGCCCCTTCACCCCTGAATGGCAACACATACACAATGCCCCTCCACCCCTGAATGGCAACACATACACAATGCCCCTGAATGGTAACACATCACAATGCCCCTCCACAATGGTAACCCCCTGAATGGTAACACATACACATGCCCCTTCACCCTGAATGGTAACACATACACAATGCCCCTGAATGGTAACACACCAATGCCCTGAATGGTAACACATACACAATGCCCCTCCACCCCCTGAATGGTAACACATACACAATGCCCCTCCACCCCCCTGAATGGTAACACATACACAATGCCCCTCCACCCCTGAATGGCAACACATACACAATGCCCCTCCACCCCCTGAATGGCAACACATACACAATGCCCCTCCACCCCTGAATGGCAACACATACACAATGCCCCTCCACCCCTGAATGGCAACACATACACAATGCCCCTGAATGGCAACACATACACAATGCCCCTGAATGGCAACACATACACAATGCCCCTCACCCCCTGAATGGCAACACATACACAATGCCCCTCCACCCCTGAATGGCAACACATGAAATGGCAACACATACACAATGCCCCTCCACCCCTGAATGGCAACACATACACAATGCCCCTCCACCCCTGAATGGCAACACATACACAATGCCCCTTCACCCCCTGAATGGTAACACATACACAATGCCCCTCCACCCCTGAATGGCAACACATACACAATGCCCCTGAATGGCAACACATACACAATGCCCTGAATGGCAACACATACACAATGCCCCTGAATGGCAACACATACACAATGCACCCCCCCCTGAATGGCAACACATACACAATGCCCCTCCACCCCTGAATGGCAACACATACACAATGCCCCTCCACCCCTGAATGGCAACACATGCCCCTTCACCCCTGAATGGTAAACACATACACAATGCCCCTGAATGGTAACACATACACAATGCCCCTCCACCCCTGAATGGTAACACATACACAATGCCCCTCCACCCCTGAATGGCAACACATACACAATGCCCCTCCACCCCTGAATGGCAACACATACACAATGCCCCTCCACCCCTGAATGGCAACACATACACAATGCCCCTCCACCCCTGAATGGCAACACATACACAATGCCCCTCCACCCCCTGAATGGCAACACATACACAATGCCCCTCCACCCCTGAATGGCAACACATACACAATGCCCCTCCACCCCCTGAATGGCAACACATACACAATGCCCCTCCATGAATGGCAACACATACACAATGCCCCTCCACCCCTGAATGGCAACACATACACAATGCCCCTCCACCCCTGAATGGCAACACATACACAATGCCCCTCCACCCCTGAATGGCAACACATACACAATGCCCCACATCCACCCCCTGAATGGCAACACATACACAATGCCCCTCCACCCCTGAATGGCAACACATACACAATGCCCCTCCACCCCTGAATGGCAACACATACACAATGCCCCTCCACCCCCTGAATGGTAACACATACACAATGCCCCTGAATGGTGGCAACACATACACAATGCCCCTCCACCCCTGAATGGTAACACATACACAATGCCCCTGGTAACACATACACAATGCCCCTGAATGGCAACACATACACAATGCCCCTCCACCCCTGAATGGCAACACATACACAATGCCCCTTCACCCCCTGAATGGCAACACATACACAATGCCCCTGAATGGCAACACATACACAATGCCCCTGAATGGCAACACATACACAATGCCCCTCCACCCCTGAATGGCAACACATACACAATGCCCCTCCACCCCTGAATGGCAACACATACACAATGCCCCTTGAATGGCACCCCCCCTGAATGGCAACACATACACAATGCCCCTCCACCCCTGAATGGCAACACATACACAATGCCCCTCACCCCTGAATGGCAACACATACACAATGCCCCTGAATGGCAACACATACCAATGCCCCTGAATGGCAACACATACACAATGCCCCTCCACCCCTGAATGGCAACACATACACAATGCCCCTCTGAATGGTAACACATACACAATGCCCTGAATGGCAACACATACACAATGCCCCTTCACCCCTGAATGGCAACACATACACAATGCCCCTCCACCCCTGAATGGCAACACATACACAATGCCCCTTCACCCCTGAATGGCAACACATACACAATGCCCCTTGAATGGCACCCCTGAATGGCAACACATACACAATGCCCCTCCACCCCTGAATGGCAACACATACACAATGCCCCTTCACCCCCTGAATGGCAACACATACACAATGCCCCTTCACCCCTGAATGGCAACACATACACAATGCCCCACCCCTGAATGGCAACACATACACAATGCCCCTCCACCCCCTGAATGGCAACACATACACAATGCCCCTCCACCCCTGAATGGCAACACATACACAATGCCCCTGAATGGCAACAACACCCCCCCTGAATGGCAACACATACACAATGCCCCTGAATGGCAACACATACACAATGCCCCTTCACCCCTGAATGGCAACACATACACAATGCCCCTTCACCCCTGAATGGCAACCCACAATGCCCCTGAATGGCAACACATACACAATGCCCCTGAATGGCAACACCCAATGCCCCTGAATGGCAACACATACACAATGCCCCTCCACCCCTGAATGGCAACACATACACAATGCCCCTCCACCCCTGAATGGCAACACATACACAATGCCCCTTCACCCCTGAATGGCAACACATACACAATGCCCCTTCACCCCTGAATGGCAACACATACACAATGCCCCTCCACCCCCTGAATGGCAACACATACACAATGCCCCTTCACCCCCTGAATGGCAACACATACACAATGCCCCTCCACCCCTGAATGGCAACACATACACAATGCCCCTCCACCCCTGAATGGCAACACATACACAATGCCCCTCCACCCCCTGAATGGCAACACATACACAATGCCCCTCCACCCCCTGAATGGCAACACATACACAATGCCCCTTCACCCCCTGAATGGCAACACATACACAATGCCCCTCCACCCCTGAATGGCACACATATACACAATGCCCCTGAATGGCACATATACACAATGCCCCTCCACCCCTGAATGGCACATATACACAATGCCCCTCCACCCCCTGAATGGCACATATACACAATGCCCCTTCACCCCTGAATGGCAACACATACACAATGCCCCTCCACCCCTGAATGGCAACACATACACAATGCCCCTCCACCCCCTGAATGGCACATATACACAATGCCCCTCCACCCCCTGAATGGCACATATACACAATGAATATCTCAAGGCTTATAAATCCTTCTTTTTTTAAAATTGTTTTATTTTTATTTTACCTTTATTTAACCAGGCAAGTCAGTTAAGAACACATTTTTATTTTCAATGACGGCCTGGGAACAGTGGGTTAACTGCCTGTTCAGGGGCAGAACGACAGATTTGTACTTTGTCAGCTCGGGGGTTTGAACTTTCCGGTTACTAGTCCAACACTCTAACCACTAGGCTACGCTGCCGCCCCCTCCCCTGCATCTACACTGATTGAAGTGGATTTAACAAGTGACATCGATAAGGGATCATATAGCTTTGACCTGGATTCACTTGGTGAGTCTGTCATGGAAAGAGCTATCTTAATATTTGGTCGCCAGACCAGGAAGTTTATTATGTAAATCCAGCTGCATGGAGGAATAAATAAAATCAATATTTGAACAAAAAACGTGGAGCATAAAATATTACTGGTGTGCTGCAATTTCTATTTCAAATACTCTCTGCTTAGAACATTAACCACAATGCATCACTCACCTCCCAGGAAGTGCTGGTGAAGCAATACAAGAAAGAAGGATTCTACGTTCTAGAACTGTACAGTTGACCTCCTACACATTTGCCATGACAACACAACCACAGCTGACCTCTCCCTGCATGTTGGAGTGTTGGGTGCAATACAAGGTTATATGAGGGGAAACAAACATCCATGAGTCTAATTTGTTGTGAAAGGGATGATTGATTTTCAGAGCTAATTAAATATATCCAAGAGAGGGGGCAGAGAAAGGGAGAGAGAAAGAGGGAGAGCGTGGAGGAGAAGGGGGGGGGAGATCCCTGGACAGTGGTGTCTGTACGACAGTCAATAATTTCCACATAGCCACTTTACAACAAGAGTTAAATCAATACGCGAGTGAGTGGATCAAGTTGCCTAGGCAACCTTTCCGCTGATTCCACCACTGCAACCATTTCCACGATGAGAAGACGTGGGGGAGGAGCTAGGAGCCGCGTCCAGTAATCTAATATGGATCCTCACCTCCTCTACCTGAAGGGAGTAGCTAGGAGCCGCGTCCAGTAATCTAATATGGATCCTCACCTCCTCTACCTGAAGGGAGTAGCTAGGAGCCGCGTCCAGTAATCTAATATGGATCCTCACCTCCTCTACCTGAAGGGAGTAGCTAGGAGCCGCGTCCAGTAATCTAATATGGATCCTCACCTCCTCTACCTGAAGGGAGTAGCTAGGAGACGCGTCCAGTAATCTAATATGGATCCTCACCTCCTCTACCTGAAGGGAGTAGCTAGGAGCCGCGTCCAGTAATCTAATATGGATCCTCACCTCCTCTACCTGAAGGGAGTAGCTAGGAGCCGCGTCCAGTAATCTAATATGGATCCTCACCTCCTCTACCTGAAGGGAGTAGCTAGGAGACGCGTCCAGTAATCTAATATGGATCCTCACCTCCTCTACCTGAAGGGAGTAGCTAGGAGACGCGTCCAGTAATCTAATATGGATCCTCACCTCCTCTACCTGAAGGGAGTAGCTAGGAGCCGCGTCCAGTAATCTAATATGGATCCTCACCGCCTCTACCTGAAGGATCCTCACCTCCTCTACCTGAATGATCCTCTCCTCCTCTACCTGAATGACCCTCTCCTCCTCTACCTGAATGATCCTCTACCTGAATGCTACTCACCTCCTCTACCTGTATCAGTCTGTGAAAGAACTGGATGGGTGAAAGCGACTGCCCTGGTGAGAGACAAGGGGGAGGAGGGAAAAGTAGAGGAAGCTACTGAAGTCTTGATATGAACCCTTGTCTTTCTTGCACTAACACTCACAGGAGGAGAGGGAGAGGAAGCCACAGGAAACGTATTGAGAAACATCCCTGGGAGCACAGAGTTCAGTCCAAACTCCCACTTTCTCTATCCTAGAGAGGAGGTTGATAGGAGCCAGTCAGACAGACAGTGTCCAGTACTAGAGAGAACACTGTTGGTCTGCTGGGAGATGGTAGGTGGTTAAGCTGTGTTAGACAGATACCATGCAGTGGTGCCAAGCTGTGTTAGACAGATACCGTGCAGTGGTGCCAAGCTGTGTTAGACAGATACTGTGCAGTGGTACCAAGCTGTGTTAGACAGATACCGTGCAGCGGTACTAAGCTGTGTTAGACAGATACCGTGCAGTTGTGCCAAGCTGTGTTAGACAGATACTGTGCAGTGGTACCAAGCTGTGTTAGACAGATACCGTGCAGTGGTGCCAAGCTGTGTTACAGACAGATACCGTGCAGTGGTGCCAAGCTGTGTTACAGACAGATACCGTGCAGTGGTGCCAAGCTGTGTTAGACAGATACCGTGCAGTGGTGCCAAGCTGTGTTAGACAGATACTGTGCAGTGGTACCAAGCTGTGTTAGACAGATACCGTGCAGTGGTACCAAGCTGTGTTAGACAGATACCGTGCAGTGGTGCCAAGCTGTGTTACAGACAGATACCGTGCAGTGGTACCAAGCTGTGTTAGACAGATACCGTGCAGTGGTACCAAGCTGTGTTAGACAGATACCGTGCAGTGGTACCAAGCTGTGTTAGACAGATACCGTGCAGCGGTACCAAGCTGTGTTAGACAGATACCGTGCAGTGGTACCAAGCTGTGTTACAGACAGATACCGTGCAGTGGTACCAAGCTGTGTTACAGACAGATACCGTGCAGCGGTACCAAGCTGTGTTACAGACAGATACCGTGCAGAGGTACCAAGCTGTGTTAGACAGATACCGTGCAGCGGTACCAAGCTGTGTTAGACAGATACCGTGCAGTGGTACCAAGCTGTGTAAGACAGATACCGTGCAGTGGTACCAAGCTGTGTAAGACAGATACTGTGCAGTGGTACCAAGCTGTGTTACAGACAGATACCGTGCAGCGGAACCAAGCTGTGTTAGACAGATACCGTGCAGTGGTACCAAGCTGTGTTACAGACAGATACCATACCGTGCAGTGGTACCAAGCTGTGTTACAGACAGATACCGTGCAGTGGTACCAAGCTGTGTTAGACAGATACCGTGCAGTGGTACCAAGCTGTGTTACAGACAGATACCGTGCAGTGGTACCAAGCTGTGTTAGACAGATACCGTGCAGCGGTACCAAGCTGTGTTAGACAGATACCGTGCAGCGGTACCAAGCTGTGTTAGACAGATACCGTGCAGTGGTACCAAGCTGTGTTAGACAGATACCGTGCAGTGGTACCAAGCTGTGTAAGACAGATACCGTGCAGTGGTACCAAGCTGTGTTACAGACAGATACCGTGCAGTGGTACCAAGCTGTGTTAGACAGATACCGTGCAGCGGTACCAAGCTGTGTTACATACAGATACCATGCAGTGGTACCAAGCTGTGTTAGACAGATACCGTGCAGCGGTACCAAGCTGTGTTACATACAGATACCATGCAGTGGTACCAAGCTGTGTTAGAAAGATACCGTGCAGTGGTACCAAGCTGTGTTAGAGAGAAGCTGAGTTGTCAGTTTCCAGGAGAGCTTCCAGGTAGGCAGCCTGTTGTTCTATCCCAGCAGTAAGACCAGAGTTGGAGAAACCTACACTAGCTGGTTAGATTTCAGAGTTGATCCGTTTGCAAGACAACACAAACAGATCTGGGATCAGGCTAGCTTCACAATGACCAGATGACACAGAATGATTCGTTCGTTTTTATAAACTGGGTGGGTCGAACCCTGAATGCTGATTGGCTGACAGCCGTGGTACATCAGACCGTATACCACGGGTATGACAAAACATGTATTTTTACTGCTCTAATTACATTGGTAACCAGTTTATAGCCTGTTCAACCTCTCTTTCGTATCGTCGGAGATCTTCAAAGATTGGAAAGCTGCTGCGGTGCACCACAGCCACGCTCAAGCTCCTAAACGATATCATAACCACCATCGATAAGAGACAATACTGTGCAGCCGTATTCATCGACCTGGCCAAGGCTTTCGACTCTGTCAATCACCACATTCTTATCGACAGACTCAACAGCCTTGGTTTCTCAAATGATTGCCTTGCCTGGTTCACCAACTACTTTTCAGACTAGTTGTCCGCACCTCTGGCAGTCTCTATGGGGGTGCCACAGGGTTAAATTCTCGGGTCGACTCTCTTCTCTGTATACATCAATGATGTCGCTCTTGCTGCTGGTGAGTCTCTGATCCACCTCTACGCAGACGACACCATTCTGTATACTTCTGGCCCTTCTTTGGACTCTGTGTTAACTAACCTCCAGACGAGCTTCAATGCCATACAACTCTCCTTCCGTGGCCTCCAACTGCTTTTAAATGCAAGTAAAACGAAGTGCATGCTCTTCAACCGATCGCTACCAGCACCTGCCAGCCCGTCCAGCATCACTACTCTGGACGGTTCTGACTTAGAATATATGGAAATCTACAAATACATTGGTGTCTGGTTAGACTGTAAACTCTCCTTACAGACTCACATTTAAGACTCACTCAAATCAAATCAAATTTTATTTGTCACATACACATGGTTAGCAGATGTTAATGCGAAATGCTTGTGCTTCTAGTTCCGACAATGCAGTAATAACCAACGAGTAATCTAACCTAACAATTCCACAACTACAAAGGGATAAAGAATATGTACATAAAGATATATGAATGAGTGATGGTACAGAACGGCATAGGCAAGATGCAGTAGATGGTATCGAGTACAGTATATACATATGAGAATAATGTAATGTAGGGTATGTAAACATAAAGTGGCTAGTGATACATGTATTACATAAAGAAGGCAAGATGCAGTAGATGATAGAGTATAGTATATACATATACATATGAGATGAGTAATGTAGGGTATGTAAACATTATATTAAGTGGCATTGTTTAAAGTGGCTAGTGATACATTTTTTACATCAATTTCCATTATTAAAGTGCCTGGAGTTGAGTCCGTATGTTGGCAGCAGCCACTCAATGTTAGTCGTGGCTGTTTAACAGTCTGATGGCCTTGAGATAGAAGCTGTCTCTCGGTCCCTGCTTTGAGGCACCTGTACTGACCTCGCCTTCTGGATGATAGCGGGGTGAACAGGCAGAGGCTCGGGTGGTTGTTGTCCTTGATGATCTTTATGGCCTTCCTGTGACATCGGGTGGTGTAGGTGTCCTGGAGGGCAGGTAGTTTGCCCCCGGTGATGCGTTGTGCAGACCTCACTACCCCCTGGAGAGCCTTACGGTTGTGGGTTGAGCAGTTGCCGTACCAGGCGGTGATACAGCCCGACAGGATGCTCTCGATTGTGCATCTGTCGAAGTTTTTGTGAGTGCTTTTGGTGACAAGCCGAATTTCTTCAGACTCCTGAGGCTGCTGCGCCTTCTTCACAACGCTGTCTGTGTGGGTGGACCAATTCAGTTTGTCCGTGATGTGTACGGACAAGCATCTCCAATCCAAAATTAAATCTAGAATTGGCTTCCTATTCCACATCAAAGTGTCCTTCACTCATGCTGCCAAACATACCCTCGTAAAACTGACTATCCTACCGATCCTCGACTTCGGCGATGTCATTTACAAAACAGACTCCAACACTCTACTCAGCTAATTGGATGCAGTCTATCACAGTGCCATCCGTTATGTCACCAAAGCCCCATATACTACCCACGACTGCGACCTATATGCTCTCGTTGGCTGGCCCTCGCTTCATATTCGTCGCCAAACCCACTGGCTCAAGGTCATCTATAAGTCTCTGCTAGGTAAAGCCCCGCCTTATCTCAGCTCACTAGTCACCATAGCAGCACCCATCCGTAGCATGCGCTCCAGCAGGTATATCTCACTGGTCACCCCCAAAACCAATTCCTCCTTTGGCCACCTTTCCTTACAGTTCTCTGCTGCCAATGACTGGAACGAAGAGCAAAAATCACTGAAGCTGGAGACTCATATCTCCCTCACTAACTTTAAGCACCAGCTATCAGAGCAGCTTACAGATCATTGCACCTGCACACAGCCCATCTGTAAATAGCCCACCCAACTACTTCATCCCCATATTTATTTATTTTTGGTCCTTTGCACCCCAGTATCTCTACTTGCACATTCATCTTCTGCACATCTATTAATCCAGTCTCTATCACTCCAGTGTTTAATTGCTAAATTGTAATTATTATATTTCACCACTATGGCCTATTTATTGCCTTACCTCCCTTATCTTACCTCATTACCACACACTGTATATATACACTTTTCTATTGTGTTATTGACTGTATGTTTGTTTTATTCCATGTGTAACTCTGTGTTGTTGTTTATTCCATGTGTAACTCTGTGTTGTTGTTTATTCCATGTGTAACTCTGTGTTGTTGTTTGTGTTGCACTGCTTTGCTTCATCTTGGCCAGGTCACAGTTGTAATTGAGAACTTGTTCTCAACTGGTCTACCTGGTTAAATAAAGGTGTTCTCAACTAGCCTACCTGGTTAAATAAAGGTGTTCTCAACTAGCCTACCTGGTTAAATAAAGGTGTTCTCAACTAGCCTACCTGGTTAAATAAAGGTGTTCTCAACTGGCCTACCTGGTTAAATAAAGGTGATCTGGTCTACCTGGTTAAATAAAGGTGTTCTCAACTGGCCTACCTGGTTAAATAAAGGTGTTCTCAACTGGCCTACCTGGTTAAATAAAGGTGATCTGGTCTACCTGGTTAAATAAAGGTGTTCTCAACTGGCCTACCTGGTTAAATAAAGGTGTTCTCAACTGGTCTACCTGGTTAAATAAAGGTGATCTGGTCTACCTGGTTAAATAAAGGTGATCTGGTCTACCTGGTTAAATAAAGGTGATCTGGTCTACCTGGTTAAATAAAGGTGATCTGGTCTACCTGGTTAAATAAAGGTGATCTGGTCTACCTGGTTAAATAAAGGTGATCTGGTCTACCTGGTTAACTAAAGGTGATCTGGTCTACCTGGTTAAATAAAGGTGATCTGGCCTACCTGGTTAAATAAAGGTGATCTGGTCTACCTGGTTAAATAAAGGTGATCTGGTCTACCTGGTTAAATAAAGGTGATCTGGTCTACCTGGTTAAATAAAGGTGATCTGGTACCTGGTTAAATAAAGGTGATCTGGTCTACCTGGTTAAATAAAGGTGATCTGGTCTACCTGGTTAAATAAAGGTGATCTGGTTAAATAAAGGTCTACCTGGTTAAATAAAGGTGATCTGGTCTACCTGGTTAAATAAAGGTGATCTGGTCTACCTGGTTAAATAAAGGTGATCTGGTCTACCTGGTTAAATAAAGGTGATCTGGTCTACCTGGTTAAATAAAGGTGATCTGGTCTACCTGGTTAAATAAAGGTGATCTGGTCTACCTGGTTAAATAAAGGTGTTCTCAACTGGCCTACCTGGTTAAATAAAGGTGATCTGGTCTACCTGGTTAAATAAAGGTGATCTGGTCTACCTGGTTAAATAAAGGTGATCTGGTCTACCTGGTTAAATAAAGGTGATCTGGTCTACCTGGTTAAATAAAGGTGATCTGGTCTACCTGGTTAAATAAAGGTGTTCTCAACTGGCCTACCTGGTTAAATAAAGGTGATCTGGTCTACCTGGTTAAATAAAGGTGATCTGGTCTACCTGGTTAAATAAAGGTGATCTGGTCTACCTGGTTAAATAAAGGTGTTCTCAACTGGCCTACCTGGTTAAATAAAGGTGATCTGGTCTACCTGGTTAAATAAAGGCGATCTGGTCTACCTGGTTAACTAAAGGTGATCTGGTCTACCTGGTTAAATAAAGGTGATCTGGCCTACCTGGTTAAATAAAGGTGATCTGGTCTACCTGGTTAAATAAAGGTGATCTGGTCTACCTGGTTAAATAAAGGTGATCTGGTCTACCTGGTTAAATAAAGGTGATCTGGTCTACCTGGTTAAATAAAGGTGATCTGGTCTACCTGGTTAAATAAAGGTGATCTGGTCTACCTGGTTAAATAAAGGTGATCTGGTCTACCTGGTTAAATAAAGGTGTTCTCAACTGGCCTACCTGGTTAAATAAAGGTGTTCTCAACTGGCCTACCTGGTTAAATAAAGGTGATCTGGTCTACCTGGTTAAATAAAGGTGATCTGGTCTACCTGGTTAAATAAAGGTGATCTGGTCTACCTGGTTAAATAAAGGTGATCTGGTCTACCTGGTTAAATAAAGGTGATCTGGTCTACCTGGTTAAATAAAGGTGTTCTCAACTGGCCTACCTGGTTAAATAAAGGTGATCTGGTCTACCTGGTTAAATAAAGGCGATCTGGTCTACCTGGTTAACTAAAGGTGATCTGGTCTACCTGGTTAAATAAAGGTGATCTGGCCTACCTGGTTAAATAAAGGTGATCTGGTCTACCTGGTTAAATAAAGGTCATCTGGTCTACCTGGTTAAATAGAGGTGATCTGGTCTACCTGGTTAAATAAAGGTGATCTGGTCTACCTGGTTAAATAAAGGTGTTCTCAACTAGTCTACCTGGTTAAATAAAGGTGAAATAAATCAATAATAATAAAGAATAGCAATAAGGCACCTCGGGGGTTTGTGATATATGACCAATATACCACGGCTCATGGCTGTATCCAGGCACTCCGCGTTGTGTCGTAAACGGCACCTCCTCGGACCTTATTAAGTAAACAATATGCTTCAGTGCCTTGTTGAAATGTATGGAGAGAGAAGAAACAAATGGGTTGACCACAAAACAGATCTGGGATCAGGCTAGCTTCACAATGACCAGATGAAACAGCATGATGCTTCAGGGCCTTGTTGAAATGTATGGAGAGAGAAGAAACACTGACCACAAAACAGATCTGGGATCAGGCTAGCTTCACAATGACCAGATTAGTGCGTAAAACAATATGCTTCAGTGCCTTGTTGAAATGTATGGAGACAGAAGAGTCACAGACCACATATTTGTAATTAAACTATATTTGAACAACTGTCAATTCTATATGGTACAATATTGACCAGGAGTCACAGAAGTGGAGTCATTCTGATTGACAGGAAGGAGAAGGAGCTATATGGATCAGGTTCAGCCTATTGGAAGTCTGTACACACAGAGGATGTCGTGGTTACATGAGGAACAGGGGAAAGTTATACAGTCCGTCCGTAGACACACTCCCATCTTGTGAAAACATTTCTCAAAACAAGTGATAGAAATCTATCCACTTGTATCATGGTGTTACTCACAGATGTCCCACAACAAGATGTGTCTGTAGTACAATATTCAAATACAATTCATCATGACTGCGTTCTGTAAAAGGTAGACTTCTGGGTGCGTTTTGTTTTTAAACGGAGGGACTATATAATATATAATATCATCACACCATCACACCCACTCCCAAAATATTATATAATATAAAAGTTGAGCCCAGAAACATGGGAACATATAATATCATCTGTAGAGAAACATCCACACATTAAGGTAATGTTGTCATATATACTGGGGCCACTTCCATAGAGAGAGAGATTAAATGTAATAGGTAATGTTGTCATATATACTGGGGCCACTTCCATAGAGAGAGAGATTAAATGTAATAGGCACAAAACACAAAGAAAATCAGCAGAATAACTCAAACTAAAGAGATCTCACAGGGTTGATTTAAAGGCCCAGATCTCATGTGTTGTTTTCATAAAGTATTCTTCCCCATAGTTCCTAGTTTATAGTTCACCCAGCCAGCAGCAACAACCAAGTCCCTCCTAAAATATCCCCACTGACCAGACTAATAAAACAAACAGACCAAAGTAGTGGAGGAAGCACATATCCTATATGAACAACAGATTTTAAAGACATACTTCATACTTTTGTTCTAGAAAACTGACAGAAAGAAATATGAAGTATTACACACATGCAAAATCCTCATTAAACATTGCACTCGTTACAAATGGGTTATCTAGCATAGTTTAGGGTTTCTCTGCCTCCTCGGACTATAAAGTCCTGGTTTCATCTATTCACATTTCTAAAAAGGAGCCTCGTCTTCATTTCTTATGCGCATTACATTACAGTGCTGCAGATTCAAAACGTTAATGTTTACCGAAACCCTTGAAACTTCTGTTATTGAACCAAACATCTGTTCATTCCCTTCACGGTCTCGTCATTATGACGTCATCGTCATTATGACATCATCAACAGAACTACTTTTTTCAAACAAGATTTTTCTCCTTTTTTCTCCTCTTCTTCTCATTTTGTCCTGTTGTTGTTGTTGTTGTCGTCGTCGTGTGTTGTTGATGTTATTGTCCTGTTGTTGTTATTGTTGATGTTATTGTCCTGTTGATGTCATCGTGTTGTTGTCCTGTTGTTGTTGTCATCCTGTTGTTATTGTCCTGTTGTTGTTGTCCTGTTGTAGTCATTGTTGTGGTGGCTGTTGTTGTTGTGGTGGTTGTCCTGTTGTGGTTGTCACACTACTATGATTCCTTAAATTAACGGTTTAAACATTTTTAATTTTCATAGCAATATTTAATTAGTGCATTACTATGGTGATGCATGGTCATCATCCGTCTAGTTTGGCCGGTTCTCCTGAGGCACTTGATGACACCGCCGTGTCATGTATTCGCATATTAACTAACAAGTAACAAACTGTCTTTAAACACACCTGAGATCGACATGAAGCCACAATATAAAGACAAGTCTTAAAGAGTGTATATCTTCTATATTTCCCTCATGTCATAAAGAGACCAGTAGGATAGTGTGGGATCATTACGTATCTGTGGTTGTACTGCATTAGCTGTAGTTTAAATACATGTAGCCCTTTTTAAAGCCTTTCTTCCCTCTTAGTTCAGCCTGTAGAAACAACAGACAGAACTATAGAACCTGTCACCTGTTCTAGAACTGGAACCGGTCTCCCCCCCCCACAGAGACAGAGCAGTAACCAGAGAGAAGACTCTAGGTTCTAGTTCCAGAACACTGACTGACTGATACACCAGATGGAACCATCAGGTGATCCCCTGCCTGCCCTGGCCTCTCTCAACCCCCCCCCCTCCCTCCCTCTCTGTACTGTGTAGTGTGTTTACAGCTGATTGGTTCAGTGTGGTCTCCACTTTGGGGGCGTGGCGCCACAGAGTCCTGTCCTGAAGGTATTTCTAAAACCTCCATCTCTAACCGGTCATCCCTCCATCCCTCTCTCCTCTCCTCTGTCTCTTCCTCCCTCAGTTATCCAGCCCTAGTTTGGACAGGCCCTGCCTGAACTCGTGCAGCTCATCAATCTTCCCATCCAGGACGTCCATGAACTTCTTCAGCTCTCCCTTCATGTTGCCCTGCTTGGACTGGCTGTCCTCGATGTCGGCCTGAAGACCCTCCATCCTATCCTCCAGGTCCTTGTTCTTCACCTCAGCAGCCTAAACACACAGAGATTATGGAGTTAGATTACTGATATAATAACATTTTAAATTCACCTCAGCTGTCTAAAGACACAGAGATTATGGAGTTAGATTATACTGATATAATAACGTTTTAAATTCACCTCAGCTGTCTAAAGACACAGAGATTATGGAGTTAGATTACTGATATAATAACGTTTTAAATTCACCTCAGCAGCCTAAAGACACAGAGATTATGGAGTTAGATTACTGATATAATAACGTTTTAAATTCACTTCAGCAGCCTAAAGACACAGAGATTATGGAGTTAGATTACTGATATAATAACGTTTTAAATTCACCTCAGCTGTCTAAAGAGATTGGAAATATGAAGCTAGATACTGCCATAATGTTGTAAATAACTATGACTTTCACCTCAGCCTACAGATAAGAGACAATGACGTATATTAGTCGCTAATTTAGAACGTTTATTAGCTTGAGAGAATATGGAGGGGGAGAGAACAGGGGGAGAGAGAACGAAAGGGGGAGCGAGTGAGAGGCGGAGGGAGTGAGCGAGAGGCGGAGGGAGCGAGAGAGAGGGAGAGGCGGAGGGAGCGAGAGAAAGGCGGAGGGAGCGAGCGAGAGGGAGAGGCGGAGGGAGCGAGCGAGAGGCGGAGGGAGCGGAGGCGAGGGAGGGAAAGGAGCGGAGAGCGAGAGGCGGAGGGAGCGAGAGAGAGGGAGAGGCGGAGGGAGCGAGCGAGAGGGAGAGGCGGAGGGAGCGAGAGAGAGGGAGAGGCGGAGGGAGCGAGCGAGAGGGAGAGGCGGAGGGAGCGAGAGAGAGCGAGAGGCGGAGGGAGCGAGCGAGAGGCGGAGGGAGCGAGCGAGAGGCGGAGGGAGCGAGCGAGAGGCGGAGGGAGCGAGAGAGAGGGAGAGGCGGAGGGAGCGAGCGAGAGGCGGAGGGAGCGAGCGAGAGGCGGAGGGAGCGAGCGAGAGGCGGAGGGAGCGAGAGAGAGGGAGCGAGAAGGGGAGGGAGCGAGAAGGGGAGGGAGCGAGAGGCGGAGGGAGCGAGAAGGGGAGGGAGCGAGAAGGGGAGGGAGCGAGAAGGGGAGCGAGCGAGAGGCGGAGGGAGCGAGAAGGGGAGGGAGCAAGAGAGAAAGCGAGATGGAGAGGAGGAGGGAGGGAGAGGGAGGGAGAGGGGAGAGAGAGGGGGAGGGAGAGAGAGCAAGAGGGAGTGAGCAAGGGGGGGAGGGAGCAAGAGAGAAAGGGAGAGGGGGAGAGAGGGCTAAAATAGGAGGTCTAAACTGGTGCCTGGTGGCATTTCTCAGCTGACTGTTGAAACCTGATCACTGTGTGGGAGACCTGCTTTAAATAGAGAGACCACTGGACCAGACACTACTGATACTGTCTGGTATAGAGCTAGAGTTAATAGAATGGATATAACCTGCTTTAAATAGAGAGACCACTGGACCAGACACTACTGATACTGTCTGGTATAGAGCTAGAGTTAATAGAATGGATATAACCTGCTTTAAATACAGAGACCACTGGACCAGACACTACTGATACTGTGATTCAAACAGAACTGTGATTCAAATAGAACTGTGATCAAATAGAACTGTGATTAAAATAGAACTGTGATTCAAATAGAACTGTGATTCAAATAGAACTGTGATCAAATAGAACTGTGATCAAATAGAACTGTGATTCAAATAGAACTGTGATCAAATAGAACTGTGATCAAATAGAACTGTGATCAAATAGAACTGTGATTCAAATAGAACTGTGATCAAATAGAACTGTGATTCAAATAGAACTGTGATTCAAATAGAACTGTGATCCAACTAGTTTCCATTGTTGAGAATGTAACATGAGACAGAGAGACAGAGAGAGATAGAGAGAGACAGAGAGAGAGAGACTCACAGTTCCAGCTTATTGACTTCAAGTAACTGCAGTTTCTCTGTGATGCTCTCACACTCTGCCATGAGTTGAGGGGTTAGCGTTTAGGGTATAGGGGTTAGGCTTCAAGTACCTGTAGTTTCTCTGTGATGCTCTCACACTCTGCCATGAGATGAGGGGTTAGTGTTTAAGGTGTAGGGGTTAGTGTTTAGGGTGTAGGGGTTAGGCTTCAAGTACCTGTAGTTTCTCTGTGATGCTCTCACACTCTGCCATGAGTTGAGGGGTTAGTGTTTAGGGTGTAGGGGTTAGTGTTTAGGGTGTAGGGGTTAGGCTTCAAGTACCTGTAGTTTCTCTGTGATGCTCTCACACTCTGCCATGAGTTGAGGGGTTAGTGTTTAGGGGTTAGGCTTCAAGTACCTGTAGTTTCTCTGTGATGCTCTCACATTCTGCCATGGGTTAGTGTTTAGGGTGTAGGGGTTAGGCTTCAAGTACCTGTAGTTTCTCGGTGATGCTCTCACACTCTGCCATGAGTTGAGGGGTTAGTGTTTAGGGTGTAGGGGTTAGGCTTCAAGTACCTGTAGTTTCTCGGTGATGCTCTCACACTCTGCCATGAGTTGAGGGATGATCTCTGCTTGCTTCAGGTTCTCAGTTCCTGTTCCTCATCAGTTCCTGGAAGTCCTCATCAGTCCTAACAGTCCTCATCAGTCCTCACCTCAGTCCTCATCAGTCCTACTGTATAGTCCTCAGTCAGACATACAGTCCTCATCAGGCCTACTGTACCTCAGTCCTCATCAGACCTACTGTACCTCAGTCCTCATCCTCACTGTACCTCAGTCCTCATCAGTCCTACCTCATCAGTACCTCAGTCCTCATCAGTTCTACTGTAGTCCTCAGTCCTCATCAGTCAGTCCTCTACTGTCCTCATCAGTCCTACTGTACCTCAGTCCTCATCAGTCCTACTGTACCTCAGTCCTCATCAGTCCTACTGTACCTCAGTCCTCATCAGTCCTACTGTCAGTCCTCAGTCCTCATCAGTCCTACTGTACCTCAGTCCTCATCAGTCCTACTGTACCTCCTACTGTACCTCACCTCATCAGTACCTCAGTCCTCATCAGTCCTACTGTACCTCAGTCCTCATCAGTCCTACTGTCCTCAGTCCTCATCAGTGTACCTCAGTCCTCATCAGACCTACTGTACCTCAGTCCTCATCAGTCCTACTGTACCTCAGTCCTCATCAGTCCTCTGTACCTCAGTCCAGTCCTCATCAGTCCTACTGTACCTCAGTCCTCATCAGTCCTACTGTACCTCAGTCCTCATCAGTCCTACTGTACCTCAGTCCTCATCAGTCCTACTGTACCTCAGTCCTCATCAGTCCTACTGTACCTCAGTCCTCATCAGTCCTACTGTACCTCAGTCCTCATCAGTCCTACTGTACCTCAGTCCTCATCAGTCCTACTGTACCTCAGTCCTCATCAGTCCTACTGTACCTCAGTCCTCATCAGTCCTGTACCTCAGTCCTCATCAGTCCTACTGTACCTCAGTCCTCATCAGTCCTACTGTACCTCCCTCATCAGACCTACTGTACCTCAGTCCTCATCAGGCCTACTGTACCTCAGTCCTCATCAGGCCTACTGTACCATCAGTACCCTCAGTCCTCATCAGTCCTACTGTACCTCAGTCCTACTGTACCTCAGTCATCAGTCCTACTGTACCTCAGTCCTCATCAGTCCTACTGTACCTCAGTCCTCATCAGTCCTACTGTACCTCAGTCCTCATCAGTCCTACTGTACCTCAGTCCTCATCAGTACCTCCTCATCAGTCCTACAGTCCTGTACCTCAGTCCTCATCAGTCCTACTGTACCTCAGTCCTCATCAGTCCTACTGTACCTCAGTCCTCATCAGTACCAGTCCTCTGTACCTCAGTCCTCATCAGTCCTACTGTACCTCAGTCCTCATCAGGCCTACTGTACCTCATCAGGCCTACTGTACCTCAGTCCTCATCAGGCCTACTGTACCTCAGTCCTCATCAGGCCTACTGTACCTCAGTCCTCATCAGTCCTACTGTACCTCAGTCCTCATCAGACCTACTGTACCTCAGTCCTCATCAGGCCTACTGTACCTCAGTCCTCATCAGTCCTACTGTACCTCAGTCCTCATCAGTCCTACTGTACCTCCTCATCAGTCCTAGTCCTCAGTCCTCATCAGTCCTACTGTACCTCAGTCCTCATCAGTCCTACTGTACCTCAGTCCTCATCAGGCCTACCTCCTCAGTCCTCATCAGGCCTACTGTACCTCAGTCCTCCCTCAGTCCTCATCACCTACTGTACCTCAGTCCTCATCAGTCCTCAGTCATCAGTCCTACTGTACCTCAGTCCTCATCAGTACTGTACCTCAGTCCTCATCAGTCCTACTGTACCTCAGTCCTCATCAGTCCTACTGTACCTCAGTCCTCATCAGTCCTACTGTACCTCAGTCCTCATCAGTCCTACTGTACCTCAGTCCTCATCAGTCCTACTACTGTACCTCAGTCCTCCTCAGTCCTCATCAGTTCTACTGTACCTCAGTCCTCATCAGTCCTACTGTACCTCAGTCCTCATCAGTTCTACTGTACCTCAGTCCTCATCAGTCCTACTGTACCTCAGTCCTCATCAGTCCTACCTGTACCTCAGTCCTCATCAGTCCTACTGTACCTCAGTCCTCAGTCCTCAGTCCTCATCAGTGTACCCTCAGTCCTCATCAGTCCTACTGTACCTCAGTCCTCATCAGTTCTACTGTACCCCCCTCAACCCCTCCACCCCCTGCCACCACTCTGCCTCCCAACCCCCTGCCTCTGCCCCCAACCCCCTCAGCCACCACTCTGCCTCCCACCTCCCTGCCTCTGCCCCCAACCCCACCACCACTCTGCCTCCCACCTCCCTGCCTCTGCCCCCCAACCCCGCCACCCATTCTACCCCCCCAACCCCGCCACCCCCCTGCCTCTGCCCCCCAACCCCGCCACCCCCTGCCTCTGCCCCCAACCCCGCCATCCCCTGCCTCTGCCCCCCAACCCCGCCATCACTCTGCCTCCCAACCCCCTGCCTCTAAACTACCCATGAAGATTAAAGACTATCATGATGCCTCTAAATTAGCTGTGAAGATTAGACTATCGTGATGCTTCTAAATTAGCTGTGAAGATTAGACTATCGTGATGCTTCTAAATTAGCTGTGAAGATTAGACTATCGTGATGCTTCTAAATTAGCTGTGAAGATTACAGACTATCATGATGCTTTTCAGAGTAATCATGATGTCATCTCCTGTCTTTACAGGACTACACCACCCTAGTGACATGATCACAGCCACTCCTGGTTAGCATAATCATCTCTCCATTCAGAGAGAGAGAGAGAGGAACTACACCACCCTAGAGACATCATCACAACCACTCCTGGTTAGCATAATCATCTCTCCATTCAGAGAGAGAGAGAGGAACTACACCACCCTAGAGACATCATCACAACCACTCCTGGTTAGCATAATCATCTCTCCATTCAGAGAGAGAGAGAGAGAGAGAGAGAGAGAGAGAGAGAGAGAGAGAGAGAGAGAGAGAGGAGAGCACTTAGCAGGAGTCTGATCTGTCAGACTGTTCATCTGACCCAGCAGGACACAGAGGAAAGGACCCAATTACAGCAAAAGCACCTGGGCTGTGTGTGTGTGTGTGTGTGTGTGTGTGTGTGTGTGTGTGTGTGTGCGCATCAGACAGGCTCCGTCGCCGTCTCTCTGTCATTCGCTGTACCTCTCAGTTCAACCAGGGTTCATGAAATGATGATGAAAACAGGATCAACAGAAGGAAGTAAATCCAAGGTGTAAATCAAAACTGGTTTCAGCTTTAAAGTCTTTGTCAGAGTGATTTACTGCCCAAACCAATAGGTTTCTAATAGTCACACACACGGCTGAATAAACCCCCTGTCTAGAGCATGTCAGGGAAACATGCTGAAACCCCTGCCACTGGAGAGGGAGGGAGAGAGAGGGGGAGGGAGGGAGAGAGCAAGAGAGGGAGGGAGAGGGAGAGAGAGGGAGGGAGAGGGAGAGAGAGGGAGAGAGCAAGAGAGAGAGGAGAGGGAGAGAGCAAGAGAGAGAGGGAGGGAGAGAGCAAGAGAGCAAGAGGGAGAGAGCAAAAGAGAGAGAGAGAGGGAGAGAGCAAAAGAGAGAGAGAGAGGGAGAGAGCAAGAGAGAGAGAGAGAGGGAGAGAGCAAGAGGGAGAGAGAGGGAGAGAGCAAGAGGGAGAGAGAGGGAGAGAGCAAGAGGGAGAGAGAGGGAGAGAGAGAGGGAGAGAGAGGAGAGAGAGAGAGAGAGAGAGAGAGAGAGAGAGAGAGAGAGGAAGAGAGAGAGAGAGAGCAGCAGAGAGAGAGAGAGAGAGAGAGAGAGAGAGAGAGAGCAAGAGAGAGAGGGAAGAGAGAGAGAGAGAGAGGAGAGCAAGAGAGAGAGGAGAGAGAGAGAGAGAGAGCAGAGCAAGAGAGAGAGAGAGAGCAAGAGAGAGAGAGAGCAAGAGAGAGAGAGAGCAAGAGAGAGAGAGAGAGATACAGAGAGAGACAGAGAGAGAGAGAGAGAGAGAGGGAGAGAGAGAGAGAGAGAGAGAGAGAGGGAGAGAGAGAGAGACAGAGAGAGAGAGAGATACAGAGAGACACAGAGAGAGACAGAGGGAGAGAGGGAGAGAGAGAGAGACAGAGCGAGAGAGAGCGAGAGAGAGAGGGATACAGAGAGAGAGAGAGGGAGAGAGTAGGGTGGCGAGAAAGAGCAAGAACAAGAGAGGGAGTGACCAAGAGACAGAAACCAGACAGACCATCAGCTCTAGAGTGGGAGATTAGAGGGATCCAGGGCAGGGGGGGGGGACCAGACAGGTCTGGGGGAGGGGGAGTAGAAAGAGAGAACAAGAGGGTGAGAGAAACCAGACAGGTCTGGGGGGGGGCTAGTCTACATGATGACATTATTATGGAGAAGAGACAGAAACCAGACAGGTCTGGGGGGGGCTAGTCTACATGATGACATTATTATGGAGAAGAGACAGAAACCAGACAGGTCTGGGGGGAGGCTAGTCTACATGATGACATTATTATGGAGAAGAGACAGAAACCAGACAGGTCTGGGGGGTCTGGGCTAGTCTACATGATGACATTATTATGGAGAAGAGACAGAAACCAGACAGGTCTGGGGGGGGACCAGACAGGTCTGGGGGGGACCAGACAGGTCTGGGGGGACCAGACAGGTCTGGGGGGCTAGTCTACATGATGACATTATTATGGAGAAGAGACAGAAACCAGACAGGTCTGGGGGGGGCTAGTCTACATGATGACATTATTATGGAGAAGAGACAGAAACCAGACAGGTCTGGGGGGGGCTAGACATGTGACATTATTATGGAGAAGAGACAGAAACCAGACAGGTCTGGGGGGGGACCAGACAGGTGACATTATTATGGAGAAGAGACTGAAACCAGACAGGTCTGGGGGGGGGGAGACAGACAGGTCTGGGGGGGGGCCAGACAGGTCTGGGGGGGGCCAGACAGGTCTGGGGGGGGACAGACAGGTCTGGGGGGGGGGGCTAGTCTACATGATGACATTATTATGGAGAAGAGACAGAATATGTTTTACTTGTGAAACTACAATGACATCAACCATCACCAGAATCAGACCCTGAATATTTATTGGAAAGAACCATCACTGTCTATTTTCACCACCCTGTGAAATTCATCATGCTGCAAGTCATTTCATCTGTAGCCCAATAAACTGTGAAGTCATTTAATCTGTAGCCCAATAAACTGTGAAGTCATTTAATCTGTAGCCCAATAAACTGTGAAGTCATTTAATCTGTAGCCCAATAAACTGTGAAGTCATTTAATCTGTAGCCCAATAAACTGTGAAGTCATTTAATCTCTAGCCTAATAAACTGTGAAGTCATTTAATCTGTAGCCTAATAAACTGTGAAGTCATTTAATCTGTAGCCCAATAAACTGTGAAGTCATTTAATCTCTAGCCTAATAAACTGTGAAGTCATTTCATCTGTAGCCCAATAAACTGTGAAGTCATTTAATCTGTAGCCTAATAAACTGTGCCGTTTCCCGGGTCGTAGTGGGAGGACCACACACCATATCATGGCGTGAGACTCCCAAGTTTACTTCAAAATTATGGTTATTATGATGGTTATTATTTTATTCTGATGATTATTCTGATGGTTATTCTGATGGTTATTCTGATGGTTATTATGATGGTTATTATTATTATTATTATAATAGTTATTATGATGGTTATTATTATTATTATTCTGATGGTTATTATTATTATTCTGATGGTTATTCTGATTATTATTATGGTTATTCTGATGGTTATTCTGATTATTATTATGGTTATTCTGATGGTTATTATTATTATTATGATGGTTATTATGATGGTTATTATTAGTATTATTATTATGATGGTTATTATTAGTATTATTATTATGATGGTTATTATGATGGTTATTATGATGGTTATTATGATGGTTATTATGGTGGTTATTATGATGGTTATTATGGTGGTTATTATTATGATGGTTATTATGGTGGTTATTATTATTATGGTGGTTATTATGATGGTTATTATTATTATTATTATTATGATGGTTATTATGATGGTTATTATTATTATTATTATTATGATGGTTATTATTAGTATTATTATTATGATGGTTATTATTAGTATTATTATTATGATGGTTATTATGATGGTTATTATTATTATGATGGTTATTATGATGGTTATTATTATTATGATGGTTATTATGATGGTTATTATTATTATTCTGATGTTATTATGATGGTTATTATTATTATGATGGTTATTATGATGGTTATTATTATTATGATGGTTATTATGATGGTTATTATTATTATTATGGCGGTTATTATGATGGTTATTATGATGGTTATTATTATTATTATTATGATGGTTATTATTATTATTATTATTATTATTATTATTATGATGGTTATTATTATTATGATGGTTATTATTATTTATTATTATTATGATGGTTATTATGATGGTTATTATTATTATGATGGTTATTATTATTATTATTTATTATGATGGTTATTATGATGGTTATTATGATGGTTATTATGATGGTTATTATTATTATGATGGTTATTATGATGGTTATTATTATTATGATGGTTATTATGATGGTTATTATTATTATGATGGTTATTATGATGGTTATTATGATGGTTATTATTATTATTATGATGGTTATTATTATTATGATGGTTATTATTATTATGATTATTATGATGGTTATTATGATGGTTATTATTATGGTTATTATTATTATGATGGTTATTATGATGGTTATTATGATGGTTATTATTATTATGATGGTTATTCTGATGGTTATTATTATTCTGATGGTTATTATTATTATGATGGTTATTATTATTATGATGGTTATTCTGATTATTATGATGGTTATTATTATTATGATTATGGTTATTATGATGGTTATTATGATTATTCTGATGGTTATTATTATTATTCTGATGGTTATTATTATTATGATTATGGTTATTATGATGGTTATTATGATTATTATGATGGTTATTCTGATGGTTATTATTATTATTCTGATGGTTATTATTATTATGATGGTTATTATGATTATTATGATGGTTATTATGATGGTTATTATTATTATTATGATGGTTATTATTATTATGATTATTCTGATGGTTATTATGATGGTTATTATGATGGTTATTATGGTTATTATTATTATGATGGTTATTATTATTATGATGGTTATTATGATTATTATGATGGTTATTCTGATGGTTATTATTATTATTATGATTATGATGGTTATTATTATTATTATGATGGTTATTATGATTATTATGATGGTTATTCTGATGGTTATTATGATTATTATGATGGTTATTATTATTATGATTATGGTTATTATGATGGTTATTATGATTATTATGATGGTTATTCGAATGGTTATTATTATTATTCTGATGGTTATTATTATTATGATGGTTATTATGATTATTATGGTGGTTATTATGATTATTATGATGGTTATGATGATTATTATGATGGTTATTATGATTATTATGATGGTTATTCTGATGGTTATTATTATTATTATGATGGTTATTCTGATGGTTATTATGATGGTTATTATTATTATGATTATGGTTATTATTATTATTATGATGGTTATTATGATGGTTATTATGATGGTTATTCTGATGGTTATTATATAAAGGCGTTTCCACCTCCATTCATTTTATAGACACAGAAAGATCCCACCTAAAAGATCCAATGAACAAATGATTTGTCTGCATTTATACAATCGTTCCCCAAATGTCCTATTTCCATCACAGCATTTTAAATACAGTATGACTCTTTACTGGCATAACTGTGGATGGAAACATGGTTCCAGCTAATGAAATGTGTCTGCAGGCAGAATCAGTATTGATCCGTCACCGTGGCCATGCCGGCTCAAAGCCTCATTGGGACGAACTGGAATGACTGTCACGGTGCGTAGAAACCAGCCATCTTGGGGCCGCAGTTGCTTGGCAGCTGGTCAGAAGTGACATGGGGACGATGTTACTGGCAGACCCAGTGCCTGGGGTTCCTGGTATCATGTAGAATGACTACAGTAACATTATTAACATGGTCTGATATAACACCGGGTATAGAGTCAGACCCAGTGCCTGGGGTTCCTGGTATCATGTAGAATGACTACAGTAACATTATTAACATGGTCTGATATAACACGACCGGGTATAGAGTCAGACCCAGTGCCTGGGGTTCCTGGTATCATGTAGAATGACTACAGTAACATTATTAACATGGTCTGATATAACACGACCGGGTATAGAGTCAGACCCAGTGCCTGGGGTTCCTGGTATCATGTAGAATGACTACAGTAACATTATTAACATGGTCTGATATAACACCGGGTATAGAGTCAGACCCAGTGCCTGGGGTTCCTGGTATCATGTAGAATGACTACAGTAACATTATTAACATGGTCTGATATAACACCGGGTATAGAGTCAGACCCAGTGCCTGGGGTTCCTGGTATCATGTAGAATGACTACAGTAACATTATTAACATGGTCTGATATAACACCGGGTATAGAGTCAGACCCAGTGCCTGGGGTTCCTGGTATCATGTAGAATGACTACAGTAACATTATTAACATGGTCTGATATAACACGACCGGGTATAGAGTCAGACCCAGTGCCTGGGGTTCCTGGTATCATGTAGAATGACTACAGTAACATTATTAACATGGTCTGATATAACACCGGGTATAGAGTCAGAGCTGACACTACCAGAGACATTTTCTATACGCAGGAAATATTAGGAATAATACACATTTTTCTCTGAGTGTTCTTCAACAAGAAGATAGAAGACCTATAAAAACACGGAAGTCAGCAATAAACTGATGGATAATAGGTATTGATGTGACATTACACACAGAGAGAGAGGAGAGAGAGTTTATTTCACAAGCTGTGGAAATGGAAATGTTTCTCATGACAATAAATTCCTTTGAACTGAAATTGAATTGAGAGCTGAGAGAGAGAGAGAGAGAGAGCTGAGAGAGAGAGAGCTGAGAGAGAGAGAGAGCTGAGAGAGAGAGCTGAGAGAGAGAGAGAGAGCTGAGAGAGAGAGCTGAGAGAGAGAGCTGAGAGAGAGAGAGAGAGAGAGAGAGAGCTGAGAGAGAGAGCTGAGAGAGAGAGCTGAGAGAGAGAGAGAGCTGAGAGAGAGAGAGAGCTGAGAGAGAGAGCTGAGAGAGAGAGCTGAGAGAGCTGAGAGAGAGAGCTGAGAGAGAGAGCTGAGAGAGAGAGCTGAGAGAGAGAGCTGAGAGAGAGCTGAGGAAGAGAGAGAGAGAGAGAGCTGAGAGCTGAGAGAGAGAGCGGAGGAAGAGAGAGTAATACTTCAGCAGATAATTGTTCTGACATCAAAGGTCCCACAACAATATCCACCTTCTATTGGATAATAATCCCCTCCTTAGGGACAGAGAAAGGTAGAGAGGAGGGGTGGAGAGAGAGGGGGAGAGAGAGAGAGAGTGGGAAAAAGACAGGTAGAGAGGGAGACAGGTAGAGGGGGAGAGAGACAGGTAGAGAGAGAGAGGTAGAGGGGGAGAGATGTAGAGGGGAAAAGAGACAGGCAAAGGGGGAGAGAGACAGGCAGAGGGGGAGAGAGACAGGTAGAGGGGGAGAGAGACAGGTAGAGGGGGAAAGAGACAGGTAGAGGGGGAAAGAGACAGGTAGAGGGTGAGAGAGACAGGTAGAGGGGGAAAGAGACAGGTAGAGAGACAGGCAGAGGGGGAAAGAGACAGGTAGAGGGGGAAAGAGACGGGTAGAGGGGGAAAGAGACAGGTAGAGAGGAGGGTGGAGAGAGACAGGTAGAGGGGGAGAGAGACAGGTAGAATGGGAAAGAGAGACAGGTAGAGGGGGAAAGAGACAGGTAGCGGGGGAAAGAGACAGGTAGAGGGTGAGAGAGACAGGTAGAGGGGGAAAGAGACAGGTAGAGAGACAGGCAGAGGGGGAAAGAGACAGGTAGAGGGGAAAGAGACGGGTAGAGGGGGAAAGAGACAGGTAGAGAGGAGGGTGGAGAGAGACAGGTAGAGGGGGAGAGAGACAGGTAGAATGGGAAAGAGAGACAGGTAGCGGGGGAGAGAGACAGGTAGAGGGGGAGAGAGACAGGTAGAGGGGGAAAGAGACAGGTAGAGGGGGAAAGAGACAGGTAGAGGGGGAAAGAGACAGGTAGAGGGGGAGAGAGACAGGTAGAGGGGGAAAGAGACAGGTAGAGGGGGAAAGAGACAGGTAGAGGGGGAAAGAGACAGGTAGAGGGGGAGGTAGAGGGGGAAAGAGACAGGTAGAGGGGGAGAGACAGGTAGAGGGGGAGAGACAGGTAGAGGGGGAAAGAGACAGGTAGAGGGGGAGAGAGACAGGTAGAGGGGGAAAGAGACAGGTAGAGGGGGAGAGTGACAGGTAGAGGGGGACAGAGACATGTAGAGGGGGAAAGAGACAGGCAGAGGGGGAGAGAGAGATAACATGTCCCTTAAGGATAATGGGGTTATATTTGCATATAGTCTCTCAGCAAAACTACAGGCTAGTCATATGAGACTGTGTGTGTGTCTGTAGGAGTTTTGTGTGTGAGAGCGCATAAGTGATCCTGTGTGTTTGTGTGTCCACCTGTTCCTTGTCCTGCAGCTCCGTCTCCAGCTCCTGAACTCGTACAGTCAGCTTAGAGTTCCTCTCCTTCTCCACGTTGGCCTTTTCACACTGAGACTCCAACTCTGCTATCTACAGGAGAGAGATGAGCAGGAGATTTTTTTATATTTTTTATTTTACCTTTATTTAACCAGGCAAGTCAGTTAAGAACACATTCTTATTTTCAATGACGGCCTAGGAACAGTGGGTTAACTGCCTGTTCAGGGGCAGAACGACAGATTTGTACCTTGTCAGCTCGGGGGTTTGAACTCGCAACCTTCCGGTTACTAGTCCAACGCTCTAACCACTAGGCTACCCTTCCGCCCCCGAGATATAGAGCAGGAGGAGAGAGGAGAGGGAGGAGAGAGAGGAGCAGAGAGAGGAGGAGAATGAGAGAGAGGAGCAGGAGGAGAGAGAGGAGTAGGAGAGAGAGGAGGAGGAGGAGAGAGAGGAGTAGGAGGAGAGAGAGGAGTAGGAGGAGAGAGAGGAGTAGGAGAGAGAGGAGGAGGAGAGAGAGGAGCAGGAGGAGAGAGAGGAGCAAGTGGTGGAGAGAGGAGGAGGAGGAGAGAGAGGGAGCAGGAGGAGAGAGAGGAGCAAGTGGTGGAGAGAGGAGGAGGAGGAGGAGAGAGGAGGAAGA
This sequence comes from Oncorhynchus nerka, assembly GCF_034236695.1. Lineage (NCBI taxonomy): Eukaryota > Metazoa > Chordata > Actinopteri > Salmoniformes > Salmonidae > Oncorhynchus > Oncorhynchus nerka. Next base: position 98,323,347 of record NC_088422.1, read on the forward strand.
GGAGAGAGAGGAGTAGGAGGAGAGAGAGAGGAGTAGGAGAGAGAGGAGGAGGAGGAGAGAGAGGAGCAGGAGGAGAGAG
>NC_088422.1:98328425-98355925 GCF_034236695.1 Oncorhynchus nerka
GCACTGATACCTTCCATCTCTCTGCAGCCAGCTGATACCTTCCATCTCTCTGCAGCCAGCTGATACCTTCCATCTCTCTGCAGCCAGCTGATACCTTCCATCTCTCTGCAGCAAGCTGATACCTTCCATCTCTCTGCACTGATACCTTCCATCTCTCTGCAGCCAGCTGATACCTTCCATCTCTCTGCACTGATACCTTCCATCTCTCTGCACTGATACCTTCCATCTCTCTGCACTGATACCTTCCATCTCTCTGCAGCAAGCTGATACCTTCCATCTCTCTGCAGCAAGCTGATACCTTCCATCTCTCTGCAGCCAGCTGATACCTTCCATCTCTCTGCAGCCAGCTGATACCTTCCATCTCTCTGCATCCAGCTGATACCTTCCATCTCTCTGCATCCAGCTGATACCTTCCATCTCTCTGCACTGATACCTTCCATCTCTCTGCAGCAAGCTGATACCTTCCATCTCTCTGCAGCAAGCTGATACCTTCCATCTCTCTGCACTGATACCTTCCATCTCTCTGCACTGATACCTTCCATCTCTCTGCAGCCAGCTGATACCTTCCATCTCTCTGCAGCAAGCTGATACCTTCCATCTCTCTGCAGCCAGCTGATACCTTCCATCTCTCTGCAGCCAGCTGATACCTTCCATCTCTCTGCATCCAGCTGATACCTTCCATCTCTCTGCACTGATACCTTCCATCTCTCTGCAGCAAGCTGATACCTTCCATCTCTCTGCAGCAAGCTGATACCTTCCATCTCTCTGCACTGATACCTTCCATCTCTCTGCAGCCAGCTGATACCTTCCATCTCTCTGCAGCAAGCTGATACCTTCCATCTCTCTGCAGCAAGCTGATACCTTCCATCTCTCTGCAGCCAGCTGATACCTTCCATCTCTCTGCAGCCAGCTGATGTTGTCAGAGATGAGTAAACTACCTGGAAACCTCAAACATGGCCTGCCATTATCACCACCTACGAGGGTATTTAAGGTCTTTAAGGTTCACCTGAACTCAATGTTCAGTGGGTTCTCCACGTTCTATGATGTGTGTTAAAATGTTTACTGACCTCTTTTCCACGGTGGTCTTGAGTCTGTTGTTATCTCCCTCGCCCTCCCTCCTTACCTCTCCCCCTCCCTCCTTACCTCTACCCCTCCCTCCTTACCTCTACCCCTCCCTCCTTACCTCTCCCCCTACCCTTCCCTCCTTACCACCCCTCACTCCTTACCTCTCCCCCTCCTTATCTCTCCCGATCACCTCTCCCCCTCCTTACCTCTCCCCCTCCCCCTCACCTCTCCCTCCTTACCTCTCCCCCTCTCTCCTTACCTCCCCATCCCCCTCCCTCCTTACCTCTCCCCCTACCCCCTCCTTACCTCTCCCCTTACCCCTCCTTACCTCTCCCCCCCTCCCTCCTTACCTCTCCCCCTCCCTCCTTACGCCTCCCCATCCCTCCCTCCTGACCTCCCCCTCCCTCCCTCCTGACCTCTCCCCTCCCTCCTGACCTCTCCCCCTCCCTGCTGACCTCTCCCCCTCCCTGCTGACCTCTCCCCCTCCCTGCTGACCTCTCCCCCTCCCTCCTGACCTCTCCCCCTCCCTCCTCACCTCTCCCCTCCCTGCTGACCTCTCCCCCTCCCTCCTGACCTCTCCCCCTCCCTGCTGACCTCTCCCCCTCCCTCCTTACCTCTCCCCCTCCCTCCTTACCTCTCCCTCCTGACCTCTCCCCTCCCTCCTTACCTCTCCCCCTCCCTCCTGACCTCTCCCCCTCCCTCCTGACCTCTCCCCTCCCTGCTGACCTCTCCCCCTCCCTCCTTACCTCTCCCCCTCCCTCCTTACCTCTCCCCTTACCCATCCTTACCTCTCCCCTCCCCCTACCCCTCCATCCTGACCTCTCCCTCCTGACCTCTCCCTCTTACCTCTCCCCCTCCCTCCTTACCTCTCCCCCTCCCTCCTTACTTCTCCCCTCCCTCCTTACTTCTCCCTCACCCTCCTTACCTCTCCCTCTCCCTGCTGACCTCTCCCCCTCCCTCCTTACGCCTCCCCATCCCTCCCTCCTTACCTCTCCCCTCCCTCCTGACCTCTCCCCTTCCCTCCTTACCTCTCCCCCTCCCTGCTGACCTCTCCCCTCCCTCCTTACCTCTCCCCCTCCCCTGCTGACCTCTCCCCCTCACTCCTTACCTCTCCCCCTCCTTATCTCTCCCGATCACCTCTCCCCTCCCCTCACCTCTCCCCTCCCCATACCCCTCCCTCCTTACCTCTCCCCCTCCCTCCCTCCTTACCCCTCCCCTTACCCCTCCTTACCTCTCCCCTACCCCTCCCTCCTTACCTCTCCCCTCCCTCCTTACCTCTCCCTCTCCCTCCTTACGCCTCCCCATCCCTCCCTCCTTACCTCTCCCCTCCCTCCTGACCTCTCCCCCTCCCTCCTGACCTCTCCCCCTCCCTGCTGACCTCTCCCCTTCCCTCCTTACCTCTCCCCTCCCTCCTGACCTCTCCCCCTCCCTCCTCACCTCTCCCCCTCCCTCCTGACATCTCCCCCTCCCTGCTGACCTCTCCCCTCCCTCCTTACCTCTCCCCCTCCCTCCTTACCTCTCCCCCTCCCTCCTTACCTCTCCCTCCTGACCTCTCCCCCTCCCTCCTTACCTCTCCCCTCCCTCCTGACCTCTCCCCCTCCCTGCTGACCTCTCCCCCTCCCTGCTGACCTCTCCCCCTCCCTCCTTACCTCTCCCCCTCCCTCCTTACCTCTCCCCTTACCCATCCTTACCTCTCCCCTCCCCTACCCCTCCATCCTGACCTCTCCCTCCTGACCTCTCCCTCCTGACCTCTCCCTCTTACCTCTCCCCCCTCCTTACCTCTCCCTCACCCTCCTTACCTCTCCCTCTCCCTGCTGACCTCTCCCCCTCCCTCCTTACGCCTCCCCATCCCTCCCTCCTTACCTCTCCCCCCTCCTTACCTCTCCCTCTCCCTCCTTACCTCTCCCCCTCCCTCCTTACCTCTCCCCCTCCCCTTACCTCTCCCCCTCCCTCCTTACTTCTCCCTCACCCTCCTTACCTCTCCCCCTCCCTCCTTACGCCTCCCCATCCCTCCCTCCTTACCTCTCCCCTCCCTCCTGACCTCTCCCCCCCCTCCTTACCTCTCCCTCTCCCTCCTTACCTCTCCCCCTCCCTCCTTACCTCTCCCCCTCCCTCCTTACCTCTCCCCCTCCCTCCTTACTTCTCCCTCACCCTCCTTACCTCTCCCCCTCCCTCCTTACGCCTCCCCATCCCTCCCTCCTTACCTCTCCCCTCCCTCCTGACCTCTCCCCCTCCCTGCTGACCTCTCCCCTCCCTCCTTACCTCTCCCCTCCCTGCTGACCTCTCCCCCTCCCTGCTGACCTCTCCCCTCCCTCCTGACCTCTCCCCTCCCTCCTGACCTCTCCCCTCCCTGCTGACCTCTCCCCCTCCCTCCTGACCTCTCCCCTCCCTGCTGACCTCTCCCCCTCCCTGCTGACCTCTCCCCCTCCCTCCTTACCTCTCCCCCCCTCCTTACCTCTCCCCTCCCTCCTTACCTCTCCCCCCTGACCTCTCCCCCTCCCTCCTTACCTCTCCCCCTCCCTGCTGACCTCTCCCCTCCCTCCTGACCCCTCCCTCCTTACCTCTCCCCCTCCCTCCTTACCTCTCCCCTCCCTCCTTACCTCTCCCTCTCCCTCCTGACCTCTCCCCCTCCCTCCTGACCTCTCCCCTCCCTCCTGACCTCTCCCCCTCCCTCCTGACCTCTCCCTCCTTACCTCTCCCCCTCCCTCCTGACCTCTCCCTCCTGACCTCTCCCCTCCCTCCTGACCTCTCCCCTCCCCTCCCTCCTGACCTCTCCCCCTCCCTCCCTCCTGACCTCTCCCCCTCCCTCCCTCCTGACCTCTCCCTCCCCCTCCCTCCTGACCTCCCCCTCCCTGCTGACCTCTCCCCTCCCTCCTCACCTCTCCCCTCCCTCCCTCCTGACCTCTCCCCTCCCTCCTCACCTCTCCCCCTCCCTCCTGACCTCTCCCCTCCCTCCCTCCTGACCTCTCCCCTCCCTCCCTCCTGACCTCTCCCCCTCCCTCCCTCCTGACCTCTCCCTCCCCCTCCCTCCTGACCTCTCCCCTCCCTCCTGACCTCTCCCCCTCCCTGCTGACCTCTCCCCTCCCTGCTGACCTCTCCCCCTCCCTGCTTACCTCTCCCCCTCCCTGCTTACCTCTCCCTCCTGACCTCTCCCCCTCCCTCCTGACCTCTCCCCCCCCTCCTGACCTCTCCCCCTCCCTCCTTACCTCTCCCTCCTTACCTCTCCCCCTCCCTCCTGACCTCTCCCCCTCCCTCCCTCCTGACCTCTCCCCCTCCCTCCTTACCTCTCCCCCTCCCTCCTTACCTCTGTTCCACAGTGGTCTTGAGTTTGTCGTTCTCGCTCATCAGCGCTGCGGTCTCCGGTCCTCCGTGGGAGATCTTCTCATCGTCCGTCCCGTTGATGCTGGAGGCCTGGGTGGACGAGGGGGTCTCACGACCCGACTCCTGGAGGAAGGGGAGGACGAGGAGAATTTATCATGTCAGATACCAGAGGATGATTCTGTTTCATAGAGCTGAGTCAGACTCCTGACATCTGTAGTTAAACAGTCAGATAGTAACAGCTAGTTAGTACTGACCAGCTCTGAGACACAATGCAGTTATAGTAACAGCTAGTTAGTACTGACCAGCTCTGAAACACCATGTAGTTATAGTAACAGCTAGTTAGTACTGACCAGCTCTGAAACACCATGTAGTTATAGTAACAGCTAGTTAGTACTGACCAGCTCTGAAACACCATGTAGTTATAGTAACAGCTAGTTAGTACTGACCAGCTCTGAAAAACCATGTAGTTATAGTAACAGCTAGTTAGTACTGACCAGCTCTGAAACACCATGTAGTTATAGTAACAGCTAGTTAGTACTGACCAGCTCTGAAACACCATGTAGTTATAGTAACAGTCAGATAGTAACAGCTAGTTAGTACTGACCAGCTCTGAAACACCATGTAGTTATAGTAACAGCTAGTTAGTACTGACCAGCTCTGAAACACCATGTAGTTATAGTAACAGCTAGTTAGTACTGACCAGCTCTGAAACACCATGTAGTTATAGTAACAGTCAGATAGTAACAGCTAGTTAGTACTGACCAGCTCTGAAACACCATGTAGTTATAGTAACAGCTAGTTAGTACTGACCAGCTCTGAAACACCATGCAGTTATAGTAACAGCTAGTTAGTACTGACCAGCTCTGAAACACCATGTAGTTATAGTAACAGCTAGTTAGTACTGACCAGCTCTGAAACACCATGTAGTTATAGTAACAGTCAGATAGTAACAGCTAGTTAGTACTGACCAGCTCTGAAACACCATGTAGTTATAGTAACAGCTAGTTAGTACTGAGCAGCTCTGTAACACCATGTAGTTATAGTAACAGCTAGTTAGTACTGACCAGCTCTGAAACACCATGTAGTTATAGTAACAGTCAGATAGTAACAACTAGTTAGTACTGACCAGCTCTGAAACACCATGTAGTTATAGTAACAGCTAGTTAGTACTGACCAGCTCTGAAACACCATGCAGTTATAGTAACAGCTAGTTAGTACTGACCAGCTCTGAAACACCATGTAGTTATAGTAACAGCTAGTTAGTACTGACCAGCTCTGAAACACCATGCAGTTATAGTAACAGTCAGATAGTAACAACTAGTTAGTACTGACCAGCTCTGAAACACCATGCAGTTATAGTAACAGCTAGTTAGTACTGACCAGCTCTGAAACACCATGTAGTTATAGTAACAGTCAGATAGTAACAACTAGTTAGTACTGACCAGCTCTGAAACACCATGCAGTTATAGTAACAGCTAGTTAGTACTGACCAGCTCTGAAACACCATGTAGTTATAGTAACAGCTAGTTAGTACTGACCAGCTCTGAAACACCATGTAGTTATAGTAACAGCTAGTTAGTACTGACCAGCTCTGAAACACCATGTAGTTATAGTAACAGCTAGTTAGTACTGACCAGCTCTGAAATACCATGCAGTTATAGGCTACATCCCAATTGGCACCCTATTCCCTATATAGTGCACTACTATAGATCAGAGCCCTATTCCCTATATAGTGGTACTACTATAGACCAGAGCCCTATTCCCTATATAGTGGTACTACTATAGACCAGAGCCCTATTCCCTATATAGGGCACTACTTTAGACCAGAGCCCTATTCCCTATATAGGGCACTACTTTAGACCAGGGTCTATGGGGAATAGGGTGCCATTTGGGGCATGTCAATAGTAACAGAGAGTACTGAGCAGACCTGGCAGGCTAAGACTGGCTGGCTGGGTGAGAGGCCAGAAAAACACCTCTCAAACCACCCCTGAATCCCCAATGGCACCCTATTCCCTATATAGTCCACTACTTTTGGCCAGGGCCAATAGGGAATAGGGAGCCATTTGGGACACGGAGTTGTAACCGCCAAAATAACGGAAACACCAACATAAAGTGTCTTAAAATAGGGTGTTGATGGTGATAGAAAACACTGTCTCAGGCAGCGCTCCAGAATCTCCAATTAGTGTTCAATTGGGTTGTGTCCTGGTCTATAGTAGTACACCTATAGAGGGAATATGGCTCTGGTCTATAGTAGTACCACTATATAGGGAATAGGGCCCTGGTCTATAGTAGTACCACTATATAGGGAATAGGACTCTGGTCTATAGTAGTACCACTATATAGGAAATAGGGCCCTGGTCTATAGTAGTACCACTATATAGGGAATAGGGCTCTGGTCTATAGTAATACCACTATATAGGGAATAGGGCTCTGGTCTATAGTAGTACCACTATATAGGGAATAGGGCCCTGGTCTATAGTAGTTCACTATATAGGGAATAGGGCTCCGATCTATAGTAGTACCACTATATAGGGAATAGGGCTCTGGTCTATAGTAGTACCACTAGATAGGGAATAGGGCCCTGGTCTATAGTAGTACCACTATATAGGGAATAGGGCCCTGGTCTATAGTAGTACCACTATATAGGGAATAGGGCCCTGGTCTATAGTAGTACCACTATATAGGGAATAGGGCCCTGGTCTATAGTAGTACCACTATATAGGGAATAGGGTGCTATTTAGGACACAGACATCCTCTCCTCTCTCTGTGTTGCAAGGGTTTTATCAGGTAAACCAGCAATCTATTAATGAATAGAACCATCTCGGTTAACCCGGAACTAAAGTCTCACGTGATTGGTCAGCTGCTGGATTCATTTTTTGCTTCCATATCTGAGGGGATTAAGAGATGCTGGAACGAGGAGCTCCACCGTCTCTCAACAAATGACGGGGCCGAATGGCCCCTTCAGAAATGTGATAGATGTGATTTGTCCAAATAACCGGTGATGGAAAACCCCAAACACTGGAACTACTGCTACTCGTTAGCCCACGCATTCCCATTCCTTCCCCACAGATTCTAAAAGGTACCAGTTATGTTAGCGTAGCTCTGTCGAAGAGAGATTATACATCCCAAAACAACCAACTACTGCTACTCGTTAGCCCACGCATTCCCATTCCTTCCCCACAGATTCTAAAAGGTACCAGTTATGTTAGCGTAGCTCTGTCGAAGAGAGATTATACATCCCAAAACAACCAACTACTGCTAATTAATGAAGATATTATCATTACAGCCCAGTAGAGCACATATTAAATAATTATCTATGCAAATTTAAAATGAAAAAAAAAAACCTATTCAACTTTATCTAATAAATGGAGAGTAATAGACAGTAATAGAGTCCAGTTTCCTCTGAATATGAATGTGATTAAACCATCTGATGTCTGACCAAATAAAGAGAACACATGCTACGGTTGTCATTGGCGCTGGTCAAACGTAGTGGATAGGGTTCCATTTGGGCCTCAACCAATATATCCAGGGAGTTTAGGGGCTTAAATAGGGAGCGTACACAGTCAGAATACTAATGAGATGACATGTTAGAATACTAATGAGAGGACATGTTAGAATAGAACTAGCAGTCAGAATACTAATGAGAGGACATGTTAGAATAGAACTGACAGTCAGAATACTAATGAGAGGACATGTTAGAATAGAACTGACAGTCAGAATACTAATGAGAGGACATGTTAGAATAGAACTGACAGTCAGAATACTAATGAGAGGACATGTTAGAATACTAATGAGAGGACATGTTAGAATACTAATGAGAGGACATGTTAGAATACTAATGAGAGGACATGTTAGAATACTAATGAGAGGGCATGTTAGAATACTAATGAGAGGACATATTAGAATATTAATGAGAGGACATGTTAGAATACTAATGAGAGGACGTTAGAATACTAATGAGAGGACATGTTAGAATAGAACTGACAGTCAGAATACTAATGAGAGGACATGTCAGAATACTAATGAGAGGACATGTCAGAATACTAATGAGAGGACATGTCAGAATACTAATGAGAGGACATGTCAGAATACTAATGAGAGGACATGTTAGAATACTAATGAGAGGACATGTTAGAATACTAATGAGAGGACATGTTAGAATACTAATGAGAGGACATGTTAGAATACTAATGAGAGGACATGTTAGAATACTAATGAGAGGACATGTTAGAATACTAATGAGAGGACATGTTAGAATACTAATGAGAGGGCATGTTAGAATACTAATGAGAGGGCATGTTAGAATACTAATGAGAGGACATGTTAGAATACTAATGAGAGGATATGTTAGAATACTAATGAGAGGACATGTTAGAATAGAACTGACAGTCAGAATACTAATGAGAGGACATGTTAGAATACTAATGAGAGGACATGTTAGAATACTAATGAGAGGACATGTTAGAATACTAATGAGAGGACATGTTAGAATAGAACTGACAGTCAGAATACTAATGAGAGGACATGTTAGAATAGAACTGACAGTCAGAATACTAATGAGAGGACATGTTAGAATACTAATGATAGGACATGTTAGAATACTAATGAGAGGACATGTTAGAATAGAACTGACAGTCAGAATACTAATGAGAGGACATGTTAGAATAGAACTGACAGTCAGAATACTAATGAGAGGACATGTTAGAATAGAACTGACAGTCAGAATACTAATGAGAGGACATGTCAGAATACTAATGAGATGGCATGTCAGAATACTAATGAGATGACATGTTAGAATACTAATGAGAGGACATGTTAGAATACTAATGAGAGGGCATGTTAGAATACTAATGAGAGGACATGTTAGAATACTAATGAGAGGACATGTTAGAATACTAATGAGAGGATATGTTAGAATATTAATGAGAGGACATGTTAGAATACTAATGAGAGGACATGTTAGAATAGAACTGACAGTCAGAATACTAATGAGAGGACATGTCAGAATACTAATGAGAGGACATGTTAGAATACTAATGAGAGGACATGTTAGAATACTAATGAGAGGACATGTTAGAATACTAATGAGAGGACATGTTAGAATACTAATGAGAGGACATGTTAGAACAGAACTGACAGTCAGAATACTAATGAGAGGACATGTTAGAATACTAATGAGATGACATGTTAGAATACTAATGAGAGGACATGTTAGAATAGAACTAGCAGTCAGAATACTAATGAGAGGACATGTTAGAATACTAATGAGAGGACATGTTAGAATACTAATGATAGGACATGTTAGAATACTAATGAGAGGACATGTTAGAACAGAACTGACAGTCAGAATACTAATGAGAGGACATGTTAGAATACTAATGAGAGGACATGTTAGAACAGAACTGACAGTCAGAATACTAATGAGAGGACATGTCAGAATACTAATGAGAGGACATGTTAGAATACTAATGAGAGGACATGTTAGAATACTAATGAGAGGACATGTTAGAATACTAATGAGAGGACATGTTAGAATACTAATGAGAGGACATGTTAGAATACTAATGAGAGGACATGTTAGAACAGAACTGACAGTCAGAATACTAATGAGAGGACATGTTAGAATACTAATGAGATGACATGTTAGAATACTAATGAGAGGACATGTTAGAATAGAACTAGCAGTCAGAATACTAATGAGAGGACATGTTAGAATACTAATGAGAGGACATGTTAGAATAGAACTGACAGTCAGAATACTAATGAGAGGACATGTCAGAATACTAATGAGAGGACATGTTAGAATACTAATGAGAGGACATGTTAGAATACTAATGAGAGGACATGTTAGAATACTAATGAGAGGACATGTTAGAATACTAATGAGAGGACATGTTAGAATACTAATGAGAGGACATGTTAGAACAGAACTGACAGTCAGAATACTAATGAGAGGACATGTTAGAATACTAATGAGATGACATGTTAGAATACTAATGAGAGGACATGTTAGAATAGAACTAGCAGTCAGAATACTAATGAGAGGACATGTTAGAATACTAATGAGAGGACATGTTAGAATACTAATGATAGGACATGTTAGAATACTAATGAGAGGACATGTTAGAACAGAACTGACAGTCAGAATACTAATGAGAGGACATGTTAGAATACTAATGAGAGGACATGTTAGAACAGAACTGACAGTCAGAATACTAATGAGAGGACATGTTAGAACAGAACTGACAGTCAGAATACTAATGAGAGGACATGTTAGAATACTAATGAGAGGACATGTTAGAATACTAATGAGAGGACATGTTAGAATACTAATGAGAGGACATGTTAGAACAGAACTGACAGTCAGAATACTGTCCTCAGGCTGTTGATGAGATGATGTAACACAATCCAGCAGACTTTTTACAGCTCTGACCCGTCACATTACAGCCTCCCAGGGTAGATTATGTGTCTGTTTGGCGGCTGGCAGATGATAAGTGACTCCCTGTCACCTTTGACCCCCACACACCAAGTATCACTTTACTACACCTAGTCACTCATTACTGAGTGTGTGTATGCACAGTTGAAGTCGGAAGATAACATACACCTTAGTCTGTCTTAGGTCAGTTAGGATCACCACTTTATTTTAAGAATGTGAAATGTCAGAATAATAGTAGAGAATGATTTATTTCAGCTTTTATGACTTTCATCACATTCCTAGTGGGTCAGAAGTTTACATACACTCAATTAGTATTTGGTAGCATTGCCTTTAAATGGTTTAACTTGGGTCAAACGTTTCGGGCAGCCTTCCACAATAAGTTGGGTGAATTTTGGCCCATTCCTCCTGACAGAGCTGCTGTAACTGAGTCAGGTTTGTAGGCCTCCTTGCTCTCACATGCTTTTTCAGTTCTGCCCACACATTTTCTATGGGACTGAGGTCAGGGCTTTGTGATGGCCACTCCAATACCTTGACTTTGTTGTCCTTAAGTCATTTTGCCACAACTTTGGAAGTATGCTTGGTCATTGTCCATTTGGAAGACCCATTTGCAACCAAGCTTTAACTTCCTGACTGATGTCTTGAGATGTTGCTTCAATATATCCACATAATTGTCCTCCCTCATGATGCCATCTATTTTGTGAAGTGCACCAGTCCCTCCTGCAGCAAAGCACCCCCAACATGATGCTGCCTCCCCCGTGCTTCACGGTTGGGATGGTGTTCTTTGGCTTGCAAGCCTCCCCCTTGTTCCTCCAAACATAACGATGGTCATTATGGCCAAACAGTTCTATTTTTGTTTCATCAGACCAGAGGACATTTCTCCAAAAAGTACATTCTTTGTCCCCATGTGCAGTTGTAAACCGTAGTCTGGCTTTTTTATGGCGGTTTTGGAGCAGTGGCTTCTTCCTTGGTGAGCGGCCTTTCAGGTTATGTCGACTCGTTTTACTGTGGATATAGATACTTTTGCACCTGTTTCCTCCAGCATCTTCACAAGGTCCTTTGCTGTTGTACTGAGATTGATTTGCACTTTTCGACACCAAAATGCATTAATTTCTAGGAGACTGAATTCGTCTCCTTCCTGAGTGGTATGACGGCTGCGTGGTCCCATGGTGTTATTACTTGCGTACTATTGTTTGTACGTATGAACGTGGTACCTTCAGACGTTTGGAAATTGCTCCCAAAGATGAACCAGACTTGTGGAGGTCTACAAATCAAAAGAAATCAGCCTTGATGTCAAGAAAAGAGGCACTGAGTTTGAAGGTTGGCCTTGAAATACATCCACAGGTACACCTCCAATTGACTCAAATGATGTCAATTAGCCTATCAGAAGCTTCTAAAGTCATATCATCAAGCTGTTTATAGGCACAGTCAACTTAGTGTATGTAAACTTCTGACCCACTTGAATTGTGATACAGTGAATTATAAGTGAAATAATCTGTCTGTAAACAATAGTTGGAAAAATGACTCATGCACAATGTAAATGTCCTGACCGACTTGCCTAAACTATAGTTTGTTAACAAGACATTTGTGGAGTGGTTGAAAAAACGAGTTAATGACTCCAACCTATGTAAACTTCCGACTTCAACTGTATGTATCTGTGCACATGCGTGTGTGTGTGTTTGCGTGTGTGTGTTTCTGTGTGTGTGCGATTCACCTCTTCTTCACATGTTATAATGCGTGTGTGTGTGACCATGTGTCTGTGTGTGTTACCTGGGAATTGTTACTCGATGTCTCCATCTTCTCCTGTGACTTGTCCCTGGCCAGCTTCGCTGCTTCCTTCACTTCCTGGAACTTCTCAGCAAACTGAAACAAGATGAGAAAAATAAACAAGGAAAAAGATTGATTAATACAAGTTCAAATATAAAAACAAAAATCACTGGAGACAAGCGATGTGTGTGTGTCGCTTAATGATGATGTAATCACATGTCCCCAATGGAACCTGGTCTAAAGTAGTGCACCATCACCCCTATAGGCCTTAGTCAACAGTAGCGCACCATCACCCCTATAGGCCTTAGTCTAAAGTAGTGCACCATCACCCCTATAGGCCTTAGTCAACAGTAGTGCACCATCACCGCTATAGACCTTAGTCTAAAGTAGTGCACCATCACCCCTATAGACCTTAGTCAACAGTAGTGCACCATCACCCCTATAGGCCTTAGTCTAAAGTAGTGCACCATCACCCCTATAGACCTTAGTCTAAAGTAGTGCACCATCACCCCTATCGACCTTAGTCAACAGTAGTGCACCATCACCCCTATAGACCTTAGTCAACAGTAGTGCACCATCACCCCTGTAGGCCTTAGTCTAAAGTAGTGCACCATCACCCCTATAGACCTTAGTCAACAGTAGTGCACCATCACCCCTATAGACCTTAGTCTAAAGTAGTGCACCATCACCCCTATAGACCTTAGTCTAAAGTAGTGCACCATCACCCCTATAGACCTTAGTCTAAAGTAGTGCACCATCACCCCTATAGACCTTAGTCTAAAGTAGTGCACCATCACCCCTATAGGCCTTAGTCAACAGTAGTGCACCATCACCCCTATAGGCCTTAGTCTAAAGTAGTGCACCATCACCCCTATAGGCCTTAGTCAACAGTAGTGCACCATCACCGCTATAGACCTTAGTCTAAAGTAGTGCACCATCACCCCTATAGACCTTAGTCAACAGTAGTGCACCATCACCCCTATAGGCCTTAGTCTAAAGTAGTGCACCATCACCCCTATAGACCTTAGTCTAAAGTAGTGCACCATCACCCCTATAGACCTTAGTCAACAGTAGTGCACCATCACCCCTATAGACCTTAGTCAACAGTAGTGCACCATCACCCCTATAGGCCTCGTCAACAGTAGCGCACCATCACCCCTATAGACCTTAGTCTAAAGTAGTGCACCATCACCCCTATAGACCTTAGTCAACAGTAGTGCACCATCACCCCTATAGACCTTAGTCAACAGTAGTGCACCATCACCCCTATAGGCCTCGTCAACAGTAGTGCACCATCACCCCTATAGACCTTAGTCTAAAGTAGTGCACCATCACCCCTATAGACCTTAGTCTAAAGTAGTGCACCATCACCCCTATAGACCTTAGTCAACAGTAGTGCACCATCACCCCTATAGACCTTAGTCTAAAGTAGTGCACCATCACCCCTATAGACCTTAGTCTAAAGTAGTGCACCATCACCCCTATAGACCTTAGTCAACAGTAGTGCACCATCACCCCTATAGACCTTAGTCTAAAGTAGTGCACCATCACCCCTATAGACCTTAGTCAACAGTAGTGCACCATCACCCCTATAGACCTTAGTCAACAGTAGTGCACCATCACCCCTATAGGCCTCAGTCAACAGTAGTGCACCATCACCCCTATAGACCTTAGTCAACAGTAGTGCACCATCACCCCTATAGGCCTTAGTCTAAAGTAGTGCACCATCACCCCTATAGACCTTAGTCAACAGTAGTGCACCATCACCCCTATAGACCTTAGTCTAAAGTAGTGCACCATCACCCCTATAGGCCTTAGTCTAAAGTAGTGCACCATCACCCCTATAGGCCTCGTCAACAGTAGTGCACCATCACCCCTATAGACCTTAGTCTAAAGTAGTGCACCATCACCCCTATAGACCTTAGTCTAAAGTAGTGCACCATCACCCCTATAGACCTTAGTCTAAAGTAGTGCACCATCACCCCTATAGACCTTAGTCAACAGTAGTGCACCATCACCCCTATAGGCCTTAGTCTAAAGTAGTGCACCATCACCCCTATAGACCTTAGTCAACAGTAGTGCACCATCACCCCTATAGACCTTAGTCTAAAGTAGTGTACCATCACCCCTATAGGCCTTAGTCTAAAGTAGTGCACCATCACCCCTATAGACCTTAGTCAACAGTAGTGCACCATCACCCCTATAGACCTTAGTCTAAAGTAGTGCACCATCACCCCTATAGACGTTAGTCTAAAGTAGTGCACCATCACCCCTATAGGCCTTAGTCAACAGTAGCGCACCATCACCCCTATAGACCTTAGTCTAAAGTAGTGCACCATCACCCCTATAGGCCTTAGTCTAAAGTAGTGCACCATCACCCCTATAGGCCTTAGTCTAAAGTAGTGCACCATCACCCCTATAGGCCTTAGTCTAAAGTAGTGCACCATCACCCCTATAGGCCTTGGTCTAAAGTAGTGCACCATCACCCCTATAGACCTTAGTCTAAAGTAGTGCACCATCACCCCTATAGGTCTTAGTCTAAAGTAGTGCACCATCACCCCTATAGGCCTTAGTCTAAAGTAGTGCACCATCACCCCTATAGGCCTTAGTCTAAAGTAGTGCACCATCACCCCTATAGGCCTTAATCTAAAGTAGTGCACCATCACCCCTATAGGCCTTAGTCTAAAGTAGTGCACCATCACCCCTATAGGCCTTGGTCTAAAGTAGTGCACCATCACCCCTATAGACCTTAGTCTAAAGTAGTGCACCATCACCCCTATAGGTCTTAGTCTAAAGTAGTGCACCATCACCCCTATAGGCCTTAGTCTAAAGTAGTGCACCATCACCCCTATAGACCTTAGTCTAAAGTAGTGCACTATAAAGGGAATAGGGTGCCGTTTGGGATGTGGTGGAGATGAGGTGAGTTACTCTGACATGATGAGCTCAGGGACAAACTAGACTATCTACTATTTATTCATTGTAAAATATGTGAAGGATAAAATCCCATGAGATGATTAATCAACTCATATCCATGGTGGTTCCCAAACAACAACAACACATACTGGACCAAACAAACACAGAGGTAGTGACGGAATGGCTTTATGTTGCCGGTAGTGACGGAACAGCTATATCTTAACAGTAGTGATGGAATAGCTTTGTCTTTTTAAAATTGTAACAGAAAATCAATGAACCAATCAGTACCTTGGCCAGCTGCTGCTCGGAGGCAAACCCCAGTCCGAACACTGTGTTGGCTCTGCTGTCAGCCCATTGGCCAAACTTCTGGGAGGTCTTGGTGAAGGTCATGTTTGGGGTGATGGTGCTGTTGATGATCACCTGAAGGGAGACAGGAAATGACACGTTAGTAGGAGATGCGGTGGTGCCCCTGGAGCAGCTTGAGGGGGTACGTGCCTTGCTCAAGGGCACAACGGAAATACCTGGAGCAGCTTGAGGGGGTACGTGCCTTGCTCAAGGGCACAACGGAAATAACTGGAGCAGCTTGAGGGGGTACGGGCCTTGCTCAAGGGCACAACGGAAATACCTGGAGCAGCTTGAGGGGGTACGTGCCTTGCTCAAGGGCACAACGGAAATACCTGGAGCAGCTTGAGGGGGTACGTGCCTTGCTCAAGGGCACAACGGAAATACCTGGAGCAGCTTGAGGGGGTACGTGCCTTGCTCAAGGGCACAACGGAAATACCTGGAGCAGCTTGAGGGGGTACGTGCCTTGCTCAAGGGCACAACGGAAATACCTGGAGCAGCTTGAGGGGGTACGGGCCTTGCTCAAGGGCACAATGGAAATACCTGGAGCAGCTTGAGGGGGTACGTGCCTTGCTCAAGGGCACAACGGAAATACCTGGAGCAGCTTGAGGGGGTACGTGCCTTGCTCAAGGGCACAACGGAAATACCTGGAGCAGCTTGAGGGGGTACGGGCCTTGCTCAAGGGCACAACGGAAATACCTGGAGCAGCTTGAGGGGGTACGTGCCTTGCTCAAGGGCACAACGGAAATACCTGGAGCAGCTTGAGGGGGTACGTGCCCTTGCTCAAGGGCACAACGGAAATACCTGGAGAAGCTTGAGGGGGTACGGGCCTTGCTCAAGGGCACAACGGAAATACCTGGAGCAGCTTGAGGGGGTACGTGCCTTGCTCAAGGGCACAACGGAAATACCTGGAGCAGCTTGAGGGGGTACGTGCCTTGCTGGGCTACTGGGACATGGGAAAGGGTCAAAGCACAAACAGTTTGGGAAACCTCAGTTGGCAGCCAGTTTGGGAAACCTCAGTTGGCAGCCAGTTTGGGAAACCTCAATTGGCAGCCAGTTTGGGAAACCAGTTTGGGAAACCTCAGTTGGCAAACCAGTTTGGGAAACCTCAGTTGGCCACAGTTTTGCATGTGCACACCTGGGGTGTAATCATTAGTCCAAACACTAAAACAAGAGTTTCTATTGGACAAATTCAGGTAGGTCCCTCCCTATTTCATTCCATTTAATAAAGTTTTTGCAACAGAATAAGCCCCTGAAGTCCTTTGGTGTTCGCCAGGCATAATGGGACCCATCTCATCCAAAAAGTTGACTCCAGTTTGCCAAAAAGCACCTGGATGATCATCAAGACTCTTGGAAGACTGTTCTATGGACAGATGAGTCAAAAGTATAACTTTTTGGACGACATGGGTCCAATTATGCCTGGCGAAAACCAAACACTTCATTCCCCAGAACCGCATACCAACGGTCAAGCATGGTGGTGGTGTGATGGTTTGGGGTCAGCATGGTGATGGTGGTGTGGTGGTTTGGGGTCAGCATGGTGATGGTGGTGTGATGGTTTGGGGTCAGCATGGTGATGGTGGTGTGATGGTTTGGGGTCCAGCATGGTGATGGTGGTGTGATGGTTTGGGGTCCAGCATGGTGGTGGTGATGGTTTGGGGTCAGCATGGTGATGGTGGTGTGATGGTTTGGGGTCCAGCATGGTGATGGTGGTGTGGTGGTTTGGGGTCAGCATGGTGATGGTGGTGTGATGGTTTGGGGTCAGCATGGTGATGGTGGTGTGATGGTTTGGGGTCAGCATGGTGATGGTGGTGTGATGGTTTGGGGTCCAGCATGGTGATGGTGGTGTGGTGGTTTGGGGAGGCTTTGCTACCTCAGGATCTAAGCGACTTGCCTTTAATAGAAGGAACCGTGAATTCTGCTCTGTATCAGATCATTCTACAGGAGAACGTCAGGCCATCCGTTTGTGAGCTGAAACTGAAGCACAGCTGGGTCATGCAGCAAGACAACGATCCAAAACATCAAGTCTATATGAAAATGGCTAAAAAGCAAAACACATTTGAAGTTTTGGAACGGCCTAGTCAAAGTCCAGACCTAATCCCAACGGAGATGTCGTGGCAGGACTTGAAACGAGCAGGTCATGCTTAAAAACCCACAAACGGCGCCGAGTTACAGCAGTTCTGCATGGAAGAGTGGGCCAAAAGAATAACTCCACAGCGACGTGAGAGACTGATCAACTACAGGAAGCGTTTGGTTGGAGTCGTCGCAGATACAAGGTGAGAGACTGATCAACTACAGGAAGCGTTGGGTTGGAGTCGTCGCAGATACAAGGTGGGAGACTGATCAACTACAGGAAGCGTTGGGTTGGAGTCGTCGCAGATACAAGGTGGGAGACTGATCAACTACAGGAAGCGTTTGGTTGGAGTCGTCGCAGATACAAGGTGGGAGACTGATCAACTACAGGAAGCGTTGGGTTGGAGTCGTCGCAGATACAAGGTGGGAGACTGATCAACTACAGGAAGCGTTGGGTTGGAGTCGTCGCAGATACAAGGTGGGAGACTGATCAACTACAGGAAGCGTTGGGTTGGAGTCGTCGCAGATACAAGGTGGGAGACTGATCAACTACAGGAAGCGTTGGGTTGGAGTCGTCGCAGATACAAGGTGGGAGACTGATCAACTACAGGAAGCGTTGGGTTGGAGTCGTCGCAGATACAAGGTGAGAGACTGATCAACTACAGGAAGCATTGGGTTGGAGTCGTCGCAGATACAAGGTGGGAGACTGATCAACTACAGGAAGCGTTGGGTTGGAGTCGTCGCAGATACAAGGTGGGAGACTGATCAACTACAGGAAGCGTTGGGTTGGAGTCGTCGCAGATACAAGGTGGGAGACTGATCAACTACAGGAAGCGTTGGGTTGGAGTCGTCGCAGATACAAGGTGGGAGACTGATCAACTACAGGAAGCGTTGGGTTGGAGTCGTCGCAGATACAAGGTGAGAGACTGATCAACTACAGGAAGCGTTGGGTTGGAGTCGTCGCAGATACAAGGTGGGAGACTGATCAACTACAGGAAGCGTTGGGTTGGAGTCGTCGCAGATACAAGGTGGGAGACTGATCAACTACAGGAAGCGTTGGGTTGGAGTCGTCGCAGATACAAGGTGGGAGACTGATCAACTACAGGAAGCATTGGGTTGGAGTCGTCGCAGATACAAGGTGGAGCAACCAGTTACTGAGTGTCCTCGGGGGCAATTACTTTTACACACTGGGGCATTGACTGTTGCATAACCTTGTTCATCAAATTAATTAAATAAGTATGTAAATTGTTGTCTTATTTGTTCACTCAGGTTCCCTTTATCTAATATTAGGTTTTGGTTGAAGATCTGACAACATTCCAGTATTAAAAAAAATATGCAAAAGTAGAGAAAATTAGAAAGTGGGGCCAATATTTCTTTCACAACACTGTATTATATTACTTTTGGTTCTGGCTGGGACTGGACTGGGACTGGGACTGGGACTGGACTGGGACTGGGACTGGACTGGGACTGGTTCTGGGACTGGGACTGGTTCTGGACTGGGACTGGTTCTGGGACTGGGCTGGGACTGGGCTGGGACTGGGCTGGGACTGGACTGGGACTGGTTCTGGGACTGGGACTGGGACTGGGACTGGGGGACTGGACTGGACTGGACTGGGACTGGGACTGGACTGGGACTGGACTGGGACTGGACTGGGACTGGTTCTGGGACTGGACTGGACTGGGACTGGACTGGGACTGGACTGGGACTGGTTCTGGGACTGGACTGGGACTGGGACTGGACTGGGACTGGTTCTGGGACTGGGCTGGGACTGGGACTGGGCTGGCCAAGACAAACCTTATCCCACTGCGCAGAACAGCATGGGTCTGTGTTCTCCATGGAAAACATGAGCAGAAGTCCTATTGACAAATATAAAATATAGATTTCCCCCCCCCCCCACAAGGTTTTCAGTTTCCTGTTTGTTGTTGTTGACACAAGCCACAACTTATTTTGTTCTCAGTACATCTAAAATAAATCTTCTGGTACAAGATTCAGAAGTGAAGCTAACCGTTTAGCTTCTACAATACAACTCTGGCCAAAGATCAAGCTCTTATTCAGCATCAGAAATCAAAGTAAAAGTGAAATAACTCAATTGCTTTTTGGGCAAAAAAAACTAAAATAAACCCCACTTCTGTTAACAGACTCCATTCCCTTCTGAACTCCAGAGAAAGAGAGAAACATTTCCATAATAACACAATGACAAGAGAAAGAGCTGGAGGCTTTATGTAATCTGAAGAGGAACAGAGTAATATCAGGACCATTAGATTGGTTTCCTTCAGAGTCTCTGCTGCACGCACACACACACACACACACACACACTATGTCCAGTATGCACGTGTCCACACAGCCCACTGACCCCTATAATGGTCATTACGACTCCCAAGCCTGTATCCCAAAAAGGCACCCTATTCCCTATATAGTGCACTACTTTTCACCAGAGCCCTATAGAACTCTGGTCTAAAGTAGTGCACTATATAGGGAATAGGGAGTCATTTGGGACACAAGCCCTTCTCGGTTACAGTGTAGTCCAGCTGTTAAACTAGTAGCTGTTTAACAGGCCTGTTACTGTGGCATAATTACATGTATTAATAGTCTAATGATAGACTGTCTCCTAAATGGTCCTGAGGGCCCTGGTCTATAGTAGTACCACTATGACTTGAAATTCTGTGGCCAGGTTTTGTAACATTTTGTCACCCATTTTGTGGCCCAGTCTCCAAGGATTACTCTCCGCGCCGCCAGAGATATCAGCCACTGCATTGCACATTGCAAAAAAATACAAATAAACCTGCAACAGATTGACTAGTGAAATGCACAGTCGGCCCTCTGATTGGACCAGAAAACTGTCAATCAATGCAGGTCAGGTGACGTAGCGCAGTGCTTCTCAACGTGGGTCACGAGTATGAAACTGAATGGGAATTTTTTTATCCATATTTTAAATTGTCTACAGATACCACACACACACCTAAGCCTATTTGATCTGGTTTCCTACGGTATCGCACCAAATTAGTGTCTAAAAAAAACTCATCTGTGTTTCAGAATCAACTAGTTGCTCATCTTGACTGTTGACCAAGGACCAGTGATCGGCATTAGCTGCTCAAAGGAGGGCACGCAGATCCACACGAGTCTCCAGATGAGTCTCCACATGAGTCTCCAGATGAGTCTCCAGACAGCAGATCCAGATGAGTCTCCAGATGAGTCTTCAGACAGCAGATGCAGATGAGTCTCCAGACAGCAGATCCAGATGAGTCTCCAGATGAGTCTCCAGATGAGTCTCCAGATAGCAGATCCCGATGAGTCTCCAGATGAGTCTCCAGACAGCAGATCCAGATGAGTCTCCAGATGAGTCTCCAGACAGCAGATCCAGATGAGTCTCCAGACAGCAGATCCAGATGAGTCTCCAGACAACAGATCCAGATGAGTCTCCAGACAGCAGATCCAGATGAGTCTCCAGATGAGTCTCCAGACAGCAGATCCAGATGAGTCTCCAGACAGCAGATCCAGATGAGTCTCCAGACAGCCTATCCAGATGAGTCTCCAGATGAGTCTCCAGATGAGTCTCCAGATGAGTCTCCAGACTACAGATCCAGATGAGTCTCCAGACAGCAGATCCAGATGAGTCTCCAGACAGCAGATCCAGATGAGTCTCCAGACAACAGATCCAGATGAGTCTCCAGACAGCAGATCCAGATGAGTCTCCAGACAGCAGATCCAGATGAGTCTCCAGACAGCAGATCCAGATGAGTCTCCAGACAGCAGATCCAGATGAGTCTCCAGACAACAGCTCTTGTTTCATTTTCTCCAATATGCCTACGTTTAAATGACCCATAATTAAAGAAAGTTATCCATACAGTTTATCAATCCAGTACGGACACATCTCGGCCAGAACGATAACGTTAGTCTACCCAGCTAATTCATTGATCACGTTCATATTTCAGACAGACCTAGTTTGGCTGGTTACTGGCTGTATGTCTGAAGACAGCTGTAACATCACACTAGGAGAGGCAGGAGGATGAGGGCGGGCGGGCAGGCAGGCAGGCAGGCAGGCAGGCAGGCAGGCAAGGCAGGCAGGCAGGCAGGCAGGCCCTCCAAAGTGACAGGCAAGTTGCAGACAGACTGTGCTCTCCTTGTCTTTCCATCTCCACTGCATACAGGAAAGGTAGGGTGTATTATCCTGTTGGACCCCAGAGAAGTGACATCATATCCCTAGTTGATATTGGCTGCTAACATGAATGACTTCCATCTCAGAATGTAGTTTACGTCGGTGTTTATGGCTGCAATGACAGGATACATTTGGGCAGCGATTGTGGGGGTGGGGTGGGGGGTTGTGCACTGGGGTCGCGAACCACCCCTTTGGGGGTGGGGTGGGGGGTTGTGCACCGGGGTCGCGAACCACCCCTTTGGGGGTGGGGTGGGGGGGTTGTGCACCGGGGTCGCGAACCACCCCTTTGGGGGTGGGGTGGGGTAGGTTGCAGGTCAAAAAGTTTGAGAACAACAGAGCAAGCGAACAGATTGCTGATTTACAGCGATAGGATCTGGTGCAGCACAAATGTCATTTGGAGGGAGAGAGGATTGGCATAGTAAATACACATAGTAAATACACATAGTAAATACTCATAATAAATACTCATAATAAATACTCATAATAAATACTCATAGTAAATACTCATAGTAAATACACATAGTAAATACTCATAGTAAATACACATAGTAAATACACGTAGTAAATACTCATAATAAATACTCATAATAAATACTCATAGTAAATACTCATAATAAATACTCATAATAAATACTCATAGTAAATACACATAGTAAATACTCATAATAAATACATAGTAAATACTCATAATAAATACTCATAGTAAATACACATAGTAAATACAATAAATACTCATAATAAATACTACATAGTAAATACTCATAATAAATACTCATAATAAATACTCAATAAATACCTCATAATAAATACGCATAGTAAATACTCATAGTAAATACTCATAGTAAATACACATAAAATACACATAGTAAATACTCATAATAAATACTAGTAAATACATAATAAATACTCATAATAAATACTAATTGTAAATACTCATAGTAAAATAAATACTCATAGTAAATACACATAGTAAATACTCATAATAAATACTCATAATAAATACTCATAGTAAATACACATAGTAAATACTCATAATAAATACTCATAATAAATACTCATAATAAATACGCATAATAAATACGCATAGTAAATACGCATAGTAAATACACATAATAAATACACATAGTAAATACACATAGTAAATACTCATAGTAAATACGCATAGTAAATACTCATAGTAAATACACATAGTAAATACACATAGTAAATACACATAGTAAATACACATAGTAAATACACATAATAAATACTCATAGTAAATACACATAGTAAATACTCATTGTAAATACTCATAATAAATACGCATAGTAAATACGCATAGTAAATACTCATAGCAAATACTCAGGATATGAACTGTCATAGAAATACTCATAGAAATACTCAAATAAATACTCATAGTAAATACTCATAGCAAATACTCATAGTAAATACTCATAATAAATACTCAAAAATACCATAGTACTCATAGCAAATACTCATAGTAAATACTCATAGTAAATACTCATAGTAAATACTCATAATAAATACTCATAGTAAATACTCATAGTAAATACACATAGTAAATACGCAGCTCCACAAACTGTTTGGGGATCCAGGATATGAACTGTTGACCTTGAAGCTCAAACCGTTCTAGTTGGGACTCGACTCGAGACTCAAACCGTTCTAGTTGGGACTCGACTCGAGACTCTGACCTTGTGACTGGAATAATAGTGACTTGGGCCCACCTCTGGAAACCTCCACATGAAATGGAATCATATCACACACACACACACACACACACACACACACACACACACACACACACACACACACAAACAAAGAAAACATTCTTTGTCCCACTCTCTCTGTCTCCGAGCAGCACAGAGAACTGATCCCAACAATTAAGAGACAACACAAGACATGTTAATTACTATGCACCCCTTGTCTCATAGCAACATGGCCCTGCTCCAAAATTAGGACTAGGAATAACTGACAACTGCTGTCCTCCTCTCATTCTTCCTCGTCCTCTTCCTCCTCTCTCTCCCTCCCTCCCCATTATCACCAGTCTCCCTCTTTCCCCTCCATCTCTTCCTCAACCCCCATCTCTACCCCTCAACCCCCATCTCTACCCCTCAACCCCCTCTCTACCCCTCACCCTCCTGTCTCTCCCTCATCCTCCCGCCTCTCCCTCATCCTCCCGCCTCTCCCTCATCCTCCCGCCTCTCCCTCATCCTCCTGCCTCTCCCTCATCCTCCTGCCTCTCCCTCATCCTCCTGCCTCTCCCTCATCCTCCTGCCTCTCCCTCATTCTCCTGCCTCTCCCTCATTCTCCTGCCTCTCCCTCATCATCCTGTCTCTCCCTGCCTCCCCCTCACCCTCCTGCCTCTCCCTCATCATCCTGTCTCTCTCCTCCTCTCCCTCATCATCCTGTCTCTCTCCTCCTCTCCCTCATCCTCCTGCCTCTCCCTGCCTCTCCTTGCCTCTCCCTCATCCTCCTGCCTCTCCCTGTCTCTCCCTCATCCTCCTGCCTCTCCATGCATCTCCCTCATCATCCTGTCTCTCTCCTCCTCTCCCTGTCTCTCCCTCATCATCCTGTCTCTCTCCTCCTCTCCCTCATCCTCCTGCCTCTCCCTCATCCTCCTGCCTCTCCCTGCCTCTCCCTCATCATCCTGTCTCTCTCCTCCTCTCCCTGCCTCTCCCTCATCATCCTGTCTCTCTCCTCCTCTCCCTCATCCTCCTGCCTCTCCCTGCCTCTCCCTCATCATCCTGTCTCTCTCCTCCTCTCCCTGTCTCTCCCTCATCCTCCTGCCTCTCCCTGCCTCTCCCTCATCATCCTGTCTCTCTCCTCCTCTCCCTGTCTCTCCCTCATCCTCCTGCCTCTCCCTGCCTCTCCCTCATCATACTCTCTCTCCTCCTCTCCCTCATCCTCCTCCTCTCCCTGCCTCTCCCTCATCATCCTGTCTCTCTCCTCCTCTCCCTCATCCTCCTGCCTCTCCCTGCCTCTCCCTCATCCTCCTGCCTCTCCCTGCCTCTCCCTCATCATCCTGTCTCTCTCCTCCTCTCCCTGTCTCTCCCTCATCCTCCTGCCTCTCCCTGCCTCTCCCTCATCATCCTGTCTCTCTCCTCCTCTCCCTGTCTCTCCCTCATCCTCCTGCCTCTCCCTGCCTCTCCCTCATCATACTCTCTCTCCTCCTCTCCCTGTCTCTCCCTCATCCTCCTCCTCTCCCTGCCTCTCCCTCATCATCCTGTCTCTCTCCTCCTCTCCCTCATCCTCCTGCCTCTCCCTGCCTCTCCCTCATCATACTGTCTCTCTCCTCCTCTCCCTGTCTCTCCCTCATCCTCCTCCTCTTCATGCCTCTCCCTCATCATCCTGTCTCTCTCCTCCTCTTCCTGCCTCTCCCTCATCATCCTGTCTCTCTCCTCCTCTCCCTGCCTCTCCCTCATCCTCCTCCTCTCCCTGCCTCTCCCTCATCCTCCTCCTCTCCCTGCCTCTCCCTCATCCTCCTGCCTCTCCCTCCTTTTTATATTTCCCTCACCACCCCATCTCCCTCTCTACCGAGGAGCTAACACTTATCTTTTTTGCCAGAGCTCAGACCTCACAGAGAGACCTCACACCCTCACACCTCACTGAGAGCTCAGAACACTGTCCAAATCAGACATGCATGACAAATCCCCAGAGCTTTGTATTTCCAATAAAAGGCTCTGTAAAACACAACGTCAGACAAGAGAACTCAAAGAGACGGGGAGTTAGACAACAACCTTTACTGACATGCTTTAGAGACACAGCTCAGCTTGTTGTCAAGGTTATCTAGAGGTGACTGTTGCTAGGGGTCGAGGAAGACTTCTCTGAGAGGTCAACAAATTTGAAATTTGCATGTATGTTTTCTACACATGCACACAACCATCCTCCCCCTCCTATCCTCCTCCTCCTATTCCCCCCCCCTACCCTTCTATTCTCCCCCTCCTACCCTCCTATTCTCCCCCTCCTACCCTCCTATTCTCCCCCTCCTACCCCCTATGGTCCCTAGTCCCCTACGGTCCCCTACCCCCTATGGTCCCTAGTCCCCTACGGTCCCTGGTCCCCTACCCCCTATGGTCCCCGGTCCCCTACCCCTATGGTCCCTAGTCCCCTACGGTCCCTGGTCCCCTAACCCCTATGGTCCCTAGTCCTCTACGGTCCCCTACCCCTATGGTCCCTGGTCCTCTACCCCCTATGGTCCCTGGTCCCCTACGGTCCCTGGTCCCCTAACCCCTATGGTCCCTAGTCCCCTACGGTCCCTGGTCCCCTAACCCCTATGGTCCCTAGTCCTCTACGGTCCCTGGTCCCCTAACCCCTATGGTCCCTAGTCCTCTACGGTCCCCTACCCCCTATGGTCCCTGGTCCTCTACCCCCTATGGTCCCTAGTCCCCTACGGTCCCTGGTCCCCTAACCCCTATGGTCCCTAGTCCTCTATGGTCCCCTACCCCCTATGGTCCCTGGTCCTCTACCCCCTATGGTCCCTGGTCCCCTACGGTCCCTGGTCCCCTACCCCCTATGGTCCCTGGTCCCCTACCCCCTATGGTCCCTAGTCCCCTACGGTCCCCTACCCCCTATGGTCCCTAGTCCCCTACGGTCCCCTACCCCTATGGTCTCTAGTCCCCTACGGTCCCTGGTCCCCTACCCCTATGGTCCCTAGTCCCCTACGGTCCCTTACCCCCTATGGTCCCTAGTCCCCTACGGTCCCCTACCCCCTATGGTCCCTAGTCCCCTACGGTCCCTGGTCCCTATGGTCCCTAGTCCCCTACGGTCCCCTACCCCTACGGTCCCCTACCCCTATGGTCCCTGGTCCCCTACCCCCTACGGTCCCTGGTCCCCTACCCCCTACGGACCCTGGTCCCCTACGGACCCTGGTCCCCTACCCCCCCCTACGGTCCCTGGTCCCCTACCCCTACGGTCCCTGGTCCCCTACCCCCTACGGTCCCTGGTCCCCTGGTCCCTGGTTCCCTACCCCCTACGGTCCCTGGTCCCCTACCCCTACGGTCCCTGGTCCCCTACCCCCTACGGTCCCTGGTCCCCTACCCCCTACGGACCCTGGTCCCCTACCCCCTACGGACCCTGGTCCCCTAGGGTCCCCTACCCCCTATGGTCCCCTACGGTCCCTGGTCCCCTACGGTCCCCTACCCCCTATGGTCTCTAGTCCCCTACGGTCCCTGGTCCCCTACCCCTATGGTCTCTAGTCCCCTTACGGTCCCTGGTCCCCTACCCCCTATGGTCCCTGGTCCCCTATGGTCCCTGGTCCCCTACGGTCCCCTACGCCCTATGGTCCCCTACAGTCCCTGGTCCCCTACGGTCCCTGGTCCCCTACCCCTACGGTCCCTGGTCCCCTACGGTCCCCTACCCCCTATGGTCCTCTACGGTCCCTGGTCCCCTATGGTCCCTGGTCCCCTACGGTCCCCTACCCCCTATGGTCCCCT